>NC_133325.1:609400194-609742278 GCF_042186555.1 Aquarana catesbeiana | reverse complement strand
CTCTTCGGTCCTCCCAAGACCTCCTGCTCTCTAGCTCCCTTGTCACCTCCTCCCATGCTGGCCTTCAGGATTTCTCCAGAGCTTCTCCCATCTTTTGTAACTCCCTACCCCAATCTGTCCGACTGTCCCACTAATCTATCCATCTTTAGACGATCCCTGAAAACCATTCTCTTTAAAGAAGCCTATCCTATCTAACTAAACACTGTTTTACTTTCTACATCAGCTCATCCCCCACAGCTATTACCTTTTGTATCAATTGACCCTCCCTTTTAAATTGTAAGCTCTAATGAGCAGGACCTTCTGATTCCTCTTGTACCAAATTGTAATGTAACTGTAATGTCTGCCTTTGTTTTGTTAAGCGTTGCGCAAACTGTTGGTGATATATAAACCCTGTATAATAATAATAATAATAATAATATATTCAAGTTTGGGGTGAGGGGAGATCAGAGGGTAGAGAGGCAGACCTCTAGGGCCCATCCTTTGTGGGGTGCTCAGGTCTTACTTTGTGTGCCCTTCATTTGCATTTACTGCCGCAACTTGGGATCCGATTTCTGAGACCCCAAGTCGTGTGACATGGGAAATCCCATGTTAGTCAATGAGAACTGTCTTAATTAACACTACTTAAATCGCTCCGACTTTATAAAACGTACCTATACCAGTTCAAGGTAACTTCTATCCGACTTCTATACTAGCAAATTTGCACTGCAGGTCACACTGCAGGCAGTGTGAACTGAGCTTAAACCTGTTCTTCAGGAATGCAGCTTCACACAACAGAAATTGGTACACCCCAGTAATCATATAAAACATAGGGAAATATTGGACACAGGAAAACTATAGTCCATATAAGTTGATAGTGAAGATGAAGCACTTTTTCTATGCAGAACTGCAGCTACCTCATAAGACTGGGGAATATCCAACTGTAATATAAACTCCAGCAAATGGCTTGATAAAGGGGGCGTCCCCGGAAACATGGAGCCACGCCTAGTTCCACCTGTGATGTTTCTGGCTTTTCCTTACTACATTTTGCTGGGTTGCGTGTGTTTGGAGCCGCCTCAGTGATCTATGCCTGCTGTAACTATCTGCTATGCTTGACCTTGGTGCAATAGAAAAGCATCTGGTTTCTGACATGCACTGTTCTTCCTCATGTTTGTGAGTGGCCATTTTTTATTACTTTTGTTCATAAAAATAAAGCACTTTTAATACTACATTAATTTTGTTGGATTTTGTACCTTAGGATAACCTCCCTGGTGGTATGATTATTTCGGGTTTTAGGTGCTGAAAGCGATACCATTATTTTGAATGGAAATTTGGCGTTTTATATTGTAGGCCTGTAATTCTTAGGAATAACTCACTTAAATCTGTCCAAACCAGAGTCTAGTAGACATCTCGGGTATGATAAAGTTTGAAACACAAAATCATAAATTATAATATAATAAATAACTATAAATAATGACAAATAATATAATAATAATAATAATAATAATAATAATAATAATAATAATAATAATAAGTTTGGCGTGGCCTGACCTGGCATGAAGATGGCTGCTTAATCCTGTAGCTCCTGCCATCCGACGACCTGCCATCTGCCTATCGGTGGTTCATACACCCATCGCTCGGATAAAACATGGGGACAGCATCCCGGAACACCTCGACCTCCCGATCACGCTCTCCCAGAGAACAACCGGGCACCACAGGCCATAACAATATCCCTGAAATGTTCCGGAATGGAAGGAGCAATATGGTGCCTCCCCGCCACAGTACCTCAGAGGTCACAATCTCCTCACAATTGGGTCCTATGTCCCAAACATTACGTCTAGCCAGACGACTGGGAACACAGCGGAAGACCGACCCTTACCTCAGCTGAATATACAAGACTTACGGATGATAGCCACAGACATTAAGGACACTCTCTCGGCAGCCATCTCAGAGCTCCGTATTGACATCCATGCCCTCTCCGACAGAGTACAGGCGGCGGAGCAAATGGCGGACCGTCAAGACCTGCAACTGCGCAAAACGACGAGACATGTCGATACCCATACGCTTCAATTAAGAGAAATGCAGAGACACCTCGAGGATCTTGACAATCGTGGCAGACGCCACAACTTGAGGATCAGAGGAATGCCTGAATCTATTGAAGGCGATCAGATTACCCACTCTACCACCAGCCTGTTCAACGGCCTTCTCCGCAGACCACTTCAGACGCCTATTGAAATGGAGAGGATCCATAGAGCTTTGCAGCCAAAAGGGAAAGACACTGACCCACCTAGAGACATCATCTGCTGTCTCACCAGCTTTAAACTCAAAGAAGAGATTCTTAAGCAGGCCAGAGGTGTGCCGCAGATCGTACATGAAGGAAAAATTGTCCAAATTTTTCAGGATCTGTCCGGCATAACCCTCCAACATCGCCGTGACTTAAAACCACTACTAGATGCTTTGCGCGCTAACAACATCACCTACAAATGGAAGTTCCCATTTTGCTTAGCCGCAACCTCACACAGCCGCACGGCATACCTCAAGGTACCAGAAGATCTCCCCATCTTTTGTGACACTCTACACATACCGAGAGTAGAGGTACCCAATTGGTACGCAGATTTTCGACGCTCCGCGGTACGCAGAGAACTCCCGCCTGAAGAACCCATGGAGGCCTCCGACACCGGCCATAGGAGAAGAAGATCCCCCTCTGTCACACCGCCTCACGGTGCACACCGTACACACCGCCGCAACCAGAGCCCCCACTCTCCCTCCTCCAGGAGACCTAGGAGGGGACGTTAATGCTCATCTTAGTCGACTTTGATCGTCTGGCCCCAGTACTGGTCTCTCTGCCTAGCTGGCCCTAGTACTTACTGACCCAGACACTTCTCTCAACGTTCTTTTATTTTATTTCAGTTATGTTTTGCTTCTACGGTGCATACTTTCTGCATTTTACTACTACTTTCACACCAGGCTCAATGCCACCCAGGAGAAACGTATTAGGACCGTACACCCTGTGTCCCATCCATCATGCTCACAGGATGCTGTCGCACAGTCTCTTCATTCTATCCACGGAGGAAGAAAACAGACGATACACACTACGAGTACCAGAATGCAAAGCACGGACCTTCCGGAAACCGTGACTGATCTCCCAAGCAACACGTCAGTTCCCGGCGCCCCGCATTATCATCACCATTGACGCGCCGGATACGGAGGTCTGATGACAGCCCGCTCTCAACGCCGGACATGGTACACTAACTACCTGGCAACCTTCCCATCCACACCCGGCTCATCGCAGGACCCCCGCAAGACTGCGGTCACCTCTCGAATCCGGATTCCAGACACAGTGAATCGACACGCCTCAACCAGACTCTACATGGCTCGACTACACCCTGATGTCCGTCAACGAACTACATCACTGACTACCACACGCCCTTCTGCGTAAGGAATGGAGCCCAGAGGTTGTCTCCGATGCACGGTCATAGAGGACCCGGTATGATCATTGGGGCAAACACACTCCTCAGGATGACATTAACTGCCTTCCCCAGACTACCGACTCCTAACATACCTAACTCCGCCCTAACTCCGAATCCGCATACACCGCCGGGAAGTGTGGAAGACCTGAACTGCCGCATTACCCAGGTACCTAAATGTACAACACATAACCCCCCCTCTGAAGCTCTACCGAAGACTCTACGGGACACTGTTACACTGCTCACAGCTCCTCCTGCATGTCTCTTCTCCTGTATCTTACCTTTATCTTTGTTTTTGCTCTTCAAGCATTCAGTTCATTTAGATTTTTGGGTAAGTTAACACCCCATGTTACATATTACAATGTTTAGTCTGTCTCAGTATGTAGCCTACAACACTACTAGGTCCATGACACCGGCTATAGTGGAGCCCGCTCTGCCAGACCCCTACCCCACTATGCACCCTACATGGTACCCTCCCATAGCCCCAAGCTCAGACCTTCCCACTATAACTTCAGGGGACTTATAAGTAAGCCCTGGACTCTGTGCTTAACTATATCAGATACTGACCTAGAAAACTGAACTTATGCGTCTTGCTTACAAATATATACCTCCTGTTCTGACTGACACGGTCCTTCGACTCACAACGCAGGCAATACTTTCTGTACATCGCAGTCCCCCTCCCTCAGACCCACACCTTAACCCTACTTCACCTATATTACTAGACCTCTAGCCTCCACACCGAGCCATTAACATATACTGCACACCACCTTACTCAAGTACCACTGGTCACAGGTTGGCGGGATACACTTATCCTTATACCTACATACCCCTATCACTCACTTGTGCCAGGTCTCTGCCAACCCCCTCACAGCTGCAGTGAGGTTCGTCAACCCGGATCCCACGGGTTGGGGACCATCAGTGCTCTGTACCTGACCGAATATATCCCCATAAGGAGACAGCAGAATTGGTTGCTACCTCTGCTGCCTCATCGGTCTCTCCCCCATGTTACTTTCGTAACAACTCCAGCTTCTGCTAAATCTTTGCACAGCACACCTCCCCCACATATAGTCCCTTAGAGTATACCCTACCCCTAACCCCCGACGGAGGACATGGACCACATCGACTTAAACACGGCACAGACCCCACCCTACTCAACACTCACACTGCGCTTCATGAATATACGGGGCCTAAACACTCCCGAAAAACGGTCCCTCCTACTCACCCATCTACAAAAAGCCCACACTCACATCGCGCTCATCCAAGAAACACACTTTAGATCCGATACTATCCCCAAACTACGAAACAAACACTTTCCGACTGTATACCATGCAACCAATAGTGAAGCCAAATCGAAAGGAGTATGCATCCTCATATCGAAAAACTGCCCATTCGTCGTCACTGACGTGCAACGAGACCCTATGGGGAGATTTCTTTTCCTCAAGGGCTCTCTGCACAAAAAACCTTAACCATTGCCAACCTGTACGCTCCGAATTCAGGACAAGTACCGTTCTTCCGCCATGCACTACAACTCCTCACGACTTTTAGCGCAGGCAGCATCATAGTGGGCGGGGATTTCAATGTACCTCTTGATCCTTCTCTTGATACCTCCAATGGCACCTCCTCATCTACCTATAGGGCCCTACGTGCGATAAAAACACAATTCAGGGAACTACTGCTACATGATGCCTGGCGCACACTCCACCCCACAAGTAAAGACTTCACCTTCTTCTCCCCACCACACTCCAAATATTCCAGACTTGATTATTTCTTCATCTCCCAAAACGATCTTTCCATACTTCACAAATCCTCAATTGAACCAATGATTCTGGCAGACCATAACCCAGTTTCCATGACTCTACATATCCCTCACAAATCCACCCGCACCCATATATGGCGTCTCGACAACTCCCTCCTCACAGATGCCGAAATCTCACACAAGACCTCCGAACACCTACGTAACTACTTCACAGAAAACGGACAGGGCGACTCTGCTCCAGAAATAGTCTGGGCCGCACACAAATGTGTTATAAGAGGCATATTCTTATCACACGCAGCACATAGAAACAGACTACGGAAAGCAAAACTTGAAGAACTACACACATCTCTGTTCTAGAACGGAAACATAAGGCATCCCTAGCTCTAGCAACACTGACTGAATTAACACAACTACGAACCGAACTCTTAGATGAATTGCACAAAAACGTCAAACGGAAATATATGCTTACACAAAAATGCTTTTACGAGTTTGGCAACAAATCCGGGAAGATGTTGGCTAGAGCACTACAAGCCAAAAAGGCGGCCCACACTATACATTCCATTGTAGATCCCTCAGGTAAAACACTAGTAAAATCCGAAGACATAGCGGAACAATTTGTACACTATTACACAAACCTATACAATATTGGTACTTCCCAGTCTTCTTCCACCATAGCAGACTGGAAAGAGGCCATACAAAACTTCCTATCCCAATACGCGCCTTCGCCCATCAGAACCGAAGACTCAACATCTCTAGACGTCCCTTTAACGATGGAAGAGATTATCTTAGCTTTAAAACAGATGAAACCAGGCAAAAGCCCTGGCCCTGATGGGCTAACGGTAGGATAGAAAATAGTAAAAACCTTTGCGCCAGTGGTGTCGATAGCAGATAATATATATGAATTACATATACTGGTGATACATCTAGTAAGAAAACATTCAACAATAAAGAAAATTTGTGGAAATATATAAACAATCAGTGTAAGCTGCTCCCCAATTTTTGAATAATCAAAAAAATAGATAATCAAAAAAAGGAATGTAAGGAAGATAGGGGGCGCTAGATACCATAATATTCAAGTGCTCTAAATAAATAAATCTCCTGCATTACCAAAAAAATGGAAATGTAAGAAAGCTAGGGGGCGCTAGATACCATACTAATCAAGTGCTTTAAATAAATAAATCTCCTGCATTACCAAAAAAATGAAAAACATAATAATGACAAATCATAATTAGATTACACATTGAAGTGCCCACAATAGTGTAAAAAATATATAGTGATTGATTGTCCACATAAAAAAGTGATTTGAAGTGGTTGAAGTGATATCTTTCAATATTATCCCAATCTTGTTGCTGTAAACAAAAGGTTTTCCATCACCAAAGGAAAATAAGAAAAGGAAAACACCTCGAAGTAGTAGATATCTGCTTACCAGATACCAATGACTCCTTTAGTTAAAAAGAGAGTCACTAGCGCTTGTGCAGGGTTGTGCCTGCTCACATGGATGGCCGGACTGTGGTTGGTATTATAGGCATGGATCGTTCCCGTCAAGCTCATTCAAGATAGGATAAGGATACATAGGAAACAAAAACAGTCTCCATAGCGTAAAACCATTTATTAAAAAAGTAAACAAATTAAAAAGCCAAATGGCCGCTTACATTGGTGGGTGCCTACCCGGCACTGGGGCTGCTTGCATGTCAGGGTGACTTCGCAGTCAGAAAAAGCCTTTCATGTCTCCTCCACGCTGGCGTGCGTTCCAGCTTACACAGGGTAGGATACTACAAATCCTTTCCTGAGCTACTTTTACCTCACCTTGTTAAGGCCTTCAACAACCTATCCCCCACCAATACGGCCCCCACAGATATATTAGAAGCCCATATTACCCTTATCCCCAAATCTGGAAAAGATGACAAATTGGTTCCTAATTACCGCCCCATTTCTCTACTTAATGTAGACGTTAAATTGTACGCCAAAGCCATTGCAAACCGCCTTCTACCCATGATCCCAAATTTAATTGCCACAGACCAAGTAGGTTTTGTCCCCGGCAGAGAAGCTAAAGACAATACTACCAAAGCACTAAATATACACCACTGGTTGACTTCCAATAATACTAAGGGCTTCTTCCTATCCCTGGACGCGGAGAAGGCGTTCGACAGGGTGGCATGGGACTTTATGGCAGCCACCCTACACTCAATAGGCCTCCCGCCGCGACTTATCGACATGATTTTGATACTTTACTCTTCCCCCACAGCTAGAGTCCGAGTGAACGGTGGACTGTCGAACGCCTTCTCCGTGTCCAACGGTACTAGACAGGGATGTCCCCTATCCCCCCTGATCTTCATACTAACAATGGAACCCATGCTCCGCAGAATTAGGGATAACCCAAACATCAAAGGTATTCAAATAAACCAAACACAACACAAAATAGCCGCATATGCGGACGATGTTCTCCTCTTCCTCACAGAACCAACCACTACCATCCCGAATCTGCTCAAAGATTTTGCTCTTTTTAAATCCATATCGAACTTGCAAATAAACTTCTCCAAATCCAAGGCACTCAATATATCACTATCACACGAGACAGTCGCACAATGCAAACGTAACTTTCCGTTTGGATGGGAAACGCAAGCCATAAAGTACCTTGGCATTAACATCCCCACCAACCTGTCAGAATTATTCAAACTAAACTTTCTACCAATCCTACAAACCATCGAAAATGATCTCCAAAAATGGCAAGCAGGACCATTGTCATGGTTTGGAAGAATAGCAATTCTGAAAATGAATGTTCTACCTAGGCTACTTTACCTTCTTCAAACCATCCCTATACTGCTCCCGCACTCCTTCTTTGTTACGTACAAAAGAATTTGTAGAAAATTTATTTGGCTATCCAAACAGCCTAGACTGAACTGGCATAGACTGACGTCTCCTAAATTACAAGGAGGACTGCAGGTTCCAGACATACACACTTATTACCAAGTCTGCCATCTAGTTAGAATTGTGGACTGGCATGTGCATGACAAAGAAAAAGAATGGGTGCAAATAGAAAATGCCTTTACCGAGATCCCGTTAAAACTCCTCCCCTGGATCGACTCAAAACTAGTCCCGAAAACTGCCACCTCCAATCCCATGATAAATTCTACCCTAATAAACTTCACAAAATCGTGCAAAAGTCTTAAGATGCAACCCCTATCGGGACCTCTGACACCTATCGAAGATAACCCGGCATTCCTACCGGGTGTCACCCTCACACACCCAACCAGAGATACACGCAGACCCAGGCTCCTAGCTCAACAACTATTCCATCAAGGTACCCTATTACCATACTCAGCTTTGATAAACAAATTTCCGAAATATCACATTCCCTTCTACAATTATCTGCAGATCCGCCACTTTCTACAGAACCTCCCCCACAAAGACAATTTACATAGGGAACTCACACCCATCGAACTATTATGCACCAACACCGAACCCCAAAGACACCTCATCTCGACCATCCATGCACTTTTCTCCGCACATCAAAACATCAAAACGACTACATTAATAACGCAATGGGAGACCGACCTGAACACAACCCTAACCACAGACGACTGGAGAAATGTGCTCTCGCACATTCACAAAGGTTCCGGCAACGTAGCTACACAGGAGTGCAGGTTCAAAATATACTCAAAATGGTACAGGACCCCCGAAAAAATTAATACATTTCTACCCACCATATCCCCCAATTGCTGGAGATGCAATAGAGCCAGGGGATCCCTTTTACACATCTGGTGGGAATGCCCTCTCATTCAACCTTACTGGGCTGACATTCACAACCTACACCCCGGATTACACCCCAGCGCAATACTTGCTCCACCATACTTCGATTCCCCAACGTGCATACAAGAAATCATTAACTCTCCATCTCATTAATGCGGCGAACCTATGCATTCCCGTACACTGGAGAAGCACATCTCCTCCCTCGATCCCAGAATGGATTCGGAGAGTGGACAGGATAGCTGACATAGAAAACCTCATACATCAAACCTCCGATTCACCTTCCAAGTACAGAGATACATGGGCATGTTGGACCCATTTCAAACAAACGCAACCAACATACGCTCAGGCAACCCTACCACACATTGCTCCAACAGACGACACTGGACAGACAGCTCAACCCCCCACCAACCAATAAATATACGTAACGTCCTACCCCTCCGTCTTCCCACCCCCCCATCCCTTTTTCCCTCTATCACATTTAAATCCCTGCCAATTGCATAGCCTGCTCCCTTGCATCCATCATCTTTCTTAATAGTGTGTAGACTCGCACCTTGCAAGATACACCATACCGACATGCCCTAATGATGAGCAAATGATCATACCCACACTGGGCACAGTTAGTACCCTATTGGGGTGCCCAGCGATTCGGGTGACTAGAATACCGTCGGTACAGATCATATACATTACAAACACTTGACATCACACTACTACTTTAAAATAATACTAAACCCCATAACCTCATACGGCTAAGGCTGAGCGCACCTCACCCATGACACGCTCACTGCACACAACCAGAAACTTCCATGTTGAACAGAGGAAACGCTCTTATTAGCTGTTATCTCCTATTTTTCTCTTTTATAATATGGACTGTATTCACGAACTCAGTATTATTGTAGGCCTCTGAAACTCTGTATGACTTTATCATTCACTTGATACCATTTCGTGTATTCTTGTTTACTACAGTATGTTGACTGTAGACCACTTTCTTCTCTAAAAATTTACCACTGTATGGAGATTTGTAATCTGTAAAAACTTAATAAATTGTTTTGAAAAAAAAAAAAAAATAATAATAAGTTTTATTCAATACATTTTAGGAAATAATATATTAAAAAACACTGACATTTTTTTGGCCAAACAAGGGTGCAATATTAGTAGTCAAATTGCTTCAGTAAACATCCCGGGTATGGAAAATTTTAAAACATGGTACAGCACAAAGTCCGACGTCACAGTCAGGACAATAGAACCTGGTTTCTTTTCTGATTTTCCTTCCAGTGTCGTCATGCTTAGAGCAGCAAACCACACACATTCTTGTGGGTGCTGACTTCTTTTCCGTTGGTGGAATGTGGTCCATAAAGTGACAACCAGTCAGGCGTTCTGGGTTCACAATGCCAGCAGCATGACGTCCAGATCTATTTACAGTCGTTGGTTGGTGCTTGAGAAATATAAGTTCAGCAACTTTCCAAACAAAGTCCGCATGAACCACAGGCTTGTCACTCTTTTTTTTTTAGAAGAATGAAGGCATTCCACAGGCACTGTTCAAGAAGATGCCTGAAGATTTTTTTGTAATATTTTTTTTGTTGCTTTCTCATGGCTGGATAAAATGTCATGGCGTGGTCAACTCTGTCAACACCTCCCATGGTGTTGTTGTAGTCCATCATGACTTGTGATTTCATTATGTCTTTTCCACCTTTTGTGTGTACCATGACAGTAGAGGTGTTGTGAATAGTACTCATTAGGCACACATCTTTTTTGTCGCACCATCTCAGTGCCATCATTTTGCTTTTCTGCCAGGCAACTATTTCTCCTGCCTTGAGCTTTTTATTGCCAAAGGTTGGTGGCACGTCATGCTGGTTAGCTCTAACGGTCCCATATGCATCCATCCTGTGCTGTAGAAGGAACTCATAGAGTTCTGGAGAAGTGTAAAAATTATCTGTGGTTACACATTAGCCCTGATTCAGCAATGGCTCAATCAAAGTAAGAACTGAAGCGGTTGCCATTCCATAATTACTGAATCTTTTGTTGAATTTGGTTCCTTTTCAGGTGTAAAGGACCGAATTCCATATGTAACCAGTGCTGGATTCACAGAGCATGAATGATTTTATGCCAAATCGTGCTCTCTTAGATGCAATATACTGTATCCAGTTTGCTGTATCCTCTTGCTATTCTGACTTTAGAAGCAAAAAGTCCACTTTGATTGTTAGGCATTCTTATAGTCACTCATGATTAATTAATGAATTTCAACCCCACCCTTATAACAGTATAAATTTGAGCATCCTTAAGGGGGGAGCACATTGCTGGGGGAGCACATTGCAATGGCTTCTATCCTTAAGGCTTCTATCTCTAAGTGATTCTTTCTACAAGTGATATGCACTTCAATCTCTGCACTTCAGCGATTGCACGAAGCAAACAAATATAGCAAACTGCACTGGAAAGCACCTAACAGACTGCAGGTGACCCTGTCTCTCTAATAAGCTCTCCTTCCACTCTGTAACATGCACTCTCTACCACTGCTTCTGACACTCCTGTCCTCTCTCCTCAAACTCTCTTACCTTCACCCCCCCTCTCCACCCCCCTGCTTATACATATCACCCTGCCTTCTGTCCTCACTAGGGATGAGCCGAACACCCCCCGGTTCGGTTCGCACCAGAACCCGCGAACGGACCGAAAGTTCGCACGAACGTTAGAACCCCATTGACGTCTATGGGACTCGAACGTTCGAAATCAAAAGTGCTCATTTTAAAGGCTAATTTGCATGGTATTGTCCTAAAAAGGGTTTGGGGACCCGGGTCCTACCCCAGGGGACATGTATCAATGCAAAAAAAACTTTTAAAAACGGCCGTTTTTTCGGGAGCAGTGATTTTAATGATGCTTAAAGTAAAAAAAAAAAAGTGAAATATTCCTTTAAATATCGTACCTGGGGGGTGTCTATAGTATGCCTGTAAAGTGACGCGTGTTTCCCATGTTTAGAACAGTCCCTGCACCAAATGTCATTTTTAAAGGAAAAAATCTCATTTAAAACTGCTTGCGGGTTTAATGTCATGTCGGGTCATGGCAATATGGATGAAAATCAGTGAGACAAACGGCATGGGTACCCCCCAGTCCATTACCAGTCCCTTTGGGTCTTGTATGGATATTAAGGGGAACCCCGCACCCAAATTAAAATAAGGAAAGGTGTGGGGCCACCAGGCCCTATATACTCTGAACAGCAGTATACAGGCGGTGCAAACAAGACAGGGACTGTAGGTTTGTTGTTAAGTAGAATCTGTTTGTAATTTTGAACATTTTTAACGTGTTTAGCTCCAGCCAAAAAATCTTTTCTAAGCTTTTTGGAAAACATAGGGAAGGGTTATCACCCCTGTGACATTTGTTTTGCTGTCTTTCCTCCTCTTCAGAAGATTTCACCTCACTTTTTTGTCCCAATGAAAAATGTTTTTTGAAAATTTGGGTTTTTTTGTGGAACAAGGATTGGAAAGCATCAGTGGAAAGGAGAACTTGTTTTCCCATATTAACTCTTACAGGAGAGAATTTCCCTTCCTAGGGGTAGATTTCATCTCACTTCCTGTTGTCTCCTTCCGTTTACAAGTAGGAGTCGTTTGTAAGTTAGATGTTTGAAAGTAGGGTCCTGCCCTATATACTCAGCAGAAATTTGGGCCTTAGGTGTTGCTGTGGCCACAACACTGTAAGCCCTCACAGGGCCCTGCTGTGAAATATTAGATCAAGAATTGTAATTACATGCCCCTGTTGAACAGGAGCTGAAAAATTAGGCCTTAGGCACTGGTGCTGGTGCCACAACACTGCAACCCCTCACAGACACTCTAGTTGGAACGCAGGAACGAGCCCTGCTGCAAATTATTGCTTCAAAAATTGTAATTACACGCCCCTGTTAGACAGGGGCAGAAAAATTGGGCCTTAGGCACTGGTGCTGGTGCCACAACACTGCAACCCCTCACAGACACTCTAGTTGGAACGCAGGAACGAGCCCTGCTGCAAAGTATTGCATCAAAAATTGTAATTACACGCCCCTGTTAGACAGGGGCAGAAAAATTGGGCCCTAGGCACTGGTGCTGGTGCCACAACACTGCAACCCCTCACAGACACTCTAGTTGGAATGCAGGAACGAGCCCTGCTGCAAAGTATTACATCAAAAATTGTAATTACACGCCCCTGTTAAACAGGGGCTGAAAAATTGTGCCTTAGGCACTGGTGGTGGCGCCCAGAACCAAAAATGTTCTTACAAGCTATCAGCGTGATGATTGAGGAGGAAGAGGATAATTACTCAGGGATAGTCACTCAGCATCAGCATAGGCAGTCTTTGAAGGGATCTGAGATTTCAAAAAAAATTATTCGGTTACATCAGCATCAGGTGCTTGGTAGCTGGTGGTGATCCAAGACTCATTCATTTTTATGAAGGTCAGCCGATCGACCGAGTCGGTGGACAGACGCACCCTGTGATCGGTTACCACGCCTCCAGCAGCACTGAATGTGCGTTCCGAAAGAACGCTGGATGCAGGACAGGCCAGTAGCTCAATTGCATACTGTGCAAGCTCTGGCCAGTGATCCATCCTCAAGACCCAGTAACCCAGAGGATTTTCGGTGGGAAAGGTGTCCAAGTCTGATCTTGCCCCTAGGTATTCCTGCACCATGTAAAACAGACGCTGGCGATGGTTGCTGGAACCGATCATACCTTGGGGCTGCGGACCAAAAAATTGTCTGAACGCATCGGTCAGACGGCCACCTTCTCCACCGCTCCTTCTTTGACTGACCGAAGCCTCAGCAACACGTTGTCCAGAAACAGGAGTTTGTAACCTCCCAGTCTCTGGGAACGCGTTGCACAGACCTTTCTGCAAGGCCTCCCGAAGATGTTTCATCCTCTGCTCCCTCTGCGATGGCAAGATAAGGTCCGCAACCTTACCCTTGTAACGTGGATCAAGGAGGGTTGCCAGCCAGTATTGGTCCTTCTCCTTGATACCACGAATACGAGGATCCTTACGCAGGCTTTGCAGGATCAGGGAGGCCATGCAGCGTAGGTTTGCTGAGGCATTCGGTCCGGAGTCCTCTGGGTCACTAAGAACGACATGGTCCGCAGCCACCTCCTCCCAGCCACGTACAAGTCCATGTGTTTCTTGGGACTGATCCCTTAAAGACTGCTGCTGATGCTGAGTGCCAGGCTCCACCTCCATACTGACACAATCTTCCTCCTCCTCCTCTTCCTCCTCGTCCTCTTCCTGTGTGATCGGCGGGCACGCAGGAACACTGTCTGGATAAAGGGGGCCTTGAGAGCTAAGGAAGTCCTCCTCTTCCTGCCTCTGTTCTGCCTCAAGTGCCCTGTCCATTATTCCACGCAGCGTGTGCTCCAACAGGTGGACAAGGGGGACAGTGTCACTGATGCATGCACTGTCACTGCTCACCATCCTCGTGGCCTCCTCGAATGGTGACAGGACAGTGCATGCATCCCTGATCATGGCCCACTGGCGTGGGGAAAAAAAACCAAGCTCCCCTGACCCTGTCCTGGTGCCATAGTCGCACAGGTACTCATTGATGGCCCTCTGCTGCGTGTGCAGCCGCTGCAGCATGGCCAACGTTGAGTTCCACCTGGTGGGCATGTCACAGATTAGGCGGTTCTTGGGCAGGTTAAACTCCTTTTGGAGGTCCGTCAGCCGAGCACTGGCATTATATGACCGGCGGAAATGCACACAGACTTTCCTGGCCTGCCTCAGGACATCCTGTAAGCCCGGGTACCTGCCCAAGAACCGCTGCACCACCAAGTTAAGGACGTGAGCCAAACAGGGCACATGGGTCATTTGTCCCTGTCGGAGGGCAGAGAGGAGGTTGGTGCCATTGTCGCAAACCACCATTCCTGCCTTAAGTTGGCGTGGCGTCAACCACCTCTGAACCTGCCCCTGCAGAGCTGACAGAACCTCTGCCCCAGTGTGGCTCCTGTCCCCCAAGCACACCAGCTCAAGCACCGCATGGCATCTTTTGGCCTGCGTACTTGCGTAGCCCCTTGAACGCCTACGGAGCACCGCTGGTTCCGAGGAAGAGGCCATGGAGGAAGAAGAAGAGGAGGGGGTGGAGGAGAGAGGTGTGTCACAATCAGCATTTTGGAGGCGTGGTGGCGGAACAACCTCCAACACTACTGCACCTTGTCCTGCATCCTTCCCAGCTGCCAGCAGAGTCACCCAATGCGCCGTGAAACTTAGGTAACGTCCCTGTCCATGCCTGCTGGACCATGAGTCAGCGGTAATATGCACCTTACCGCTGACCGCCCTGTCCAGCGAGGCATGGACATTGCCTTCCACATGCCGGTAGAGAGCCGGAATCGCCTTCCGTGAGAAAAAGTGGCGTTTGGGTACCTGCCACTGAGGAACCGCACATTCCACAAACTCACGGAAGGGGGCAGAGTCTACCAACTGAAAAGGCAGCAGTTGAAGTGCTAGCAATTTTGCCAAGCTAGCATTCAACCGCTGGGCATGTGGATGGCTGGGAGCAAACTTCTTTCGGCGGTGCAGCAGCTGGGGCAGGGAAATTTGCCTGGTACAATCTGACGTCGGTGTACCAAAAGCAGATTGCCCACAAGTACTTGGTTGTGACACACCTAATTCTACACCTTCATTCCTCTCACTGCAGGTCTCAGAGAGGACTGAAGGTCTAGTGGGGTTGGAAATCTCAGCTGATGAGGAGCAAGGAGAGATCCTCTTTGTTCTTTGGTGTGGGTCTTTTAGATACGCTTGCCAACGAACTGCATGGCAGGTCAACATATGTCTGGTCAAGCATGTGGTACCCAAGCGGGAGATATTTTGGCCACGCGAGATACGCTTGAGACATATGTTGCAAATAGCAGCGGTGCGATCTGATGCACTCGTCTCAAAAAAGGCCCACACCAAAGAACTTTTTGAATAACGCGCAGAGACTGCAGCGCCCTGCACATGTGGAGCTTTGGGGTGTGATGCAGTCAATGTGCTGCCCTTAGGCTGGCCCCTGGAGGGCATCCTGCCTCGTTGGTGATGTGCTGCCGCCTCCTCCTCCTCCTCCTCCTCCTCTCTCCTATCAGGCACCCACGTTGAGTCAGTGACCTCATCATCCCCTCCCTCCTCATCACTGGAGCAAACCTGGCAGTATGCTGCAGCAGGGGGAGCATGACTGCCAGATTGCTGTCCTTCTTGGGCACCCCCTCTGTCCGCGCTCATGTTACTGCCTTCATCGAGCTCAGTATCGTCATCAGAGCCTTCCAAACGCTGGGCATCCTCCTGGAGCATGTACCCAACACTGTGGTCAAACAGTTCGAGGGAATCCTCATGAGGACATGGTGGAGCTAGGGAAGGAGTCACTGATGACATTGAGCTGAGGGAAGAGGCCGCTGCTTTGCCAGACAAAGCACCCTGGGCATGGGTGAGAGAGGATGAGGAGGATGAGGACGGCTTGGTCATCCACTCGACCAAGTCTTCCGCATGTTGCGGCTCAACATGGCCAGCTGCCGAAAAAAAGGCCAAGCGTGTCCCATGGCCACGTGCTGATGAGGATGCACCGTCTCCACGACCAGCACTAGACACAGAGCCTGCTTGCCCTCTCTTATTGGCTTGTGACTGTCTGCCTCTCCTTCTTGGCCTTCCAGACATACTAATGGCCTGTAGCTGCACTAAGCTGGGATAGAACACCTGTAATTTTCTTCAAGTAGCTTTATATACTGTAACCAGACAAGCCTGCCTGTCAGTAGGAAGATAACAGGAACGGATCTAGCTGAACACTGTGAGCAGGACGCACTGTACTAAATGTAAATAGTCTAGCTGCCTGACCGTGGTACTAATAGGATCAAATAGAACACCTGTAATTTTCTTCAGGTAGCTTTATATACTGTAACCAGACAAGCCTGCCTGTCAGTAGGAAGATAACAGGAACGGATCTAGCTGTACACTGTGAGCAGGACGCACTGTACTAAATGTAAATAGTCTAGCTGCCTGACCGTGGTACTAATAGGATCAAATAGAACACCTGTAATTTTCTTCAGGTAGCTTTATATACTGTAACCAGACAAGCCTGCCTGTCAGTAGGAAGATAACAGGAACGGATCTAGCTGTACACTGTGAGCAGGACGCACTGTACTAAATGTAAATAGTCTAGCTGCCTGACCGTGGTACTAATAGGATCAAATAGAACACCTGTAATTTTCTTCAGGTAGCTTTATATACTGTAACCAGACAAGCCTGCCTGTCAGTAGGAAGATAACAGGAACGGATCTAGCTGTACACTGTGAGCAGGACGCACTGTACTAAATGTAAATAGTCTAGCTGCCTGACCGTGGTACTAATAGGATCAAATAGAACACCTGTAATTTTCTTCAGGTAGCTTTATATACTGTAACCAGACAAGCCTGCCTGTCAGTAGGAAGATAACAGGAACGGATCTAGCTGAACACTGTGAGCAGGACGCACTGTACTAAATGTAAATAGTCTAGCTGCCTGACCGTGGTACTAATAGGATCAAATAGAACACCTGTAATTTTCTTCAGGTAGCTTTATATACTGTAACCAGACAAGCCTGCCGGTCAGTAGGAATTTAACAGGAACGGATCTAGCTGAACACTGTGAGCAGGACGCACTGCACTAAATGTAAATAGCAGGAACGGATCTAGCTGAACACTGTGAGCAGGACGCACTGCACTAAATGTAAATTGCAGGAACGGATCTAGCTGAACACTGTGAGCAGGACGCACTGCACTAAATGTAAATAGTCTAGAAGATAACAGGAACGGATCTAGCTGAACACTGTGAGCAGGACGCACTGCACTAAATGTAAATAGCAGGAACGGATCTAGCTGAACACTGTGAGCAGGACGCACTGCACTAAATGTAAATAGCAGGAACGGATCTAGCTGAACACTGTGAGCAGGACGCACTGCACTAAATGTAAATAGCAGGAACGGATCTAGCTGAACACTGTGAGCAGGACGCACTGCACTAAATGTAAATTGCAGGAACGGATCTAGCTGAACACTGTGAGCAGGACGCACTGCACTAAATGTAAATAGTCTAGAAGATAACAGGAACGGATCTAGCTGAACACTGTGAGCAGGACGCACTGCACTAAATGTAAATAGCAGGAACGGATCTAGCTGAACACTGTGAGCAGGACGCACTGCATTAAATGTAAATAGTCTAGATAGAAGATAACAGGAACGGATCTAGCTAAACTGAATACAGTGTATATATATATATGCAACACCTGGGATGCATATATATACACAATACACTGTAAGTGCAGCTAACTGACTGACTGTTCTGCCTAATCTATCTAACTCAAATCAAATGACACTGTCTCTCTCTCTCTCTATCTCTCAGCACACCGGAACACACACTACACAGGGCCGCCGTGCAGGCGGCCTTATATAGTGTGGGGTGTGTACTAAATCCCCTGAGCCATAATTGGCCAAAGCCACCCTGGCTTTGGCCAATTACAGCTCTCTCTACTGACAGCGCTGTGATTGGCCAAGCATGCGGGTCATAGTGCATGCTTGGCCAATCATCAGCCAGCAATGCACTGCGATGCCGCAGTGAATTATGGGCCGTGACGCGCCACACGAATTTAGCGCGAACGGCCCATAACGTTCGCAATTCGGCGAACGATCGAACAGCCGATGTTCGAGTCGAACATGGGTTCGACTCGAACACGAAGCTCATCCCTAGTCCTCACCCTACTACTGCTCCTACCAACTCTTGCTCATTCTACATCCATATACTGATAAAACCTCCAGTACTCTGAGACATGCCCCTTCACATAAATCACATTCCCACATTACCTCCCTCACCCTCCTGCTTCTCCTAATCTCTGGTGACATATCCCCAAACCCTGGGCCACCATCATCTGTCTTTGCCCAACGCTCCCATCCCCCTACACCCTCTGGCAGGAGCTGCAACCCACAGAACTTGGTCTCTATTCCTCTTTCCAAAACCAGCCCCCCCTTTTCCTGTGCCCTGTGGAATGCACGTTCTGTCTGCAACAAACTCACCGCCCTTCACAACCTCTTTATCACAAATTCCTTTAACCTACTTGCCATTACTGAAACCTGGCTTCATGAATCAGATACTATTTCTCCTGCTTCCCTCTCCCATGGGGGCCTTCTCTGGACCCACTCCCCCAGACCAAGTGGACGGAAGGGAGGTGGAGTGGGACTCCTTCTAGCCCCATGCAGCACCTATCAGGTACTTCACCCACCTCCCTCTCTGACACTCTCCTCTTTTGAGGCACACTGCATTCGTCTATTCTCTCCCATTTCTCTAAGAATTGCTGTCATCTACCGGCCCCCTGGACCAGTATCAGCCTTTCTTGATGACTTCTCTGCCTGGCTACCCTACTTTCTCTCTTCTGAAATCCCCACAATTATTCTTGGGGACTTCAACATCCCTGTTAACACTAACACTACTATTACTTCTAAACTTCTCAGTCTAACCTCATTGCTTGACCTGAAGCAATGGATACAGGCTCCTACCCAACTGACGGCAACACCCTTGACCTTGTCTTTTCCTATCTGTGCACTCCATGCAACCTTTCCAACAATCCACTCCCACTCTCTGATCACCACCTTATTAGTTTTGCTCTCTCCCTGTCTTCCACCTCTTCTCCCTCCAACCGCCTAACAGTTACACGTAGAAACCTTCGCCACCTCAACTCTTCTCTTCTCTACTCTGCTACTGATCACCTCTATGACAAAATCTCACCTCTGCCCTGCCCCAACCTAGCTACTTTCATCTACAACAGCTCACTGTCTTCCTCCCTAGACAAGCTTGCCCCCCTCACTACACGCAGAATTAGGCCCCGAATGCTACAACCCTGGCAAACAGATGACACCAGAAGTCTCAGAAAATGTAGCCGCGCTCTTGAGAGCCTGTGGCATAAGACTAAGACCCAGGAAGACTTCACACAATATAAATCTGCCCTCCTAAAATACTACTCCTGCCTTCACACTGCCAAACAGACCTACTTTATCACACTCATTAACACCTTCTCATCCAGTCCACGTCAACTCTTCTCTACCTTCAACACTCTACTCTGTCGCCACTGCCTCCACCCACCATCTCAATCACTGCCCAGGAGATTGCCAATCACTTCAAAACTAAGATTGATACAATTCATGAGGAGATCACCAATGCACAACAACCTCCCCCATGCAACACCCCATGTCCACAGATACAATCATTACTTCCCTCATTCAACCCTGCTACTATTACTGAGGTTGCTAAACTTTTATCTAACACTCATCTAACCACCTGCCCCCTGGATCCTGTTCCCTCGCAAATGCTACGCTCACCCTCTGACTCGATTCTACACTCTCTAACTCACATTTTCAACCTCTCCCTCTCTTGTGGCATCTTCCCAAACGCTCTAAAACATGCGCTAGTCACCCCCATACTTAAAAAGCCCTCACTGGACCCCACCAATCTCAACAACTTATGTCCCATCTCCTTACTCTCCTTCTCCTCCAAACTTCTTGAATGACTGGTCTACAACCGACTAAGCGACTATCTGACCATGAATAAATTTCTTGATCCCCTTCAGTCCGGTTTTCGCCCTCAACACTCCATGGAAACTGCTCTCCTTAAACTCTCAAATGACCTACTAATGGCTAAAGCCAATGGACACTATTCTGTACTACTTCTCCTGGATCTCTCTGCTGCCTTTGACACAGTGGACCATCCCCTCCTCCTCAAAAAACTCCACTCCTTTGGTCTCCGTGACTGTACTCTTCGCTGGTTCTCATTCTACCTATCCCACCGCTCCTTCAGTGTCACTTACAACTCTACTTCCTCCTATCCTCTTCCTTTCTCCGTTGGGGTCCCCCAAGGTTCTGTTCTTGGACCTCTCCTTTTCTCAATCTACACCACCTCCCTGGGTCAGTTGATTGCCTCCCACGGCTTTAAATATCATCTCTACGCTGATGACACCCAAATCTATCTCTCCACCCCCCAGCTCTCTCCATCTGTCTCCTCACGCATTACCAAATTACTAGCATACATATCAGCCTGGATGTCACAACACTTCCTCAAACTCAACCTATCCAAAACCGAGCTCATGATATTTCCTCCCTCAGGTGCCACTTCCCCTGATTTCCCTGTCAATATCAACGGCTCAACTATCAACCCATCTCCCCACGCCAAGGTCCTAGGTGTAATCCTGGACTCTGAACTAACCTTTCGACCCCACATTCTATGACTATCCAAAACTTGCCGCCTCAATCTCCGCAACATCTCTAAGATACGCCCCTTCCTAACCACTCCCAACCACCACAAAGCTTCTAATCCACTCCCTGTTCATCTCCCGCCTCGACTACTGCAACTCCCTCCTCATTGGTTTACCTCTAAATAGGCTATCCCCACTTCAGTCCATCATGAACGCTGCTGCCAGGCTCATCCACCTCACAAACCGCTCAGCATCTGCTACACCCCTCTGCCATTCCCTCCATTGGCTGCCACTCAGTCACCAAATTAAATTAAAGATACTAACTATAACTTACAAAGCCATCCACAACCTGGCCCCCAGCTACATCTCTAACCTAGTCACAAAATACCAACCTAATCATTCTCTTCGCTCCTCCCAAGACCTCCTGCTCTCAAACTTCCTTGTCACCTCATCCCATGCTCGCCTTCAGGACTTCTCCAGAGCCTCCCCCATCCTCTGGAATGCTCTACCCCAATCCGTCCGATTTCCTCCTACTTTATCCACTTTCAGACGATCCCTGAAAACTCATCTCTTCAGAGAAGCCTATCTGGCCCCCACCTAACAACTGTACATTTATCTTCTCAATCAGCACATCACCCACAGTTATTACCACTTGTATCTCTTGACCTTCCCTCTTAGATTGTAAGCTCTAAGGAGCAGGGCCCTCTGATTCCTACTGTATCAAAGTGTATTGTATTTGTACTGTCTACCCTCAAGTTGTAAAGCGCTAGGTAAACTGTTGGCGCTATATAAATCCTGTATAATAATAATAATAATAATAATCCAGCTGAGTCTTCCTTTCTAGGCCATTAGACTTTTGTCGATACTGATGTCTCTATCTGGTACATAAGTCTGCTGGAAACTTTTCTGAATAATTTGATATACCTCCCAGATCTTTTTCAGTTTTGGTGCTGGATGAGAAGTCTCATCAAATTCTTCATTATTTTGAAAGTGTAAATACTTCATTATCAGAGAAAATTTGTACTCCGACATGACCGTGCCAAAAAAAGGAGTGGCTAGTAATTTGTTGGTTGTTCTATACCACTTCTGCAGGGGTTTCCCCACCACTCCTTGAAGAATTATTAGGCCCAGAAACTTCCAGATGTCCTCTTTGGTCACTGGTTCCCACTTTCTGCTCCTTGCAAACCTCTGATGCATAGCAGCTTGTTGCTCCTGGTACCGATTTGTCTCTGTAACAATTTTTTCTATAACCTCATTGGTCAAAAGAGTTAGAGGTATGCCAAGGGGTTGTCACTTTCAACCTCCACTTTTATACTGGGTGCTCCAGTAAACGGGAATCTTGAGGGTGCTGCGTGCTCCGTACCGCAGTCAATCGAGCACCAAGTCCACACATCACTGGGCACAGTTGCAGGATCATTGCTGAAATCGCTTTCCGTGCCTGATGATGAACTTCCCCACGAATCGCTATCACTCAATTCTGCAAGCGATTCTGTATCGCTGTCGCTGTTTTCCAGCAGGTCATATGCCGCTTTTGAGGTAGAGGCGCGCTTTTTTGATGCCATGGTCATTCTGCAGTTTCCAGACAGAAAGTACAGTTAAGCTGCAGGCAAGGGCACTGGATAAAGCACTGGGGGGCAAACTAAGGTCACTTTTATTTTATTTAGTAATGTAATCCAATAGGATTACAATGTATCAGTGTGTTTGTGCTTTATACTATTTGAATTTGCCGCCAGTTCCACCCCCCTGCGTCGCGACGCTCGCAGGGAATGGAAGCCAGGGCACACAGTTCATCAGGCAGAAGATCCGGCCACCGTACACAGCAGGAGTACATCACGGGATCCCGGGGACAAGGTAAGTAACCTCTTGCAGGATCCAGCGATGGCTAATGGTACTGAAATCTCACCCCGAGCCACACTAGGAAATACGGCCAGGATGGTTAAAAAAAAACCTATGGAAATGCCCCTTTTTCCTAAATCTGTGGTCACGTAGTCCTAAGTCTTCTATTTTCCTCACTGCAGAGTAGGAGGTTTCTTACACAAGTTCCCATGTTGGTAACTGACATAGACACTCATTTACTGACCAACATCACGGTCCTGCAGTGGCAGGATGACATCACCATTAGGTGACTGGTCAGTGCAGACTGGGTCATTAGTCTCCACTTCTGGAGGGGACATGTGACTGTTTGGAATCAGATAAACAAAAATGTGTTAGATATGTTTTTTTTTTTTTTCTTTGAAAAAATTTAATCAGAGAGGGAGTCACAATACTCGGTTGTAGATTGGTGTTAACCCTTTAGCTGCTATCAATGTATGTCATATGTCGGCAGTAGCAGGGGGATTTACATCCAAAAATGGGTGTAAATCTGATAAACTGACTATCAGGTTTCAGATGAAAGCAATCCAAGGGTATTCATCTGTCAGATCGGTTCCATGGACCCCTGCCGGACCTCATCCCATGCTTCCCTTCCCCCACTACTCCACCTGTTGGGACTACCCACATGGTGTGGGTCGCGAGGTAGAGGCCAGGAAGATTAGCTACCTTTTTTTGCTGATCTCCCCTAGCTAGTTACTTTATTTGCTTTAGTGGTGTGCAGGTGAGACATTAGTGGTCTAATAGACCCCCGATGTCTTATTAAAGAGAAACTTTCACAGTATATATGCTATCACATAGAAGACTATTTGTCCCCTATACGATAGCAAAAAAGTCAAGTGAAAAAAAGTGTCAAAAATGTAAAGCACACCCATGTACTTAAAAAAAACACCAACAAAAATATTTGAGCCTGTCCTCACATACACATGCATAAGTACATTAGCCACGCATTAGGGGTGCATATGCATGAAACTGTCAATTGAGTTACATATGTTACATATTGGTGTGAATACTGAATTGAGAGTAATAACTCTGTCACAGACCTAGCCAGAACAGAGGCTGTTGGAGAGGACTGTATGCAAGCCTGTTGCCTTTTGATTATGGGCCCTGGATTTTCAATGGATTCATTCTGTTGGGACACATCCTGTGAGGAGATGCTGGTGTCATCAACCTGTGTTTATGTTAATTGAATGAGCTAATGACATTGTCCTCTATACAATGTAGGAGACGGGACGACTGCTATTGTGCTGATATAACTGTGTGAAGCTCGGTGACCACAAGTCTGGGCGAAAGGTCATGTCTCAGTCACCTAGGCTGTATAAAGGATTAGATGATTAGCTCATGTTAATTAAGTTACGTTTGTATTGTTAGAGTAATCTTCTCCTGTGTATATAAGACTGTATTCTGGTTCTGAATAAAGAGAGTTCTTGGTAGCAACAAGCAAGTGTCGCCTTGTGTTGTGCTCAGAGAGGTTGGGATATCTGTATACAGACTGGGAGGAAGTGGTATATGACGGAAGCACTCAAGCGGAGTGTGGGACGTTCCGTGACATTGGTGGCAAGCAGCGGGAAAGCTTCCTGAAGTCTGGGACATCCAAACCTCCAACTGGATCCAAGATCAGCATAGCAGACTTCAGTCACCCCAGCGGAGATATGGACCTGGCATCAGAGTTCCCGGGGCTGCTGCGGATCATCCTTTCAACATACACCAGGACTGTGTCTGAGGATGAATACCTGGAGCTTAGGCAGCAAATTCGGGTGGAGCTCTGGATTGCAGCCCTCCGTCTCGCTGGTATAAAACAGGGCAAGTGCTTTCCAACCCAAGAGCAACGGGCCAGTGACCAACGGGCATTGCGGATGGCATTCCTGGGAGAGCAGCCCCAGGAGCAATGGGTGACTGAGTTGGACAGGTTGGTCCAGCAGGAGATAGAGCTGGACAATCGTTATCGGGCTCTGCAATGGCACGCAGAGGAGGGATATTTAGGGGAGACAACAGAATGCTCTCCGGAGGGATATGACTTTGGCGGCCCTGGATTGCTGTGGGAGAGCCTTACAGATCTTTTTATGTTTGGCGATGAAGGGGAACCTGACCTTGAGGACCTGAGAGACTATAGAGAGTCTATGCTCGGTCTTGCAGGGGTCTCAGAGCTCAAACCTGATCTGGACCATTTGCTAAGGAAGGAACAGCATCTGGAAAGGGCATACAGGAAACTGCTAGAACAAGTTCAGCAGCATGCCAGAGAATTGGCAGTGGAAAATCCGGAGATTGCCGTCCCCAAACCTGAAGTGCTGACAACAGGGCAGAGCTCTGCTAACCTCTGCCCAGAAATGATAGCATCTTCTGGGTTCCATGGACAGGAGATTGTGAACCTCTATCCCCAGACATCAGTTGCAGAGACATGGGATTTGATAGACTTTTCTGCTGAGGAAGAACAACCTGATGAGCCTCCAGCAGAAGAGCCGCTATCAGGGCCAAAGTTCACTGTGTTCTGCCCAGCACCAACAGTGGCTTCGGCCTTCCTGAGAGAAGAGGTAGTCGGCCTTTCTCCCACAACACTGACAGGGACATGTGATTTTCTGCCAGCAGCATCTATGGAGTTAAAACAAACTTCTCCAGCTGAAGATCTGGTAACTGAACAGAGGGTCCAAGACCTCTGTCCCACACTTTTACCAATTCCAGAGACTGGGGATTTAATAGACATTTCTGTAGAGGAGGAACCACCTGGCAAACTCCCAGCAGAAGTGCTGGCAACCGGACGGAGGGTCCAAGACCTCTGCCCCACACCTGCAGCAATTGTGGAGGTTCAGGCTGAGAAGATGGCAATCACTTCCCAGCAGCAGATACAGGGGGAGAAGGGAGAGGAGGTGGGTGTTGTCCCTCCCCAACAGTTGGCCAGGGTGGAGGAAGCGGGCTTTCCTCCCCAGCAAAGATCTGTGTACCTGGGAGACAGTACCATCGACATGTCGTCCCAGCAGCCAGATGAGGGAATGGAAAAGGAAGCAGCCGGCTCACCTCCCCAATGGCAGCTACACAGTTTGGGAGTGGAGGAAGCCAGCCTCCTGCCCCAACGGTTAGCCGGAGCGGAGGATGCGGAGTCCCCAGCAGAAGTGCTGGCAACTACAGAGTTCCAGGGAGGCGGGGCAGTCGGCCTCCCTCTCCAACAGTTAGCCGGAACAGATGGTGTGGGTTTTCCAGCAGAAGGGCTGGCAACAGGGCCGAGGATTGCTGGACTCTGCGCTCAACTAACAGAGGATGGATTTCCTGTGAAGGTGGATGGGACTTCAGTCTCCACCTGTATACCCCAGGGATGCTGGGCAGTGGGCCCCGATCCCCAACAGCATGACAGAGTGAGCCCAGACACCCTGTCTTCTCTCCAGCGGCAGAAAGGATTCCAGGGAGAAGAGCCAGTCCAGGCCTCTCCCCAGCGGCAGATATGTTCTCTGAGAGAGGCAGAGGTTGGCTGGGTGAGTAATACTCTGTTTAGAATAATTTGTTTGGGGTACTCTGTGGGTACAGGCAGTAGAGGACTGGAACTATGGACTAACTTCGGAGTCAACCCGTCTGGGGTCTCCTCCTGTGTTAGTCTCCTGCCGAAAGGGGAGAAATGTCACAGACCTAGCCAGAACAGAGGCTGTTGGAGAGGACTGTATGCAAGCCTGTTGCCTTTTGATTATGGGCCCTGGATTTTCAATGGATTCATTCTGTTGGGACACATCCTGCTGGTGTCATCAACCTGTGTTTATGTTAATTGAATGAGCTAATGACATTGTCCTCTATACAATGTAGGAGACGGGACAACTGCTATTGTGCTGATATAACTGTGTGAAGCTCGGTGACCACAAGTCTGGGCGAAAGGTCATGTCTCAGTCACCTAGGCTGTATAAAGGATTAGATAATTAGCTCATGTTAATTAAGTTACGTTTGTATTGTTAGAGTAATCTTCTCCTGTGTATATAAGACTGTATTCTGGTTCTGAATAAAGAGAGTTCTTGGTAGCAACAAGCAAGTGTCGCCTTGTGTTGTGCTCAGAGAGGTTGGGATATCTATATACAGACTGGGAGGAAGTGGTATATGATGGAAGCACTCAAGCGGAGTGTGGGACGTTCCATGACAAACTCTAAGGTCACTATTTGTTAACATTAAACAAATTAAGTTTTTTAAACATCACAAAATTTATAAAATGTAGGCTACTGAAGTTTGCCGATGTTTAACGGGCAGGTACAGTTTTAAGGTTTAACATATTGAGTGTCTAGTTACTTGGCACAACCTCATCTTGTATACATTACCAGATATGTGGGTGATATATTGTGTTTTTCGCTATGAAATAAACCTTAGTTTATTTCTTACTGAAAATTTATGCTTGAAAAAGCGTAATATCATGGGACATAAAAATTGGAACTAATGCCGCGTACACACGATCGGAAATGCCGCCAGCAAAACTCCGATGAGAGCTGTTTGTTGGAAAATGCAACCGTGTGTATGCTCCATTGGTCTTTTGCTGGTGGAATTCAAGCCAGCAAAAGATTGAAAGTATGCTCTCTATTTTTCGGTCGGGAAAAGTTCCTATCAGAAAATGTGTTCGTCTGTATGCAGTTCTGAACGCGGTGACGTAAAACACGTACGTCGGGACTATAAACGGGGCAGTAGCCAATAGCTTTCGTCTCTTAAATTATTCTGAGCATGCGTGGCACTTTGTGCGTTGGAATTGTCCACACACAGTCGGAATTTACGTGAACAGATTTTGTTGTCGGAAAATTTTATAGCCTGCTCTCAAACTTTGTGTGTCGGAAATTCCGATGGAAAAAGTCCGATGGAGCCCACACACGGTCGGAATTTCTGACAACAGGCTCCGATCGCACATATTTCGTTGGAAAGTCCAAACGTGTGTATAGGGCATTAGGCTCGGTTCACATATATGCAAATTTGATGCGTTTTGAACCTCATCCTGTTTGCATGACACGTGAACCGAACAGGCTTTCTATGGAGCCGGTTCACATATGTGCAAGTTGGCCACAGTGTATTTTTAAAAAGAGTCCTGTACGATTTTCAGTCCAGTTCAGGTGCGATTTCAAGGGTCATGCACCTTAACCGGTGAACAAAATCGCACTGGACTCCTTTTAAACATCGCAATGAAACTGTGCCTGGACATATGTGAACCAACTCTTAAAACATTTCAAGCTAGCCTATATCTTATGTGTATGTAAGAGTCACGTAAAATACATTTGGGATGATTTGATTATTTCTTTACCATAGAGATTCTTTTTGTTTGTTGTATAATTTAGTTTTTTTTTGTTTGTTTGTTTTTGTTTTTTTTGCACACTCTTAGTTTAATTTGGTGATGTAGACCACCAGGTACTTTTGTGCATTGCTCTGCATCTTCATTGGACACAGTACTCTAATGAAGCTAGACATATGGTGGTGTATAGAGGTCGCGACGCACACCTTCTATCAAAGGAGAACAGTGCATTCCTACAGGTCAGAGCTATATTGGCAGCTTTCAGCACTGTGTGCTGGATCTCTCGACTTTTTTAAAATTCTGATCAATGGCACTTCATGTGCAATAAATTGGTATTGGTCATTGAGCCATGATCTGTGCTGGCTTTCTGTTTCCATGGGTATATGACAAATGTTATAAAGGATGACCTATATTAGTGTGTATAAACATCTATATATGATGTTTTCTAATTAGTGAATATGATCTAAATATATTTTCCTGTCTTCATTGTTCACAATTTGGGTGCGTTTAGCAGTTTGCTCTGTAAAACATTATACTTTTTAAACAATATATGTGAAGCACAGTTGACGGGGAGTTGAATTCTCTGCCTCCATAAAATCTTAATAAAATTACCAACAAGTTGTTCTGAAAAAAATATAAATGAATAGAATATTAATATTTCCAAAAAAGAAGGAGCAAGAATAATGAGCTTAATCATACAGCAGCGATTTGACACGTTGTGCTGTGGATGGCATTACTCTTGATAAGAATGGAGTGGAGTTAGTGAAGTATAAAGTTTCATAAAGGCTGCACACTAGGCTGGTTACATTACCTTGACATCTGTTCTGTAATATTTCTGTTCTTAAATGGAACAGAAAAAGCAGGAGACATAGTGGAATGGATATATATATTGGTGACTTTACATATAGTTAGATTTGTAGTTTGAGTTTGTTGTAAGAAATCTAGGAACCAAAAAAGGTTATAAAATATTTAACTGAAGAACACAGTCCACTTGCATAGTGCAAGTCAAGGAAGGGGAACATTCCCAAAGAAAAATCCCTTGCAGCACATTGTGTATTAAAGGAAGGACGTAGGAGGATTCAATGACGAAGGAAGTGCAAATGAGTAAGCGGATGGTTACCGGTGTCCCGAATTCAAGCAATGCTCTGAGATCTGATAGCATACTGTTGGCTACAAGCTGAAATCCTACCAAAAGGATAAGCCCATAAAAAAGTTTTTATTCTGTGAGGGCATTACATTTGGGCGTTCATTGATATTAAGAAACCTCCTACATGATACAAACGCACTGTGTTTCTTTTCATATTTGCAAGCATATGAGTGCTCTTTTTCATCACAAACTGCAAGGCAATTTGTTGCTAGAACTGCTATTGATATTTGTCTATGAGATTTCCCTCTATAGATCATATTTTACTAACTGGCAGTTTTCAAAGGCTATAATACTTTTGAAGAGCTGTCTTCAATATTTTATGTGTCCCTGATGGAAAGCTGATGCAGATATTTCTGCTACCAGTAAGAGGGTGTGGAACACATGACTGAGCCTTTCTTGTTTTATTGGAAAACAAAAGGAAAACACAGACAGGGTATTACACGTACATCATAAAAATGTACTAAATAATATATAGAGAAACTTGCGTGCTGCTACGATTACAATTATAGTGTTATCTGGATCGCTCACACCTAAAAACACACGCATAAATTGTGCATGCATATATAAATCAGGTGGTGCCGCGCTTCTATGTGCAGGGTGCATTTTGTAAATTAACCAAAATTGTTACTGTCCCTTTAAATGTATATTATTATGAGAATAAATGTGAAAATTAACCAAAGTGTTAATATACCTTAAAGTGGATGTAAACCCTCACATATACCCAGTGAAGTGAACAGGATCAGATGATACACAGGGATGAAACAAATCTCCCTACATAAGTTTTACATGGATATCTGCTGTCTTCAGCTTTAAATATCCTGTAGAAAGTGCACACTGTGTTACAGATTTTCCCTTCCTGTTCAGCACTGGGAGTGGAGTATTGGCAGACAGCTAAGTGGAGGAAAGGCACCCCCCCCCCCCGCCCCACCACCATATTGGCAAAGGATAGAAGTAATGTGCAGAGCTCTGCTCTTAATAGACCAGCGCTGTGCTAATCTATTCATATTTATAGGAACCTCCCATGACACATTTCAGGCTGCTTTTATCACCCGTCTCTGAGAATTTGTCAGAAGTTATCAGGCTGATAACAGAGCTATGGGACTGAAGAAACACACAGGACTCAGTGCTTTGGAGAGAGATAAGAAAACACTACAGATACAGTGCCTTGAAAAAGTATTCATACCCCTTGAAATTTTCAAAATTTTGTCATGTTACAATCAAAAATGTAAATGTATTTTATTGGGGATTTATGTGATAGAACAACACAAAGTGCCACATAATTGTGAAGTGGAAGGAAAATGATAAATGGTTTTCCACATTTTTAAAATAAATATCTGAAAAGTGTGGCGTGCATTTGTATTCAACACCCTTTACTCTGTTGCCCCTAACTAAAATCTGATGGAACCAAGTGTCTTCAGAAGTCACCTAATTAGTAAATAGAGTCCACCTGTGTGTTATTTAATCTGAGTATAATTACAGCTGTTCTGTGAAGCCCTTAGAAGTTTGTTAGAGAACCTTACTGAACAAACAGCATCACGAAGACCAAGTAACACACCAGACAGGTCAGGGATAAAGTTGTAAAGAAGTTTAAAGCAGGGTTAGGTTATAAAAAAATATCCCAAGCTTTGAACATCTCATGGAGCACTGTTTAATCCATCATTCAAAAATTGAAAGAGTATGGCACAACTGCAAACCTACCAAGACATGGCTGTCCACTTGCAAGGAGAGCATTTATCAGAGAAGCAGCCAAGAGGCCCATGGTAACTTTGGAGGAGCTGCAGAGATCCACAGCTCAGCTGGGAGAATCTGTCCACAGGACAACTATTATTCGTGCACTCCACAAATTTGGCATTTATGGAAGATTGGCAAGAAGAAAGCCATTGTTGAAAGAAAGCCATAAGAAGTCATGTTTGCAGTGTGCAAGAAGCCATGTGGGGAACACAGCAAACATGTGGAAGAAGGTGCTCTGGTCAGGTGAGACCAAAATTAAACTTTTTGGCCTAAAAGCAAAACGCTATGTGTGGCAGAAAACTAACACTGAACACACCATCCCCACTGTGAAACATGGTGGTGGCAGCATCATATTGTGGGGATGCTTTTCTTCAGCAGGGACAGGGAAGCAGGCCAGAGATGGTGGGAACATGGATGGAGCCAAATACAGGGAAATCTTAGAAGAAAACCTGTTAGAGTCTGCAAAAGACTCGAGACTGGGGTGTAGGTTCGCCTTCCAGCAGAACAACGGTCCTAAACATGCAGCCAGAGCTACAATGGAATGGTTTAGATCAAAGCATATTCCTGTGTTAGAATGGCCCAGTCAAAGTGCAGAACTAAATCCAATTGAGAATCTGTGGCAAGACTTGAAAATTACTGTTCAAAGATACCCACCATCCAATCTGACAGAGCTTGAGCTATTTTGATGTCCCATAGATGAAACGCGTAGGGCGGGACTATACAGCGTCATTGCATCACTTCCGGTTTCGAGCCGTGGAGCTCAGATCACTCCAGTTTCCTGTTTTTAAATACTGTTTTCGCTTTTAATGATTTTTAATAAATGTGAGTACCCATCAGTATTATTAATAATTGCTTGGATATTTGTACGGTATCACACTATGGAGTCTCTTTCCTCTCTACATGTGGGCAACATCTAAGAGGTTAACAGTGAGGAGACCACTTACACCGCAGACAAGGAGGCACTTGGAGAACACAGGACAGGAAGTTTCCTCCCACTCCACAGGCTGCACAGTGGCTCATACTGTGAAGGTGAAATACCTCCTTGTGGGGTGAATAATAGCGGTGAGTGTGTTTCTTATGGGGCACTGTTTTCTAAGAAGCACAGAACTATTTGAAGGAGCATATTGTCACTTTATTGGACTTTTTTATACACCAGGGTTTAAGGACGGTATATGCACATTTCTGAACCCAGTTTCACAGCAACAATATACACCAGTCATATATGTTGGATTTTTTTGCACAGAAATGTCACTTTGAATTGCAGGTTTTGCACAGGATTGTGTTTTCATGATTAATTTTTATGTTTATGGATTTTTTTGAATGTTCATTATTTATTAATTAATTTGCACTAGATGTCATGTGATCTGTGATTTTTTCACTTTTAGCGCAACTTATTTATTTATTTCACTTGCACCATAGAGATATTTGATGGTTTTTGTTGCAGCTATTTTTTACATTTTTTTCTGTGTTGCACTTTAGCGTGGTTTAAACCTGTTTTCTACTATACACATGAAATAATAGCAATACAGCTTGATTTCATGCTCCCGGGTAGTGTATATTACCTCACTTTCTCATGTAACAGGCACCTATGTAACATCGGAAAGCCCCTCCCATACGCATTGCACCACATGGTCACGTGGCTTCCTCAGGGGAATTCTGAGGACTGTACTGTATATTACATCTGCTGGATTTGGTTATTTACGATTCACATTAAGGTAATATTAAGAAATTGCTGTTTTTTTACTTTACAAATCATGTTTGGATGTATATTTTCACATTGTTTTTATTTGTTTTGAGAGATATTAACACTGATTATTTTCCATTTATTCTCATGATAATATAGATTTAAAGGGACCGTAACTATTTTGGGTAATTTAAAAAGGGCCCATTGGGATTTTCTTTTACTTTTAATGATGATGGTAAATAGGACAAACAGAGAAAGTGAATAACCCTAACGGGGGCACAGACTCGAGACTGGGGTGTAGGTTCGCCTTCCAGCAGAACAACGGTCCTAAACATGCAGCCAGAGCTACAATGGAATGGTTTAGATCAAAGCATATTCCTGTGTTAGAATGGCCCAGTCAAAGTGCAGAACTAAATCCAATTGAGAATCTGTGGCAAGACTTGAAAATTACTGTTCAAAGATACCCACCATCCAATCTGACAGAGCTTGAGCTATTTTGATGTCCCATAGATGAAACGCGTAGGGCGGGACTATACAGCGTCATTGCATCACTTCCGGTTTCGAGCCGTGGAGCTCAGATCACTCCAGTTTCCTGTTTTTAAATACTGTTTTTGCTTTTAATGATTTTTAATAAATGTGAGTACCCATCAGTATTATTAATAATTGCTTGGATATTTGTACGGTATCACACTATGGAGTCTCTTTCCTCTCTACATGTGGGCAACATCTAAGAGGTTAACAGTGAGGAGACCACTTACACCGCAGACAAGGAGGCACTTGGAGAACACAGGACAGGAAGTTTCCTCCCACTCCACAGGCTGCACAGTGGCTCATACTGTGAAGGTGAAATACCTCCTTGTGGGGTGAATAATAGCGGTGAGTGTGTTTCTTATGGGGCACTGTTTTCTAAGAAGCACAGAACTATTTGAAGGAGCATATTGTCACTTTATTGGACTTTTTTATACACCAGGGTTTAAGGACGGTATATGCACATTTCTGAACCCAGTTTCACAGCAACAATATACACCAGTCATATATGTTGGATTTTTTTGCACAGAAATGTCACTTTGAATTGCAGGTTTTGCACAGGATTGTGTTTTCGTGATTAATTTTTATGTTTATGGATTTTTTTGAATGTTCATTATTTATTAATTAATTTGCACTAGATGTCATGTGATCTGTGATTTTTTCACTTTTAGCGCAACTTATTTATTTATTTCACTTGCACCATAGAGATATTTGATGGTTTTTGTTGCAGCTATTTTTTACATTTTTTTCTGTGTTGCACTTTAGCGTGGTTTAAACCTGTTTTCTACTATACACATGAAATAATAGCAATATAGCTTGATTTCATGCTCCCGGGTAGTGTATATTACCTCACTTTCTCATGTAACAGGCACCTATGTAACATCGGAAAGCCCCTCCCATACGCATTGCACCACATGGTCACGTGGCTTCCTCAGGGGAATTCTGAGGACTGTACTGTATATTACATCTGCTGGATTTGGTTATTTACGATTCACATTAAGGTAATATTAAGAAATTGCTGTTTTTTTACTTTACAAATCATGTTTGGATGTATATTTTCACATTGTTTTTATTTGTTTTGAGAGATATTAACACTGATTATTTTCCATTTATTCTCATGATAATATAGATTTAAAGGGACCGTAACTATTTTGGGTAATTTAAAAAGGGCCCATTGGGATTTTCTTTTACTTTTAATGATGATGGTAAATAGGACAAACAGAGAAAGTGAATAACCCTAACGGGGGCACAGACATCAATAAAAACTGACAGGCGTTCTAATCTCTCTACACTCTGGCCAAAATTAAAGACAAAGTTTAAACTTTAATATTGATTAATATAAAAAGTCCCAACAAATCAAAAAAATTACATCCATGATTATACGTGAATAACACACTGCAGTACAGCCCCCTTCCAAGTGCAGATGCTTGTGACACCTTCTCCTATACTGTTCTCACTGGGCACTCTTCACCCCATGGCATACCAATCCTAGTCACTAGCAGAATCGCCAGGTGAAAGAAAAAAATATGAGGCTGCAATATATTACATTTTTGTTTTTGGGGTTAGGTACACTTTAAATAAGCATTAAACTATCACCTAGTGGCATAACTAGTTATCTCAATATAATGTATAACAATAGATGTATCTGTAAAAAAAGCATGTTTATACCCCCACTAGTCAACTACTTATCATTATAGCTTAGAGCAACACATATATGGGAGTCTGATAAGGCTGCACACCCCGATACAAGTATTTGAAAGAAATGGAGCATTCTCCATGGGGCTTTTTAGCAGCAAGTGTGAGTCAAAAAAGTTAATAAAAACCACTAGTTTTATTATCAAAAAACAGTTCGACATAAATCAAATACAAATGTTAAAATATGAGCTCTGGTATACACAATGTGAGGCAATTTGGACTAGGAAAGAAAATCAATCGGTATTACCATGTGGTATGATATGCCAGGAACAGATAATTGCCTAATTTTTTGATACATCGTATACAAATTTCCATGTTGGGGGATCTATAAAGCCGCCTACACACGAGCGGTATGTCCGACAGAAAAAGTCGGAAGCTTTTCATCGTCTATTCCGATTGTGTGTATGCCTCATCAGACTTTTATTTCGAAAATTCTGACGGACCTAGAAATGGAACATGTTCTAAATATTTCCGACGGAACCATTACCTATCAGGAAAACCGCTCGTCTGTATGCTGTTCCAATGGACCAAAAATTACGCATGCTCTGAAGCAAGTACGAGACGGAAGCTACAGTAGTGACTACTGGCTATTGAACTTCCTTTTTCTAGTCCCGTTGTACGTCACCTCGTTCTGGACGGTCGGACTTTGGTGTGACTGTGTGTATGCAAGACTGCTTGAGCGGAATTCCCTCGGAGTTCCGTCGGAGAAACCTTCGGAGTTTAAACCGGTCGTGTGTACGTGGCATTAGACTTATTATACTCTGTCCCCACTCTCAAATAGAGCCCCATAAGATTAATTATTTTTTATTTAAAAAATGTAAGCAATGGAGAAGGGGTGCACCCCTTCTCCATTGCTTACATTTTTTTAGTCACATAAGCACTTTGATCTTTGATGTACGTTATTTCACTAATTACTTAATATCAAACTAAATAATTAATCTTATGGGGCACACTTGGCTATGTGAGAGCCTATAAGTGGGGACCGAGTATAATAAGTCTTATAAATCCCCCAACATGGAAATTTGTATACGATGTATCAAAATATTAGGCAATTATCTGTTCCTGGCAGGACTCATAGGGGGATTCTCACTTTTGAGAATTTCCCTCTTTCGAAAAAACTATAAATGTCCGCCCCCGATCTCTCTCTCCTCATTATATATTAATTGTTATAACCTTTGTTATGACTGTAATATAATATAACAAGTAGTACACTAATTGTCATAATTATAATAATTTCCAGGTGTCTCGGCCCGTGCGCTTCCCCTGTGTGGGGGCTACTACTTTGTAACCACTTGTAAGCCGCACAGGCCGGGGTTGCCCCTTTGGGGTAGAGGTGAGGACAATACTCCAGCGGGGTCCGGGATCATCTTTGGGGGAATCTTCTGTTTTCTTTTTTAATAAAGAGAAGTCTCTGGATAAGTGAGCCCATTTAGTGGAAAGGGTAAATATATTGTGATTGCTAGGTACAATATATGACAATGTATAACAAAATGTGATTGTATATCATATCATGTAATATTGAAATCCGTTCTTTTGATGTATATATAGAACTGTAAGAACCCCCTGAAGAAGACCATAACCTTTTAGGTCGAAATGCATTGGGGCATTTCTTATCATCGGATGGTATAAATAGCAACAATGTGGGAAAACATCTTTTGATATAATTTTTTTTTAAATCAAACCACATGGTATTACCGATTGATTGATTTTCTTTCCTAGTCCAAAATGCCTCGCATTGTGTATACAAGAGCTCATATTTTAACTTTTGTATTTGATTTATGTCCAACTGTCTTTTGATACTAAAACTAGTGTTTTTTATGAACTTTTTTTGACTCATACTTGCTGCTAAAAAGCCCCATGGGGAATGCTCCATTTCTTTCAAATAGTTGTATCGGGGTGCGCAGCCTTATCAGACTCCCATATATGTGTTGCTCTAAGCTATAATGATAAGTAGTTGACTAGTGGGAATTCTCCATTTCTTTCAACTACTTATCATTAAGGATGAGTCGAATACCTCCCCCCGGTTCGGTTTGCACCAGAACTTGTGAACAGGCAAAAAATTTGGAGGAACACGGGATCACCATTAAAGTCTATGGGACACAAACATGAAAAATCAAAAGTGCTAATTTTAAAGGCTTGTATGCAAGTTATTGTTATAAAAAGTGTTTGGGGACCCGGGTCCTGCCCCAGGGGACATGAATCAATGCAAAAAAAAGTTTTAAAAATGGCCGTTGAGTGATTTTTTTTAATGCTTAAAGTGAAACAATAAAAATTAAATATTCCTTTAAATATCATGCCTGGGGGGTTTCTATAGTATTCCTGTAAAGTGGCGCAGTTTTCCAGTGTTTAGAACAGTACCAAAGCAAAATTAAATTTCTAAAAGGAAAAAAAGTAATTTGAAACTGATTGCGGCTGTAATGAATTGTCGGGTCTTAAAGATTAGGGTGTTAGATCCTCCAAGACTTATGCCACGTACACACGGTCGAAATTTCTGATAACAAATGTTCGATGTGAGCTTATCGGAAGTTCCGACCGTGTGTAGGCTCCTTCGGACATTTGTTGTCGGAATTTCCGACAACAAAAATTTGAGTGCTGGTTCTCAAATTTTCCGACAACAAAATCCGTTGTCGTAAATTCCAATCGTGTGTACACAATTCCGACGCACAAAATTCCACGCATGCTCGGAATCAAGCAGAAGAGCCACACTGGATATTGAACTTCATTTTTCTCGGCTCGTCGTACGTGTTGTACATCACCGCGTTCTTGACGTTCGGAATTTCCGACAACATTTGTGCGACTGTGTGTATGCAAAACAAGTTTGAGCCAACATCCGTCGTAAATAAATCCAGGATTTTGTTGTTGGAATGTCTGATAGTGTGTACGCGGCATAATAAATAAAGCTGTCAGTACAATGGGAGTGGGATCGTTTGAGGTGGGAATAATAAATCAACCTAGAGAATCTTACTTAAAAACCAAGGAATGACCTTAATGGTTTATAAGCTATATTTCACAAAAAGAATGCTATTTACAGACCACCATTTAGAAAAATCAGACAGAAAAATGTTAATAACCTTAGCATAATCATGGTATGCTTCTCAGAACATGGAATAAACTTTGCCTGAAAAGGTAATTATGAAAATGAAAAGAAATTATGAAGAAATAAATGATAATCATTTAGTTCTACATGAAATTAGATGAAACCGAGAAGGAATAATGAAACCAGGAGACTTAACAATATTGTACTGTGAAGCCTGAGAGGGAAAGTCTAGGACAGATATAATACACAAGGATTATAAACCATCAGTTGATGGTTGGTCATTGATAGAATATGTATTCTCAGAGTGAGCGAAAAGATTTTTTTTAATACTGTAATGTTTGCATGCACCCTTAGAAGGTGAGAAAGCTGAAAGATGATTTTATGAAAAAAAAAAACTAAAATATATGCAAAACAAGGCTCTCGAAATAATGTAAACATAACAAATTTGTCTAATGTTCTGGTTAGGACAAGATAAAAACAGAAGATAAATATACAAAAGAAAAAAAAAGGAGGTGGAACACAGACTGTAAAAAGGAGGTTTATCTGTTGCAAAAAGTAAAAACAAACAAAAAATGAAAATGTTGAACAGATGAGCAAGAGCAACTCATAGAACTAAGAAGATTCCCTGAGAAATGAAGAAGCAAAGGAAGGGCAAAAATCTATGTTTATACAGAATGCTAGGGTATAGTGTAAAGACTTTTATGTAGGTGACTACAACAATAGATATAGTGGATATATGTTTATATACAGATCACATAAGAATTTACTGCACTAGAGGATAAAAAGGGTATATTTTTCCTACCATTATGTTCAACAGTTATTCTAGATTTAAATAAAACCAAACTCACATGGAATATGATGCATGAGAAACTGACACACACTGACATACGTGACAAGTTATCTGGCCCCCTGAACTCATGATCTACAACAATAAATCCAATAGTGCTACAAAACAGACTTCAGGCCCTGACTGGCCATAGGGCACACCGGGCATTTGCTGGGGCCGTCCAGTCTATGGCTTGTTGATGACTGGGCCGCACAGGGCCGCGGCCTCCTGCTATGCTGCATTCCTGTGTCTCCACTCACGGCTCTACCGCCCCATCAACAATGACCGAAGTTCCTGAAATTCTATGGCTCTCCAATATGTTAAACAACCTCCACCCAATAGGGGAGCAGTCTGGTGATCGAAGGTATGTGCAAATGGGCCCAATCAAACCAGGGTATTGATAAGAAAAAATGGAGAGGCTCCATATGGTGCAGGTCAAAAATGGAGAGGTTTTTATTTAAAAATGCAGTACATCATAATAAATGAGTGCGAAAAAAGACTGGTGATCACGAGTACTAAAAAGTATAAAAACCAATGTGGGCTCGCTACGCTTGCTCCCCACATTGCTTTTTATACTTTTTAGTACTCATGATCACCAGTCTTTTTTCCCACTCATTATGATGTACTGCATTTTTAAATAAAAACCTCTCCATTTTTCTTATATTTAACCCAGGTTTGATTGAGCCTATTTACACATACCTTCGACCTCCAGACGGCTCCCCTATTGGGTGGAGGTTCTTTAACACCTTGGAGAGCCATAAGAATGCAGGAACTTCAGTCGGACCATTACTGCTGAGGAGTGGAACCATCCCGTTTGGAGTGACCTCCTTCCTGCCAACCCTAACCTTGAGGCATTCGGCCTACACAAGCCTGATTGACCCACTACCGCTGGTAAGTGGGTCCACCGTATCCGGTAAGAGTACCCATCTATACTCTTTTGCTAGAGGATTTCTTCATATCTACGGCTTCACAGCTATTTTTTGTTTGCACCATCTTCATTCCATTGGGGATTTGCTGTTATGCATTAGATGGAGACGTTTCTTTGAACTTTCACAAATTTTTCCAGTTCACACCAAGTGAATACTGGATTTCTTTTATGCTTACTACATTGGTTTATATGTTATGCACATATATTATTTTAGTTGACTACTGTTATTCACCTTTAGTGCTACACTGTATTTTCGTATTATGTTTGGACTTTGTTTGTTTGAGTGTTAGCAGCTTTTTGATATATTTTGGTTTAGCGCAGTGATTTCCCTAAATGCTTTCTTTTTACTTACATGTACGGCAGCAAGGCGGCTTTGCCGTGCCGGATCACGTACTAGGTACGTGATACGGCATTTCCTGGTAGGGGCATGTGTGCTGCCGACGACCTGGTTGTGCTGTGATTATACAAAGTAGATGCTGATCAGCGGGGGCCAGCCAATGGATGCCTGCCAGCACCCACCAGTCAACAGGAAGACAGAGAGAGCAGAGCTCTGCCTATATAAACAAGGTAGAGCTTTATCCTGTCAGTGGGGAAGTAGTGGATTTTCTTTCCCCTCAAAGCAGGGAAATCACACGACTTCCCTTGGTAAAAGCACCACACACACTAGACTAAAACACTGGTTAGGCACACATTTAACCCTTTGATTGCCCCAGATGTTTAACCTCTTCCCAGCCAGTGTCATTAGTACAGTGACAGTGCATATTGTTAGCACTGATCACTGTATTAGTGTCACTGGTTCCCAAAAAGTGTCAGTTAGTGTCCAATTGTTTGGCACAATATCGCAGTCTTGCTATAAGTCATTGATTGCCGCCTGTACTAGTAAAAAAAAATAAATAAAAATTCCAGTATATATACCATAGTTTGTAGACTTTTGCGCAAACCAATCAATATACGCTTATTAGGATTTTTTACCAAAAATATGTAGCAGAATACACATTAAGTATACATAAATTTAAGAACAACTTAGATTTTTTTTTTTCAAAATTGTCAGTTTTTTTTTTTTTGTAGAGCGTCTCCATCCATCTTCCCATCAACACTGACCAGCTTCCCTGTCCCTGCTGAAGAAAAGCATGCCCACAACATGATGCTGCCACCACCATGTTTCACAGTGGGGATGGTGTGTTCAGGGTGATATGCAGTGTTAGTTTTCCACCACACTTATGCCCTGTAAACACGGTCGGACATTAATCGGACATTCCGACAACAAAATCCATGGATTTTTTCCGACGGATGTTGGCTCAAACTTGTCTTGCATACACACGGTCATACAAAGTTGTCAGAAAATCCAATCGTTTTAAACGCGGTGACGTAAAACACGTACGTCGGGACTATAAACTGGGCAGTAGCCAATAGCTTTCGTCTCTTCATTTATTCTAAGCATGCATGGCACTTTGTGCGTCGGATTTGTGTACACACGATCGGAATTTCCGACAACGGATTTTGTTGTCGGAAAATTTTATAGCAAGCTCTCAAACTTTGTGTGTCAGAAATTCCTATGGAAAATGTGTGATGGAGCCCACACACGGTCGGAATTTCCGACAACAAGGTCCTATCACACATTTTCCATCGGAAAATCCGACCGTGTGTACAGGGCAATAGTGTTTTGCTTTTAGGCCAAAAAGTTCAATTTTGGTTTCATCTGACCAGAGCACCTTCTTCCACATTATCCAGAAAGAGCATAACACCGCTCAGACTGTGGATAAAGATTTCTTCGTGGGTGATGGCCCCGGCTCACCACTGTCAATAGTAATTGAAGAAAAGGAAAATTTGTCGCACACCATGGAAGGAAGAACTTCTGTAGGGTAGTTAATTTATTGTCAAAGTGCCAAAGGACGTACACAGGACGTTACAGGAACATTGATAGACCGGTTTCACATGAATAACTCGTGCTTGTTCACAACAGAAATGTAGCCCCAAACCTGAGCTATTTAAATGCTCCACCCAAATATGATGCAACAAAAAGAGCCCGGTTTGATTGGCTGACCAACATGTATAGCAATTAAACACACCAGATAAAATCATTAAATCACAAAGTGTGTAAAAACTAGACATGAAAAGACGGACATACTAAAGACAGAACGAAGAGTACAGCATGAGGAGAATAGATAATATACATGAATTGGTTAGATAAACCGGAACAGAGAATACAAGAAGCAACAACTGAATATAAAAGTGAGAACATATATATCAATTGTAGGGGAGCGATCGGAAAAAAATTACACGTAGAAAAATTATTACATAACAAAATAAAGACCATATATAAATATATATACTTGGATACAATAAGATCGCAAATGCAACAACAGAAAAAGTCCTTTTTAAATTCCTATAAACATTTATATAAAAATAAGTAATAGTACACAGAGAAATATATAACAGTGTTCAGAAAGTATGGGACCAAACAACCATACAAATACAATTGCAAGAAGCAGAGATGTAAGAAATTGTGTGCTAAATAAAGAATGTAACATTGGATATCCAATGTTCACAAATGCTACATTAAAGCAATAAACATCCTAAGAAAAACTAGGGCAATCTAAAACTATCCAAGTCTCATGACTGATAAGATATTATGACAACCTTGTGGAATCCAATAATATATGAATACTTGAAGATAGTAAAGAATGACACAATGGCAAATCCTGGAAAACTGTCCAGCATGACAGCAAATATCTTCTTCAACATGTTTGCTGTGTCCCCAACATGGCTTCTCACAAACTGCAAACAGGACTTCTTATGGCTTTCTTTCAACAATGGCATTCTTCTTGCCACTCTTCCATAAAGGCCAGATTTGTGGAATGCACGGCTAATAGTTGTCCTGTGGACAAATTCTCCCACCTGAGCTGTGGATCTCTGCAGCTCCTCCAGAGTGACCATGGACCTCTTGGCTGCTTCTGTGATCAATGCTCTCCTTTGCTGGCCTTCCTGGCCTGTCTTGGTAGGTTTGCAGTTGTGCCATACTCAGATGATGTATTGAATAGTGTTCAAAGCTTGGGATATTGTTTTAAAACTTAACTATGCTTTAAACTTCTCCACAACTTTATCCCTGACCTGTCTGGTATGTTCCTTGGCCTTCACGATGCTGTTTGTTCACTAAGGTTCTCTAACAAACCTCTGAGGGCTTCACAGAACAGCTGTATTTATACTGAGATTAAATTACACACAGGTAGTCTTTACTAATTAGGTGACTTGTGAAGGCAATTGGTTCCACTAAGTTTTAGTTAGGGGTATCAGAGTAAAGGGGGCTGAATACAAATGCACGCTACAGATATTTATTTGTAAAAATTTTTTTTTTTAAATTTTAAAAAAATTTATCATTTTCCTTCCACTTCACAATTATGTGGCACTTTGTGTTGGTCTATCACATAAAATCCCAATAAAAATACATTTACGTTTTTGGTTGTAACATGACAAAATGTGGAAAATTTGAAGGGATATGAATACATTTTCAAGGCACTGTAAATATATTGGAAAAAGAAACTATCCACTTAAAAAGGACAACAATAGAGGAAGGTACACTTGTGTAAAAGACAACAAATCCATGACCACCAAATTCTCTCTTTAAAGTTTCTCATGGAAGCATATATATAAAAGAGAACGATTAAAAACATCCCAGATAAATACCTTATAGCTGGACCTTAAACATTCTGCATATTGATCCAAATGCACAATATATAGACATGAATCCTTTACAAATATATATGAGCATTCTAAAATGGCGGCTGGCCAGTGGGCTCAACCACTACGCCCGCCATTGTTGGCATCGGATTGGGGCATGGAGCAGGTGGGTATGCCTCTGGGCAAGCACGGCCCAAACATGTTGCTGTGCCTACACAGAGGTAGCAGGGCAAAGCCAAGTCAATGCAACCTCCCCGCACTACAAGCACGTCGGGCAGGCAGGAAGCGGAGACAATGCAGAAGTGAAATCACCACATAATCCCCAGACAACATCATATCATGCCACCCCCATTCCGGAAGGACACAAACAACATCAACACCACACAGAACCATAACCACAATCTATAACTGACAACAATAAAGACACTCAACCACCAACTAAAACAACCATATCAAATGACAAGCATTACAGAACAAAAACAAAAAACTACAACAAGACAATAATCAAAAAATGCTAACCATAAACAAACACAATGTACACAAATGAAGACAAATGCTCCTCATTGGCCCATTGACACAAAGACAGAACATCCTAGACAAAAAATATAACATGACAAATAGATGCCCTCTGTTTCTTCGTGTTTTTTTTTTTTTTAATCTTCCATTTGAGATGTGGTGCTAGTATTATCAAGATATATTTCCAGTTTGTTTTAGCAGGTTGGCATTCTCTAATTTGTTGTTTAGTTGGCATGTAAATTCTCTGAATGACACACAAAAGTTTAGCCACAACAGAAAGATTATGTACTGTGAATGTTTTGCAAAAATGTATAGTATATACTGAGAAAACACATCTGAATTCATAAATGTCCCCCAGTATGTACAAGCTCAAATAATAACATGATTGTGCTGGCAAAGCCCAATAGAATTAAAATGGTACATGCTACTATAAATCAATCAATGAAAAATATTGTGTTTAAAAATGATGATTCAACCCAAAATAAAAAAGTATTCGGCTAGCAAACCAGTTCAACGAACTTAAAAAGCATATGATAATAAACAACCAAGCATAAATGTGTACACACTTAAGTAAAAAAAGTCCTTAGTCCTTATAGACAACGTTCCAATGCTCAAAGCAGCGCTCCAATCAAATACATAAAACATGACCAGCATTCACATGTAAAAGACATATGAGAAATGAATAGTATGTGGATAGGTGACAGATTCTACTTAATCATTGATAGGCGTAAACCATCCACCAGAGTCCACGCCACATGAAACACACTCCACCTAGGGGTTTACACTCACCAAAGGGATGTAATTCAAAAGCCTTGAACACACCAGGTGTCTCCCGTTTGATCTGGTTATCTCAAACAGCTTATCGCCCAGGGTGGTTTAATCATGTAAAAAAAAGGCTCCACATAGTGTGATACTGTTTTAAAAGTTTATTCAAGATGACCACCCCCTTAAAAAACACACTTACACAACATAAATTGTCACAGGAATTCTGTTGAAAAAATAAACTGTGTTTTCACCAATCAGTATGGAATGCTGTCTGCCATCCACCCCATCCACTGAGTTGATAGTATTTGGCTGTTCCTTCCTGGTAGTGACACGCACATGTCACTTCTGGTCGACATAAGGTAATGCTCTGGCACGTTTCATCATCACGACTTCAACAGAGGGCATCAAATAATGTGTATGAAGTACAGTCTTGATGACACTTTCCCATAACAAAACAAAAACTTGTTAAAAAAGTGAAAGAAGTCCCCAGAGGAAACTTCAGAAAAAATGATAAAACAGTGTTCAACCGTGCTCTTTTATCAATATACTTCATGTTCCATCATCAATTCACCAGTGCTCTACCACCAGCTGAATGGCACACTCACCTTGTTTGAGGACCCATATGCATGTACAGTGCTTTGAAAAAGTATTCACACCTCTTGAAATTTTCCACATTTTGTCATGTTACAACCAAAAATATACATGTATTTTATTGAGATTTTATGTGATAGACCAACACAAAGTGGCCCATAATTGTGAAGTGGAAGGAAAATGATAAATTGTTTTCAAATGTATTTACAAATAAATATCTGAAAAGTGTGGTGTGCATTTGTATTCAGACACCTTTACTCTGATACCCCTAACTAAAATCTAATGGATCCAATTGCCTTTAGTAGTCACCTAATTAGTAAACAGAGTCCACCCAATTTATGCTCAGTATAAATACAGATGTTCTGTGAAGCCCTCAGAGGTTTGTTAGAGAACCTTAGTGAACAAACAGCATCATGATGGTCAAGGAACACACCAGATAGGCCAGGGATAAAGTTGTGGAGAAGTTTAAAGCAGGGTTAGGTTATAAAAAAAATCCCAAGCTTTGAACATCTCATGAAGCACTGTTCAATCCATCATCCGAAAATGAAAAGAGTATGGCACAACTGCAAACCTACCAAGACATGGCCATCCGCCTAAACTGACAGGCTGGGCAAGGAGAGCATTAATCAGAGAAGCAGCCAAGAGGCCCATGGTAACTCTGGAGGAGCTGCAAAGATCCACAGCTCAAATGGGAGCATCTGTCCAAAGGACAACTATTAGTCATGTGGGGGACACAGCAAACATGTAGAAGAAGGTGCTCTGTCAGACGAGATCAAAATTAAACTTTTTGGCCTAAAAACAAAACGCTATGTGTGGCGGAAAACTAACACTGCACATTACCCTGAACACACCCTGAAACATGGTGGTGGCAGCATCATGCTGTGGGAATGCTTTTCTTCAGTAGGGACAGGGAAGGTGGTCAGAGTTGATGGGAAGATGGATGGAGCCAAATACAGGGCAATCTTAGAAGAAAACCTGTTATGCCTCATACACACGGTCGGACATTGATCGGACATTCCGACAACAAAATCCTAGGATTTTTTCCAACGGATGTTGGCTCAAACTTGTTTTGCGTACACACGGTCGCACAAAGTTGTCGGAATTTCCGATCGCCAAGAACGCGGTGACGTCAACCACGTATGACGAGACTAGAAAAGGCCATTTCAGAACCAAGCGCGGCACCCTTTGGGCTCCTTTTGCTAATCTCGTGTTAGTAAAAGTTTGGTGAGAGATGATTCGTGCTTTTTCAGACTCGTGGCTTTTAGATCGTTTTCTGCAGTTCAGTTTGTGCTTGTGGGTTTGTATCTGCTCTTCAGTGCGTGCAAGCAAGCTACGCGTGACTTTGTCATTGTGTTCTTGTTCGTTCGTTACTGTTTTTCAGGTCGCTCTTCACAGGCCTTGCTGTTCTTCAGTGCGTTCTGTTACTTCGTTCTGAGCAGCCGACCGTTTTCTAGCCATTTTGTGTATACGTACTCCTCGTAGAGTTCGTGCTGTGCGGGGGCTTGGTGTTGGGGTCCTGACCTTGACACAAGTCCAGTCCATGAACAGGGTGGGGAGGAGTTCATGGACCAAGAATTGGTTGCTTCAGCGTGACCAGTTCTCTCATATGCCTTTGCTCCGTGAGATCCGTTAGAATAATCCTGATGATTTCAGGAACTTTCTCAGGATGATGGACCCCATATTTCACCGTTTGTTGGCTTCACTGACCCCCTATATGAGCAGGCAGGATACCTGCATGAGGCAAGCCATCACTCCAGAGCAGAGGCTCGTCGCTACCCTGCGGTACTTGGCGATGGGGAGAAGCCTGCAGGACCTCAAGTTCTCAACAGGCATCTCCCCCCAGGCTCTGGGGATCATTATCCCAGAGACCTGTTCTGCCATCATCCAGGTCCTACAGAAGGAGTATATGAAGGTAAGATTTTTATCCTTTAATATCATATTTTATTGTATATAATGTTTGATAATGTATTGTATTTCTTTACTCATTCCCTAATTACATGATTGTAATATTCTGTGAATGTCCCCTTTGTCCTCATGCATGCTGGATTTTTATGGGGGTTTTTTTTGTCCTTCATACGTATTTGCCTTCACTTACCTCCCCAGCATGGTCTCCTGCCCTATATTCACATCATGTAGTCACTTAACAATGTATTTTATCAGCTCCATAGTAGTGCTTTACCCCAAACAACCCCTAAAATGTTTAGAAATGTGTTTTCTGCTTTAAATTCAGGCAGAGTGCCTGAGGCTTTTTTTTTGTGGTGTCCCCAAATCATTTTTAACCCTCCCTCCCCCCAACTGCTAAGTCAGCTGATCCCAATTCTCTATCTATCCTCAATCATCTATCTGCTGACTTTGCCAAACCCATACACACTATACCCACCTCTTTTGTGGTCAGATTTATGGATGAATTCCCCAAAGCATGTAGTGCAAGGGCCTGCCTGTATACTTTCAAATGGTACTGTTTAAAGTTTTTGTATTCTATTATTATCTTGATAGGTAATAGCAGAATGTCCAAATGTGCTCAAATGTGTACAGTGTGTATTTATATCTTTGTATTATGACACTTCTTACCTGTCCAGTGGGCTGCCAACAGTGTAACTAAGGAGGGGCTGTTCAAAGTAATACCCATTATTTAGGCATTCATCTCTCAATGAAGTGGAGAGGGTTACCTGTCCAAGATTCCCCCCCCCATAATGTTAGAAATGGCCCATGAGAGGGGGGGAGGGGGAATATGATAGGTGTACCTTATACTTTGGTGTTGTAAAATTCCCCTTAATAAATGTTATCTGGATGTTGGCCAAGAATGTTTGTGTCTAATCTGCTTTCCATGTTTGTGCAAAAATACTAATTTATTTTTGTTTTCCTCAACAGTTTCCTTCCACGCCACAGGAATGGCAGACTGTGGCCTCCCACTTTGCCCAGCGGTGGGACTTTCCTAACTGCGGAGGGGCAATTGATGGGAAACACATCCACATCGTTCCACCACCCAGCTCGGGGTCATACTATTATAATTACAAGGGGTTCAATATTATTGTGATATTGGCGCTGGTGTTGGCTAATTACGAGTGCTTGTATGTGGACGTGGGGAAGAATGGCCGGATGTCCGATGTTGAAGTCATCGCCCAGACGGAGTTTTACAGGCGTCTCCAGAATGGCAGCTTGGACTTGCCACCTCCAGAAGAGAATGTGAAAGGACTCCCATTCGTCTTCGTTGCAGATGAAGCATTTGCGCTGGGGGACCATCTTATGCTGCCATTCCCGATGAGGACCCTCACCCCGAACCAGAGGGTTTTTAATTACTGGCTGGCCAGAGCCAGAAGAGTGGTGGAGAACACATTTGGAATCATGACCAGCCGGTTCCGCCTATTTCTTACACCCATCCATATGGCGGAGTATAAACTGAATCATATAATCCTGGCGTACTGTGTTCTACATAAGTTTTTACGCCAACATTCTGAAAACTATGCTGGCTCAGTTGGGCCTGAGGCTGGAATTCTAAATGAAACAACCCTGACGGTGCTTGAAAGTGGCCGTCCTAGCTTGCCCTCCCTGAGTGCCCGTGATGTCCGGCTAAGATACCTTGAGTTCTTTGCGGGTAGGGGGGACATCAATATGCCAGACAATTTGTGAAACCTTGATCAAAAATTAAGCAAATCTTTGGTGACATTTACTGCTTGTGTTTGTTTTAGCTGACCCTGACTGAAATGTGGTGAGTCTTGAAAATGGCGTGATTGTGTAACCTTATATAAAGCACTGTTGGGTGTTATTTACTAAAGGCAAATACACTTTGCACTACAAGTGCACTTGAAAATGCACTGAAACTGCACTTGTAGTGCAAAGTGGATTTGCCCTTTTAGGAAATAACACCCATTGTCACAGAAAGCAGCAATTACATCACCACAAAAGTGTTGTAGCGTTGAGACAATAATCCACAAATTCTTGATTAACAATCTTTTTAATACCTGCACAATCACATGTGCATTTAGCAAAGGTTTTTAAAACAAACCAACATGTTTGTTGTATAACAATTTTTGGGGTGGCATTATCAAAAATAGAAATGTCCATTTAAGATAAAACAGGCATGTTTCAAAACAACAAGAAAGACACAAATCTTGAACTTACAAAGTTCACATATGGTAAAACTTGAAGGCAATATCAGACATGAGTATTTAGGAACTGTGTTTGATATTGCGTTCAGATGGGGTGAAGTCACCCCAGGAAAAGCCAAATTTTGAAGATGCACACCAATTTACGAATGTCAACATGTGCTAGCTACCATCATGGGGGATCAAGGGACGTGTTTTGGGGGAGCAACCCCTTCCTCTCAGCTACTTTAATATTGAGGAAGGGGTTGCACCCCCAAAACGCGTCCATTGATCTCCAGTGATGGCAGATAGCACATGTTGACACACTGTGTGCATCCTCAAAATTTTTCTAAAAATCGCTTAAACATTTTTAACATTGTAGCACACAAAAAACAAAGGGATTTGGAGGGGTTTTAAACTCTTCCCAAAACATCAATGATGTTATTATTTTTTTGAATAACATCATTGATGTTTTTCTTGATGTTTTCCAAAGCTAAATTACACCCCATGATCTCCTCAATCAGGATCTGTGCACTTTCCGAGGTGAAATGCCCTGGATCCACAAGATCACAATCACCTAAAAAGAGAGAAAAAAAAACAGGTATTATAAATATGCCGGCATCCATCTCTTACCTGAGCCTGTGGTCGCAGACACTCACCTGTTGTGGTGCCAATTTCCACCACGTTTTCTTCCTCCTCCTGCTCTTCTTGGGTTGGGGGTATTTCCCCTTCTTCACGAGGTGGGGGGTCTGTGGTCTCCTTGGATGAGGGGTGTCCTCCGAGTCTTTTCTCCCCTATGTAAAACAAAAATGGTATAATTAGCACACAGATATTTGATGGCCGAAATATAAAGATGAAACATTGCTTGGAAGTGGTGTACAATTGTCTATTTTTGCAGAGTTCCAAGATGTAGAATTTTTATTGTCCATTGTCAAGCTTCAAGACTTTACCTGTTTTGTACAAGCTTCACAGATGGAGACCCCCCTATAGTATACACTGGAGCAACTGTGTGGGCCCCCTAATAAAAATGGTGTTCTTGTGTCCCACACTAGTGCTCCAGCGTCCAGATGTGAAAACAGCTGCTGAGTGTCCTCTCCTTACACAGAATCTAGTTTGCATTTCATTCTAGTAACAAACCCATCTACACAACCAAATATTTTTCATACAAGTAGGCCCTAAAAAATGTGGTCAAATGCATATGGCCAAAACAATGGTGTTTTATAGGCCGAAAGAAAAATGTTTGATACGAACGAATAATGTGCCCATGAACATGAAAGTTGCCATTTTAAACTGTACAACACTTAAGAAAAGCACATGGAGCAGCACGAACGTAATAAAGACAAAAAGAATAGGAACACAGCTACTTACTTTTTTGCAGCACTCTCCGGATCTTTCTGTACTGCTCGGGCTCTCTTAATTTCAGGTCTAACCACTGCTTCCTGAGCTGATCTTTCGATCGACATACCCCGAAATTCCGGTGCAGACTTTTGACCACTTTCGCCATGATCTTGGCCTTTCTGATATTGGGGTTGGGGTAAAGTCCATACTTTCCATCATAGTCAGCCTTCTTCAGGATGTCGACCATCTCCAACATCTCACCAAAGGCAATATTTGAGGCCTTAATTCGTCTCCTTCTGGATCGGGACGTTTCCGGATCCGGGCTTTCCTCCTCGTTGCTATAATTAGCACGCACCTGCTCTGACTCCGCCATGTGCTCTTCACCCACTGCGCCGAACGAAAAGGGGCGGGGAATAGACTAGAAAGAAAGTCAGGGGCGGGCGAAGTTACATGCATGCACAGTGTGTATAAAGCGTAACACGCGTGCGTAGTACGTACGATCTGTGAGCGGAGGAAGGAGTATCGGAGACGCCGATCGTGATAACGAAGGTAAGAGCCAAACTTGGGCCTATACTGCTTCTGAATTGAGGCCTATATTGTAACTAGATTAGGAGAGTTTTGCCTGACATTAGGGTTTGTCTTGTGTTGTGTCTTGCAGTGAAAATGGATATCTTGAAAGATACCGACTTTATGGCAATCTTCATATATATGTTCAGGGAGCTGCCTTGTCTTTGGGAGATGAACCACCCACATTATGAGAACCAAACAAAGAGGAAGGCAGCCCTGGATCAATTGCTGGAATTTGTGAAGACGGTGATCCCCACGGCAGACATGAACTATTTGAAGATCCTAATTGGTGGCCTGAGGAGCACTTATCTAAGGGAGCACAAGAAGGTCCAGGATTCCCAGAGATCCGGAACAGCAGATGACATCTATGTCCCCAGGATGTGGTACGACAGGCTGCATTTTCTGGCAGGTCAGACTGAACCCAGGTCATCACTCTCCAGTCTTCCTTCCTCCCCAGCTGAGCCTTCTGACGCCAAACCTGGGCCTTCCAGGCAGCAACATGTGGAGGAGCCCAGCTTGAGCCAGGTATAGCATTCCTCTAAATATTTCAGGTTGTCCAATCAATGATGTTAACTAGATGTTAGTTAGGAGTACTAATTTATGATTGGGATTGATGATGCAGAAACTAAAACCATGTCCCTTTTTCATACACAGGGAAGTCTCAGCCAGGAGGTGGCCGGGCCAAGCAGGCTGACTGATATCCAGGTCCCTCCCCTACACCCGCAAAGAGAAAGTGGCAGGAAGAGGAGTACCCTGGAAGAGACTGCCATAGGCCTCTTTTGGAAGGCTACAGAGGCCTTGACAGCCCCCACACTGTGGAGGAGGACTTTGCTGGCATAATTGCCTGTAAAATGCAGTGGATGGAGGAGGGCCAACAACTCATGTGTGAGTCATTAATTTTGGAAGCTCTCAATAAGGGGTTGAGGGGCCAAATAACATCTGCTACCCACATTTGTGACCTCACACATGGTCCTCCTCCTCCTCCTCCAGGTCCTTCTACTTCTCCCCCTCCTCCAGGTCCTACTAGTCCTCCTCCTCCTCCAGGTCCTACTCCTCCTCCTGCCACATCTCCAACAGCAGAGCCACAGCCAGGAAGGAAGCGTGGAAAGAAGACTAGAAAGTGATGACCCTGGATCCAGTCTGGTCTGGCAAAAGATGCAGCCTCTTGTGGTACCACAGCCTGGGGACACAGATGTCATCTGCTGCTTTCTGCATCTCTGGGACTTCTGGACCAGACTGCACTCCCTTACATATGGACTCCTCAGGCCACCAATTTTGATGTTAAAGAATTGATGTCTGCCCTGGCGGTCCAAGGCTTCGCCAATTTCTGCTGTTTCTCCAGCGTTGCCTCCCTCTTTGTTTGGTTCTGAGCCCTTAATAAAGGATTTTTGGTTTCAATTATACTCTCCTATGTGTGTTTTCCTTCAAAAAGGACAGTTTGTTTGTGAGGATTCAGGTACATTTCTAAAGTACAATGTGAAATTAACAAGGGACACCAACACCAAACAATCTCCTTGAGATTAAATAATATAAGATATCAATGGTGTTGTGGTAACTTGACACACAAAACACACACAAAAATATTCTGGAGTAAAACTAAAAATAAAATAAAACAAAGATCAGCCTTGGAAAAAATACAAACCTAAAAAAAAAAAAAAAAAATCTGCCTTTAAAAAAAAAAAAAAAGATAACAACACAAAAATATTTTTGTCAGATGTGACAAATCAAAATTTATTAAGGGAATCCCGATAAATAATAAAGAAAGAAGTTTGTGAGAAGTCTGTGTGAATATGAGCAGCAAAAATACTTCATTCTTCTCACATTATAAAGAAGAAGAGAGTGCGCTGTATTAATACATTTTTAACATTGCACCGTGACGAAAGTGTTGTATCCATTGCGAACGCTAAGTTTACCAGACCGAGCTGTTCCGTCTCGGAATTTCTTCTGAGCATGCGTGGCACCTTGTGCGTCGGAACAGGCCACACACAGTCGGAATTGATGCGATCGGATTTTGTTATCGGAAAATTTTATAGCCTGCTCTCAAACTTTGTGTGTCGGAAAATCCGATGGAAAATGTCCGATGGAGCCCACACACGGTCGGAATTTCCGACAACACGCTCCGATTGGACATTTTCCATCGGAAAATCCAACTGTGTGTACGGGGCATTAGAGTCTGCAAACGACTTGAGAATGGGATAAAAGTTCACCTTCCAGCAGGACAATGACCCTAAACTTACAGCCAAAGCTACAATGGAATGGTTTAGATCAAATCATATTTATGTGTTAAAATGGTCCAGTTAAAGTCCAAGCCTAAATCCAATTGAGAATCTGTGGCAAGACTTGAAAATTGCTGTTCACAGACGCTTTCCATCCAATCAGACAGAGCTTGAGCTATTTTGCAAAGAAACATTTCACTCTCTAGATGTGCAAGACACACTTGTGTCTAAGACTTGCAGCTGTAATTGCAGCGAAAGGTAGTTCTACAAAGTATTGACTCAGGGGGGCTGAATACACATGCACGCCACACTTTTCACATATTTGTACATTTTGAAAACGATTGATAATTTTCCTTCCATTTCATAATTATGTGGCACTTTGTGTTGGTCTATCACATAAAATCCCAATAAAATACATTTACGTTTTTGGTTGTAACATGACAAAATGTGGAAAATTTCAATATTCAAGGCATTGTATAGTCTACAGCACTTGAATCAACAAATCCTTTTTAAGGCTTCCAATCCATGGAATTGACTATCCTCTGTGAACCTAGATAATTCCTATAAGGAGCAGCATTTCTATGGTGCTCACCATGAAATAGAGGGAGAAGCTGACAATGGTGTACTGTCTTATTTATTAATAAAAATAGAACAGCTAAAATGTACTCACAATCCAGGTGAATAACAAAAGCTTAAAAACATGCAAGCAGTATGTATCCGGTATCGACATCTGGATCGAGGATAACATCACTTGGCTCCGCCTCCACGTATTACACCACCTGCCCACATGGCTTCATCAGGAAAAAAGAATCCGTGTTCACTTAATCAGTTGCAGTAAATTTAGAACAAAAATCGAATTGGACTTATAAATGTTGCTGCCGGTTTGAAGCAAAATCATTCAACCAACTAATGAAAAAAAAAAAAAAAATTTAGTAAACAGCTCCTTCCATCTGGGGTTTGTCCGCTTTCACACATCTAGTGCTATATTATTATTACTACAGTATTTACTTTTTTTTTTTTTACAGCTGCACTATTTGTTATTACATGAATATTGTTTTTTCCCAGGTTTTTTAACAAAAATGTACTGTCAAATTAAATGTTATTCCTCTGCTGAAAGCTAAATGTAAACAAAGGAATTGGGGGAAAGTGGTGGTTTGGGAAATACCCAAATATGGCAATGGCCGGATTTGGAAAATAACTTTGGAATTGTGTGGGTGGAACTCGACTTTCAGTTCCCAATCAGGTTCGCCTTAATTTTGATTGACAGCACATGGCAGTGGGTGGAATCAAAAGCCGAAAATGAATAGGATAGGATATGGATCTGCCCACTGCCATGTGCTGTTAATCAACAGCCAGGCAGATTGGAGATGTGCTGATTCTGTGTTCCTGCTGAGCAGAGACATGAATTTTTACATTCCCCTAGTCAAAGCACCTTCTCCACATGTAGTAAGCACACCCAGGGAACATGCCCCTGATGTTAACCCCTTCCCTGCCAGTGTCATTTTTACAGCAACAGTGCATATTTCTTAGCAATGATCACTGTATTAGTGTCACTGGTCCCCAAAAAGTGTCCAATTTGTCCACCACAATATCGCAGTCCTACTATAAGTCGCTGATTGCCACCATTACTAGCAAAATAAAAGAAAATATATAAAAATATACCAAAGTTTGTAGCCACTATAACTTTTGTGCAAACTAATCAATATACACATATTGGGATCTTTTTTTACTAAATATAAGTAGCAGAATACATATTGGCCTAAACTGATGAAGAAACTTTTTTATTGGGAATGTTTTATAGCAGAATATATATATATATATATATATATATATATATATATTTTTTTTTTTTTTTTCAAAATTGTTGGCTTTTTTTGTATATAGCGCAAAACATGACAACTGCAGCAGTGATCAAATACCATCAAAAGAAACGGGGAAAAACACGTTAAGGAGATTTGGTTTCCAAATACTCCACTGTGGAGGAGTCCTCAGTTGCCCCATTTAAATTCTATCCAAGATCCAGGAGCTTGAACCAAATTTAAGGTTAAAAAGTTATCTCAGGTGGTGCAGGGAGAAACAATGATATCCTTTGCAGGAATGATAGAACTATGGAATATTCCAGGAAGCTGGAAGCTTTAGTTATATGCAGCTTGCCCATGCTCTTTCTGCCCAATTTCCTCAAGGTTTTCCGCAATTGACAGAATAAGGATTAGAGCAAATAACTAGAAGGAGACGGGAATAGAAACCAATATCAACTTTATATACTTATTTAGTAAAAACTGCATTATAAGATATAAGTAAGTTACAAGCATGTTGGATGAGAGATGTCCCAAAATTAGAGGAGGAGAATTGGGAGGAGATAAGGGGATTCCCTTTCCAGATATTGGTTCTACTTCAACACAAGCTTATACAATTTAAGATAACACAAATAATATATTATACACATTATAGATTATATAGAATGTGCCCTGAGAAGTGTTGGAGATGCGGGTATTCTCCAGCAGATTTTTTCCACAAATTCTGGTCTTGTCCCGCTATAGCGGTAGCGGTATTTTGGAGAGAGGTTATAAGGGTAATCACTACAGTTACATCAGTTGTTTTAAAACAGGATGCAGAAATTTGTCTTTTGGGTCTGGTAAGAAATAACATCCCCACTAGGGCAAAGACAACACAAGTAAGTTTGTTGCTTTTCTGCGCAAGAAAGGCAAAAGAAATGAATTGGAAAAAAAACAGAAGCTCCCTCATTAGCCTTTTGGAAATATCTAGTAAATGACAACTTGCCGCTGTATAAAGAAACATATTGTAATAGAGGATGGGAGAAGAAATATTGTCAGGGTACTCACCAGGGCCGAGATGCTGAGAGCGGCTCCCCTTGCAGCTGAGTGCGCTTTACCCCTGGAGGTGGCACAGAGGGTATCGGGCACAGAGAGGCACAGGTCGCCAGGCACTAGTAGGAGCCTGCGTGTTGAACTTCTGTCTGGTAGTAGTCCGTGCAGGGTACACCCGGACGGTGATCAGCAGAGGAATCAGACTGGGGCTCCAACACCTTGGTCCTGAAGTAGATAACTGGAACAAAGTATGTAGAGAAGCCAGGGGGTCAAACACAGCAAGCCGGTAGGAAGGAAGTCCGTTTAAACAAGCCAAGGTCATACACAGGAATCAATCAATAGGAGAGTCCAAGACAGGCTGGGGGTCAAACACTGGAGCAGGCAGTAGCAAAGTCTTTAAAGAGAAGCCGGGGGTCAGACACTGGAGCAGACTTACCTACAGGCTTACGCCGTTTCGCCGTCCGCTGACTTGCACGTCTATGTGTGTCGTTACGCCGTGACGCGGTCTGCTGAATCGCGTACCCGCATACGCCTATTAGCCATTCTGCCACGCAGGCGTACAGGGAAATGCCGGTACTGGCAAACAAAGTTTCTGTTATTCCTCTGACAAATATGAGAGAGTTTGGGCAAGCTGGATAGCAGAACCTACAACGGCTTCTGGGTAACCCAGAGTGAACAGCTAGAATAATAGGAAAGAAAGTAATGTGATGTTGGATAGGTAGTGAAGGGGAATAACAAACCACACCATCAACACAAAGGTTTAGGAGGAAGAATGAATGTTTTTATTTTAATTTTTTATTTTATTAAGTTATGTGAAGGCTCCTGCGAGAGTGGGAACGTTGAAGATTGAAAGTATATGTTGTAAAATGTTTTTCTATTGGAAAATTAATAAAGAAATTCATAAAAAATAAAAATACCATCAAAAGAAAGCTCTATTTGTGGGAAAAAACTGACATGTTCCACTCAGAACAGGCCTCGCCATGGCCGACCAAAGTAGTTGAGTGCACATGCTCGGCGTCATATCCAGAGGTTGCCTTTGGGAAAGAGACATATGAGTGCTGCCAGCATTGCTGCAGAGGTTGAAGGGGTGGGGGGTCAGCCTGTCAGTGCTCAGACCATACGCCGCACACTGCTATAAATTGGTCTGCATGGCTGTCGTCCCAGAAGGAAGCCTCTTCTAAAGATGATGCACAAGAAAGCCCGCAAACAGCTGAAGACAAGCAGACTAAGGACATGGATTAATGGAACCATGTCCTGTGGTCTGATGAGACCAAGATAAACTTCTTTGGTTCAGATGGTGTCAAGCGTGTGTGGCGGCAACCAGGTGGGGAGTACAAAGACAAGTCTGTCTTGCCTACAGTTAAGCATGATGGCGGGAGTGTCATGGTCTAGGGCTGCATGAGTGCTGTCGGCACTGGGCAGCTACAGTTCATTGAGGGAACCATGAATGCCAACATGTACTGTGACATACTGAAGCAGAGCATAAACCCCTCCCTTCGGAGACTGGGCAGTATTCCAACATGCTAACGACCCCAAACACACCTCCAAGACGATCACTGTCTTGCAAAAGAAGCTGAGGGTAAAGGTGATGGACTGGCCAAGCATGTCTCCAAACCTAAAACCTATTGAGCATCTGTGGGGCATCCTCAAATGGAAGGTGGAGGAGCGCAAGATCTCTAACATCCACCAGCTCTGTGATGTCATCATGGAGGAGTGGAAGAGGACTCCAGTGGCAACCTGTGAAGCTCTGGTGAACTTCATGCCCATGAGGGTTAAGGCAGTGCTGGGAAATAATGGTGGCCACACAAAATATTGACACTTTGGGCCCAATTTGGACATTTTCACTTAGGGGTATACTCACTTTTATTGCCAGCGGTTTATTTATTATTTATTTATTTCAGGTACTTATATAGCGCTGTCAATTTACGCAGCGCTTTACATATACATTGTACATTCACATCAGTCCCTACCCTCAAGGAGCTTACAATCTAAGGTCCCTAACTCATATTCATACATACTAGGGACAATTTAGACAGGATCCAATTAATCTACCAGCATGTCTTTGGAGTGTGGGAGGAAACCGGAGTACCCGGAGGAAACCCACGCAGGCACAGGGAGAACATGCAAACTCCAGGCAGGTAGTGTCGTGGTTGGGATTTGAACCAGCGACCCTTCTTACTGCTAGGCGAAAGTGCTACCCACTGCACCACTGTGCCGCCCAGCCAGCGGTTTAGACATTAATGGCTGTGTGTTGAGTTATTTTGAAGGGGGCAGCAAATTTACACTGTTATACAAGCTGTACACTCACTACTTTACATTGTAGCAAAGTGGCATTTCTTCAGTGTTGTCACATGAAAAGATATAATAAATATTTACAAAAATGTGAGGGGTGTACTCACTTTTGTGAGATACTGTATCTCTGACAGAAATATGACTGGGCTGAAAGCACTGACAATTTCATTGTAGTGGTCCAACATAATTCTGAAGGGTGTTTATGACAACCTTTATAAACTCCCCTTTTATTTTTTTATTTTTTTTACAGATCTTGACATTTTTTGTGTGCGATTTGAAAGTTACTTAAATGAATAGTTTTGTGTAACAACAGGCACATACGTGCATAAAAACAAGAAAGAAAATAATATGTATACTGTGAGAACTAAACTTCCGCATTGAAATAATTGACCAAACTGGTCCTGATATTTAATAATAGCATTTATTCTCCAGTGACATACTTTGAATCATTTCTTTAAATTGCAGGAAGAAAGGTATCTGTGATATCCATAGAAACAATCAAATTTCAACTGTCATACTACAATGAAAATAAAAGCATGAAAGCAAGTGTTGGACCGGTGGCTAGGGACAATAAAGACTCTTGTTCCCCGACTGTTGTAAAGCAGTATTTCTGATTTGCAGGGTCTGTTAAAAAGAATTTAGGCTATAAAGGGTAAAGATGCTACAGCAACTGCTGAAAGGAGGGGGGGGCTCTGACTCAGCTGCAAAATACTCTAAAAGCGGATCTTCACTGCATCTGAGCACCACAAGCCAAAAACACTATTTAATTCATTTTTAATGAAAGCAAATTTCGCCATCCTTCCATGTCTCTATGCTTTATTTCTTGGAGAAATCACTTTGAAAAACAACCACCTAGCTTCTCTGGTCATGTCCATCTTGAGTAAGGAAAAATTATTAATGTAGCATTTATTTTCTGTAAACCATCTGCCCTTAGCTCAAGCATACACACAGGTGAGTGTACTTAGCTGAGAAAACCCCTCCCCCTCTTCTCCACTCCTGAAGACTCCTGGGATTTATGACATAATTTGCATGAAACCAGGAAGCAACTGAAGAAATGTAAAAAAAAAGTTTAAAACAAGTAAATATGATATACTTTCCTATCTATTTACTAATGCTATCAGCATGAGGATTAAAAAATCAATGTTGATTGGGAGAAGTTCTAATTTAACTGTGTCTCTGAAATTAAGAAATTACCTTTATGATTCTGGCAAAATACATGAACATGTATAAATACATAAGTGGTCCATATAGTGAACTTGGTGTTGAGATATTGACTTTACTGTAAGGTCATCAAAGAGGACAAGGGGGCACTCTTTACATCTGGAGGAAAAGACAATTTATCTCCAAATACAGAAATGCTTCTTCACAGTAAGAGCTGTGAAAATGTGGAATAGACTTCCTCAACACCTGGTTCTGTCCTGGATTCTTTCATAGATACACATAATATAACTGTATACTAATATCTATAGGTAAGGTTGATCCAGGAATATAACCGATTGCCTCTTGGGGATCAGGAAGGAATTTTTTCCCCTGCTGGAGCAAATCGGATTATGCTTTATTGTTTTTTTTTTTTTTGCCTTCCTCTGGATCAACTGTGGCTATAGGATTGCATATATAGGATTATATATATATATATATATATATATATATATATATATATATATATATATATATATATATATATATATACATATGTATATATACACACACACCTTTTTGAAAGGCCTCAGAAGCTGCAACACTTAAGCAAGAGGCACCACTAAACAAACACTGCCATGAAGACCAAGGAACTCTCTAAACAAGTAAGGGACAATGTTGTTCAGAAGTACAAGTCAGGGTTAGGCTATAAAAAAAATATCTAAATCTTTGATGATCCCTAGGAGCACCATCAAATCTATCATAACCAAATGGAAAGAACATGGCACAACAGCAAACCTGCCAAGAGACGGCCCCACACCAAAACCCATGGACCGGGCACGGAGGGCATTAATCAGAGAGGCAGCACAGAGACCTAAAGTAATCCTGGTGGAGCTGCAGAGTTCCACAGCAGAGTCTGGAGTATCTGTACATAGGACGACTATAAGCCATATACTCCATAGAGTTGGGCTTTATGGCAGAGTGGCGAGAAGAAAGCCATTACTTTCAGCAAAAAACAAAATAGCACATTTTGAGTTTCCAAAAAGGCATGTGGGAGACTCCCAAAATGTATGCAGGAAGGTGCTCTGGTCTGATGAGACTAAAATTGGACTTTTTGGCCATCAAAGAAAACGCTATGTCTGGCACAAACCCAACAGATCACATCACCCAAAGAACACCATCCCCACAGTGAAACATGGTGGTGGCAGCATCATGCTGTGGGGATGTTTTTCAGCAGTTGGGACTGGGAAACTGGTCAGAGTTGAGGGAAAGATGGATGGTGCTAAATACAGGGATATTCTTGAGCAAAACCTGTACCACTCTGTGTGTGATTTGAGGCAAGGACGGAGGTTCACCTTCCAGCAGAACAATGATGCCAAACACACTGCTAAAGCAACACTTGAGTAGTTTAAGGGGAAACATGTAAATGTGTTGGAATGGCCTAGTCAAAGACCAGACCTCAATCCAATAGAAAATCTGTGGTCAGACTTAAAGATTGCTGTTCACAAGCACAAACCATCCAACTTGAAGGAGCTGGAGAAGTTTTGCAAGGAGGAATGGGCATAAATCCCAGTGGTAAAATGTGACAAGCTCATAGAGACTTATCCAACGCGACTTGGAGCTGTGATGGGGGGTGAATAGTTATGCACTTTTTGCATGACTTTTTCTGTTATTTTGTCCTATTTGTTGTTTGCTTCACAATAAAAAAAAAATCTTCAAAGTTGTGGGCATGTTCTGTAAATTAAATGATGCAAATCCTCAAGCAATCCATGTTAATTCCAGGTTGTGAGGCAACAAAACACGAAAAATGCCAAGGGGTGAATAATTTTGCAAGGCACTGTATTATAATTTTCTCCCTTCTATTGGTTGAACTAGATGGGCTTGTACCTTTTTTTAATTAGACTAACTGTAGATATAACTATGAAACAGAAAAAATAGGGCCATATCAAGCTTGTGCCATAGAAAGTTGAGCGAACTAGGATGCTTGCCAGGCAGAGCCACAGAGTAGAGATAGCTGGAACAGGCAGGAAGTTAACCACCCAAAAGTGTAAGTTCCACTTTAAGCACTCCTCACCCCCTTCTATGCCACATTTGGCAGGTAATTTTTTGGGGGGGGGGGAAGCTGAAGTTCTTCTTTCCCCCCTCCCTCCCTGCAATCTTCTGGGACATGTCACATGTCCCAGAAGATTGCCCGGCCATTGAGGAGGCACAGCGTGACTTGAGCATGTGCAGTGTGCACCCGGCTATGAAACCACAAGCTGTCACCGCTGGGTTCCCACACTTGTAATGCCGGCACCAGGGAGAGGTGAGAGAGAGAACTGAGGGTTCAAGCAGCCACATCGCTGGATCCTGGGACAGGTGAGCATGTGTTTATGACTTTTATAAATTAATAAACACAAAAACAACTGGAATTCCATTTAAATATTTTAAAACGTGCATGGCATTCAGGATAGTGGGGGTCTCATTAAAGGTACACATGTCCTTTAAATAATGTCTAAGCTTCTTAGCCTACAAACGTTGGCCACAGCACTTTTTTGGCACAATTGTACTGCCTAGTTAGAAAGATGTATGTTTTGGAAGATAGGCGATTTACAAGAGAGACTGTCAAAGATCTAGGCTACCCTGGAGAGCTTCTCATATAGAAAGAGATTGCCCTGTTTAGTGACCTGCACAGCTGCGGAGAGCAGTGAATCTCCAAGTCAAACCTGATTGAAAAGATCTGGTCCCATGGAATTTTAGAGGATGTATAGGCCCAAGATTAGGAGTGTTAAATCATTGTGCTCTACTCCAGCTGAATAAAGACCGGTTCTATTTTTTAGCTGTTCTGCAGGTCATTTAAAGTGGTGGAACTGCATTGGATATTTGAAAGTAGTGACTTCATACCGCCGTTCCACTTGGCACTTGCTGGGAAGCCCAGGGCATCTAGCTCAGGTGCCCAAGTCTTACAGAGTTCCAAGAACAGTAGTAATCAGAAACACAAACTGAATTAGGGAAAAAATATAATGATGTCGGTAATGTGGGCTGAAAAATATCTTACACATCGTAAAAAGTGACAGGAACTGCATGCAAACAAAATAGACTGAATGTGTACACAATACAGTATATGTTGGGATTAGTGATACCTTGTCTTTTAAAGGGCAAAAGGTGGAGCCATGCCCATCTCAGAACTCTACACAGGTGCGCACACAGCTGAAGTAGAATTAAAACCCAGTACATGAACTCATGCACTAAACAGGCTATTTGTTTAAAGTAAAGATTGGTAAATATTCATGAATTTGAGTGTCATTAAGCCACTGAATCAATACCTGGGGCTTGCTTCCCAAAACAGATTATTTGCTGCAAATCACAGGCTAAAGTGGTTCTTACCTTTAAGCCTTAAAAGGATTGTTGTTTTTAAACCTGCATACATATCAGGCTAGAAGAGCAAACAAATGGAGGCATGTACATTGACTGTAAATTAGGACTTGGTTTGCTGTGAGCATGTTTATTGCATGAGTATTTAGATTATATGAGTCATGGTTATTATTCAGTACCTAATTAGTACCTTACACTATAGCATTGTTTCCAATATACTATCAAAATATAATTTAATTGAGTTTCAAAAACAACTGCAAAGTGTATTTTATATTTTTAGAATCTTCTAAAAGAATAGTTCCAGAAACCAATTAAAATTAAATCTAAGATTTAATTTCTTTTAAACTCATTCTACTGGCTTACTTTAAAATAGAGGTATGGGTTTTTTCCCCTATTCATACTTACCTACTATATATATATATATATATATATATATATATATATATATATATATATATATATATAGCAGGGAGAGGGTCTTTTCATGTTGTTTCTAGGGCAATAGTGAAAATACACAACCCCTTCAAATAAAATGTATGATGGATGTCTTAAAGCTTTTTGTGGTGTTACGGAACAGTACCACTTTACAGACAGTTTTAGCGACAGTCTGGGGTTAAACAAGGGGTGGGCAGGAGGGGTGGTTGCCCCGGGTGCAACAGTGTACTACAGGGATAGGCACCATGTGGTGAGCTCATTTTGGTTACAAGGCTGATAGGAGTAATGACATCATTACTTCAGTCAGCTGGTAAGGGTAAGCACACCTTGCAAAGTCCCAAGCTGTTAAAGCATCTGGCGATCACTGGTATTAATTGCTTTGAAAATCTTTAGACCCACTCATTATATAAATTGGTTTGAAGGTAGGCAAAATGATTTACTTAAAGCTGAAGTAAGGACAATGGTGACTCACCACTGTACTCAATTTACAGATCAGAACTATGAATGGATTTACTTAGAAACTCAAAATAATTCATAAGTGTAAAAAAAAAAAAAAAAAAGAATTATAAAAACCATAAACATAAAATAACTTAGCCTGATCTGCATTCAGATTGCATTTCAGAAGTGATTGACAGGCAGTGAGGAGGCAATTTGATGCCTCCTCGCCTCCTGTTATACCCCCATTTTTGCTGGCTAATGCAGCAGCGCTTCCCTCTTCATGCATCATGCCTGGCAGGCTTACTGCCTGCCAACCCCTACAAGAAGCAAAGCATCTCAACCACAGCATGTAAACAACCCTGTTTGCTGCCTATTGCAGCTTAAAAGAGAGAATGTCTAAACTTACCGGTACATTCTCACCAGTGGCTGGGCACATTCTCACCAGTGGTTGTGTGCCAATTCACCAGTTGCTACACATCACAATGTTCACAGTGACATTTTATTAAGTTCTATTGGTCACAATGTGGATTGGCTCCCACTGTGCAGCACTGAAAAAAATAGTGCATGCAGTGGTGTGAACCAGCCAGGTAGGAGACAAGCCATTTTGCAGTGGCTTAAATTGTTGCATGATTTTGATGTTTTTTAGAATTTAAGTTATTTAAAAAAAAAGCCTAAAGAGCAACTTTTAAAATTTAAAGAGACATTAACACAAGCATGTGCCAGTATTAAAAATGCAAATGTTGCTATTCTCCACCCCTTTTTTTACTAACATCACATACTTAAAGTGATTCTAAAGGAAATAATAATAATAAATAAAAACAAGCATGTTATACTTACCTGCTCTGTGCAGTGGTTTGCACAGAGCAGCCCAAATCCTCTTCTTTTTGGGTCCTGGCTCCTCCCCCTGCCAAGTGTCCCAATAGTAAAACTCTTTTGATGGGGGTTCTCTTCTGATCCGTGTTCTGTGTGTCCATTCACACACAGCCCTGCCACTCTCTCCTCTCTGTCTTTTAGCTTACTGGCTGTGATTGGCAGCAGCAGGAGCCATTGGCTCTTGGGAGTCAAGGCAGCATTATTGCTTTGCTGGGAAAGAAATAAAGGTACAGTATGTACTGCATGTGAAGTGGGTCAGAGATGGGCAGGGACAGGGCACCAGGCAGGGTTATTATGGTAATGATATCTGAACAGCAAAGGCCTTCTGTTGACAACCCAAACAAAGCTTTAAAAGCAGAGATAAAAAATGGGGTAAGGTCCATGTATTGCAGAGATGTACTGGATTTTTTTTACCCCAGACATACACTCTAACATTGCACAGTGGACATGGAGCTGACCAAAAATAGATAGGAAGAAAGGAGTGACCTCAACTGTAGGTTGTTGCTAATGTTTACATAATCACAGTCTTGGATAGTTTTTTACCAAGTTTAATTGCTTTGAATGCAGTAAAGAAAAATGGTGTCAGGATCTAGCTGAATCAGAAATCTAGCTGTGAGTTAGCTGTTTTTTTTTGCTATCTGCGGCCTATTTGGGAGATTTCCTTTAACCTTGTGTCCTAGAGACACAACAAACCTGAAGGGTAATTTCTCCAAAATAAAGAAGATGTTCCTCTTAGAAAGTTGTCACCAAAACAGGTGCCCCAACTGGAAGAGTTTCCCTCTGTTGCTCTTCTGATGACACTCAACATGTTTTTTTTTTTTTTTTTCCCCCTTGGTGTAGTCCAAGTGATAATGACCACTATGGTAAATAGAGAAGGTGAATATCCCTAATGAAGACATACACAGCAATAAAAACCTGATGTGGCTTCTAACTCTTCCTGACTTTATCCCCAAAAATATTGACTTCATATACAATTTAAGCTCTATTTGGGGCAGTGAGGGGACTGGTCGCCTTGGTAGGGATAGAGCATTACCGAGGGTCCGGTCCCTCTAAATGATGACTTTGAGGGATTATCTTCTGCTAAACTGTAAATAGGACTAAAATCAGTGCAAGTTATATATGTCTCTAACAGACTATTAATTATTGATTTTGCCCGTTGCGGGGCTTTAAACTATGAGCACTTCAGGAAACATAACAAATAGTGTCCTTTTTTATACTATTCAGAACATGTAATTGTCTTACTTATGTATATGAACAGATGTAAAGGCCATGATTAACTGAAGTGTGAAGATGAATGAAGTCAAGCAGTTAATTTCACACTCCAGCAAAAATCAGCTAAAGCAACACATATAACCTAGAGAGTAATAAAAATAACTTAAGGGTCACATAAAAAGCTTGCAGTTAAAGCCAGCATAAAAGCCAGTGCTAAAAAAATGTCCATAGAAAAGCCTTTCAAAACTGGATGCTGAATTAAAGATAGATTAAACAGCATAGGTAACAATCACACAAACCTTACTGTATAAAATGTCATTGTTTTGTACGTGCTCACATATGACTAGTAAAGAAAAACAAAAGTTTGCATAGTACACTGGGAATATAATAAAGCTTCTAAGCAGCACATATGCGAATAAGTACATACAATTCAAAGTATAAATACAGTCACTGTCATAGTCACCAGCCATGAATGTGTTAAAACTTAGTTGGTGACCATATATCTGAAAACAGGTAAAGGTAAAAAAAGGTTTACCTTAACACTTTACACTTTAAAAGGATAGTAAAGGCTTGTTTTTTTTTAAATAACAAACATCTTAAACTTACCTGCTCTGTGTAATAGTTTTGCACAGAGCAACCTGGATCCTCCTCTTCTCGGGTCATCCGGCAGCGCTCCAGATTTCTCTCTCCTGACGCAGCTTGCTGTGGAGACACCCGAGCAGGCTCGCTCCCAAGCCGCTAATCTGCACGTCCATTCAAACTTGGCCCTGCCCCCTCTCTCCTCATTAGTTCACAGGCAGTGATTGACAGCAGCGAGAGCCAATGGAACAAAAAAGAAAAAAGACTCAATTCCCCCCATCCACACACTTGAATGACTTCTGCTGTGCAATTGTGAAGCCTTCCCCGCCGACAAAACACACTAATCAGTGTTGTCAGCTATAGCCGCCGGCACTGATCGTTCTGGAAAAGCCTGATTGTGTGGTTATACAGAAGTCAACAAGTAGATCGACTTCTGCACAACCAGCCTGCCCATACATAGATTGATTTTTCATCTGGTCCCTGCCAAACCTGGGGAATTTCGATTCATGTATGGCCACCTTTAGGCTACTAGACTGGTTACACTAAAGCTTTGTACACACGGCCCGAATGTCGGCCGGCATCAGCCGGTTTAATAGAAACCAGCTGACATTAGGCCCGTGTGTATGGCAGCTAGTCCAACAGAAGCCAGCCATTCAGACCGCTTCTGTAGAAGGCTCCTGACCGAAAAAGGTCTGCCGACTGGCTCCAGGTCAGCGCTCTCAGCCCGCTAAGAGCACTGACATGGAGCGTCCCCCTGTCAGAACAAAATAGCTCAGAAGGAGAGATTGCTGCACTAACATTGGATTGTTAGTACAGTGGCTCCGACCTGAGCTGTTAGGGGTTTTTTTTGGGGTTGAATGAAAAACAAAACTAGCATTATGTACAAGGCTAAAGACTTAAACAGATTCCTCAATCCCTCTACTGGCTATTGTATTATAGACCCTCTGTCATAATACAATAAAGGGGAGGGGATTCCTCCATTCACCTCATTTGTGTGGAAGAAGTTATCTGTTCATTTTTTTCCCAGCCCACTGGCAAATTAGTTAAGGATGATACCACTATCCTCTCGTCTCTCATTGGACAAGTTAGGGGTTGGTACTCGACTTTGAATTCAAATAGTATAAATCTGAGATCTGAAATTCTCTATTGTTCCTAGTAGGAATCCACTTGCTAACCGGGATATGATCTACACGTTTTCTTCCAGAGCCTGGAGTAGAAAAAAATACTTTGTCAATCTTACTGTAATTTGTATTACTTTTCTTTTCAGTACCTGTGTTGCCTATTTGTCCATCTTTTGTAACTTTTTTCCCATATGCATTGCCCACTTTTAAGTATATTAAATATAGCATTAATAAGCTGGATTTCTATTGTTCTAAAATAGCCATGAATCCAAAGAGAGAAAGAACCTTGTGACATTGTGACAGTAGAGATCATTAGGTATATTTTCTGTTATATGTGTGACAGTACTAGGCCCTGTCACTTGGTGAGAATAAGCAGAAGACTCACAGGAGACCTGCAAGCTCTGTATGTGTCCGGGTACACACTTGTTATAAGGCATGAGCTGGCCATAGCTCAGGGCCCTTGTATGGATATAGGTGTGTGCTCCAGCCGGGAAAGGTGATCCACCTGAAAAACAAGACTCCATGTTGGAGAGACTCCCTAACTGCGGGACTAGGAGGGTTGGGACAGCTAAGTGAGTATGCAGGACTGAGAGAGCTCAGGCAACTTGCAAGTCCAGGGGAATTAAGGGAATCTGTAAGTCTTGGAATAATGAAAGAGCCAGGGGTGACAGGAGAACTCCTATTGAGAAGCCAGGAGTGGGTATGTGTAGTTGGGTGCTGCTGTAAAAAAAAGTTGAGTGAGCCTGATGAGCTTGTGGTATAAGTAACCAGTTATCTGGTTAGTGAAAATTTGAACTTTTTTTTTTCTTTCGTTTTTTTAATAAATGTGGCCTGCCAAGCCCTTAACCAGAGTAGGACTGATGCAAACTCATTAAAAACGCTCACCACCACTAAGCTAAAGAACCCCCATATCACCTATGTAAGAGATCAACCACTTGTCGACCAATGTACATTTCCCCCTAGTATTCATAGGAAAGTATTTAGCTATTTAATCCAAACTAGCTCATCACCTCTGAAAGTGTCGCTACCTGAGTAGGATTGGAACTACTCCAACTACTCTTTTTCTCAATTTTTTTCTCTGATTTTAAACTTTATGCCACCCAGGACTATGAAAACCTTAGCTGAGCTACTTGATCAGCTTGTAGCAGAGATCTCTGTCCTGTGGTACAGGAATCTATCCTCTGAGAACCCATGAAGACCGTGTGAATAATGTTGCTGGAAACTTGAGTTTTTTGAGCTGGCTAGGTCTAGCCCATTAGCAGATAGTAAGGTGCCTGAATATTTTTAGTTAGTGCCTGATCAGCTAATATTTAGTTTCTGTTATTTTGTTTATTTTGCTAACTGCAACTTGTTATAATAAGGCATCATTCACATGGGTGCATACACCTGTAGTCCATGAATAGACTGTGTCCTTAAGCGACTGGAGCCGTGAGGTGTTGTGTGCAGGCAGCCCATGCATGTCTATGGGAATGTAGCAGCTGCATGGACACAGCCGCTCATCCCATCACAGGTGCTGTGAACACATTTGTGGCCACTTACCTGCACACAAACAGCTGTCAGATTGGGAATGAGCGCCTGTGTCCATGCAGTTGCTACATTCCCATAGACATGAATGGGTTGAATACAACCAGAACCAGATGGCTCCAGCCACTTAAAGACACCCCCCATTCACAGACTACGGGTATAAGTGCACATGTTAATGAGGCCTAAAGCTGGATTCATTTGAAAACTATCCACTGTCTGAAGTTTGCTTGTGCATCTTCATATAAACTGAATAATTAAAAAAGGTAATCTCACCAAAGAGATATGTCACAGCTTGTTGTTGTATGTTTGTGTTAGCCATGTGTTTTGGACCAGACCAATCACCTGGTGAGTATTTGCCCCCATCCTGATTAAACCTATGCACGCACAGAGAAAAAAAACACACTGGAGCCATGCTCAAGATATGTGGTACTCCTTTTATTTCCTTTATACGAGCTACTAAGGCGGTGAGCATGTATCATTAGCATAATGTTATCTAGTTATTAGTAGTTTCTGATTGGTTATGTCCATGTAAGGTGAACTTCCTCCAAGGTCTGTGCATCATCAGATAGGGTGTAGTTCTGGCATGAGGCGCCATGTTTGTTTCACATCCTCTATTCGATGGGAGGGGTGGTGCTGGAGAGGCTATGACACTGAAATCACCTGTTGCTGAAAGCTGGCTGATATGCAAGCTGAGCCAGGGATGTAAAAAGTTAATGATAAGAGTCCGCTGCTATACTGAAACATGATACCTCACACAGGCAGTCAGAAAAGGGAATAAGAAAACACTTTTATATATATATATATATACAAAAATATAGGCTTTGTGGTATAAAAAGAATGCATAGAAAATAAGCATTTTACCTGATCCATCACAGTCCCCCCCTTAAAATGATTTTCAACTGTCCTTAACCCTCCTAGCTCATCTGTCCATATATGCCTTGGAACTCTTTTGTGCTGCACGTTAGATGGAGGATGGCTTTTCCATCACCACCCTTGCCACAGACTTTGCACATAAGGAAGTCAGATGCTATCCCTAATGACATTGTACTTCACAGGGAGGGACTGCAATGGAGTGTAAGGTTTCTCATCTGCTTCGTAAAGCATCTCTGATGTAATTCACAAACTGCTGTTAATTGTAATATATGTAATTTATCCAGTTTACATTTTTGTTGACAGTGATTATGGTAATCAGAGACTCAAAACCTGCCTTTACTTGGTCTCAGGCTTTATACTCATCCGGGATCCCCCTTGGGACCCCTATGACATCTATATACACATGTGGGTCAAAACTTCCCTCAGGAGCACTCCTCTTTCTTCTACGGTTGGGTGACGGTTAAAGGTGTGGGGGAGATGGGTCATATGGGAAGACGTGGAGGGGCATAATGACCTTTGCCAATGCTCACTCTCCATTTCAGGTCCCTTCTAGCCTTATCCTAATTTTCAAATCCCCACAGATCCAATACACATCACCATGGGGCTGGACCTGGTTCTGTACCTCTTCCGCAAAGTCATTCTGCTTATCAGAGACTTTGCATTTTCATCTTTCTTGTCTAATGCACTCTGTGGTCGGTACCCCCAGTCTGGTCCTGTGTTCCAACCCACTGCCTCCCCAGGAACCACAACTCTGTCCCCAGTAACTGTCTGTGACACACACATATATATCCTTACCGTCAGGGATTTCACTGTACCAATGGCATTGCCATGAAGGGTCAAACGGACAAGATATTATGTCACAGTAATCAAAGGTAAAGGTGGCCACATGTGTGCTTGAAAAGTTATACAAAATGTATGTATGCTATCATTTTTTGTGATGGCCACCTCCTGGGCCCCCCCCCCCAGACCAAACAGAAAAAGGATATGCAACACGGTCCTCATAAAGTGGGCAGGATCTTGTCCTCAGGGGTTGGAGCTTTCTTGTAGTGGGAAGCGTATATCCAGGTGTTCTTCCCGGCCAATTTGACAGATGTGGTTGTGGTCAGCAAAACTTGGATTTTATCATCATATCTTGGATAAAGGGAATGCTTCCTCATGAACTTCTTTAACAGCACCCAATCTCCAGGCAGTAGTTGGTGTGTTCCTGTATCTAATTCAGGATCTTGAATGGAAGAAAACACCTGGGCATGTATTTGGATTAATTCTCGTGATAATGCGGTTACATAGTTAGTCAACACATTGCAACTGTAACTGTTGTGGAAAGTAACAACCAGGTCTAGGGGCTGAACCAAACAAAATCTCATAAGGGGATAGGGAGTGTTCTCCCTTAGGTGTGTATCTGATGCTGAGCAGGGCAATGGGCAAACTGTCCGGCCAGCTCATACCAGTCTCGTGGGCCATTTTTAGCATTTGGGTTTTCAAGGTGTCATTCATTCTCTTTCTACCTTCCCGCTACTCTGGGGGTGGTAGGGTGTGTGAAACTACTAAGGCGTACTCAAATCGTCCAGTCTTTGGCATTTGGATGTGGTCAATTTGCATCCGCTGGAAAGGGTACAAGGGCTATGCCAGGTGTTTCTGTGGCATCTTCTCTGTGTGTCCTGGGTTACACTTTGCACAAATGGTGCATGACTTACAGAAGTTGCTAGTCAGTGGAGTGATTCCTGGTGCTACATAGTATTTGTTGATGAGGGGATTCATAAGAGTCTTTGACAGATGGGCAGCTCCATGTGCCCATTGTACCACAGCCGGGTACATATTCCTGGGTAAGCAAGGTTTCTTGTTGCACTCGAATAGTCCATCCCTGAGGGTTGCTCCCCTCCGCTTCCAGCCTTCCTTCTCATCCGGACTTGCTGCTTCCTGTAGTTCTTTCAGATAAACTCTGTCCACTGGGAGAGTATGTAAGGCAAGCACAGGGTGGTCTTCTTCTACCACCCTGCTTTCCACTTCCCGTGGCCTGCTGGCTGCCTTTTTGGCAGCTGAATCAGCTAGGTGATTGCCTCGGGCTTCCTTCGAGTTCAGATTGCCATGTGCTTTTACTTTAAGAATAGCCACTTGGGTTGGGAGAAGTAAGGCGTCCATCAGGTCTTTGATAGCTGAACTGTGTTTCACAGGTGTTCCTGCAGCTATCAGGAATCCTCTGGCCTTCCAGATAACACCAAAGTCATGGGCAACACCGAAAGCATATCTTGAGTCTGTATGAATGTTGGCTCTTTTTCCCTCTGCCAGTTTACATGCTGTAGTGAGTGCTTGCAGCTCTACCCACTGTGCAGACATCACTGGTGGTAAGGCTTCAGCTGGTAGAAATGTGTTTTCAGGCTTCTCTCTCTGTCCCCTTGCACTCTTCTGGCTGTTCCTGACTACATCCTATTTCATGAATACCAAACATTAATCCACATACACATTTAGGACATGACATGACACACCAATCAGTGCCACAAGAGGAGAGAGATGCTCAGGAGCGGATTTCACAGAATCACCATGCTGCCACTCTACCCGTGATGACAAAATCACTGCTTGTCACCTCGTGATGTGCAAACCACGCAGCCACCTCCTGACACGCAAACTGACACCCCTCCCCCCTTGATGCGCAAACCGTGCTGCCATTGGCAGGAAAGTTACCATGTCAAATTAAAACATCTGTGCACCAACCCACTCTCCCAGTCTATCTCTCTCTCCCTCTGACAACCGACACATATACACAGACACAAACCGGGCAACAGATACTCTATGTGACAGGTTCAAAAACTAGGCTCCGAGCAAGATATTACCTGTCTTTTGGTGACCGCTGGCAGCCGTACAAGACACAGAAATAGACCAACATCGGAGACAGGAAATGTACTGGCAAGATATATTAAAAAAAAATAGTATCTTACTGTACTTCTGAGGTGATCAGTCTTCGCCTCATCCACATTGGTCTATCTTGGCGTCTTCTCAGACGGCTGTCCATTGGTTCACAACCCGGAAGCCCCACGTTTTTTTGCGTCAGCTGTTTTGGATCAGACCAATCATCTGGTGAGTCATTGCCCCGTCCTGATTAAACCTATGCATGCACAGAGAAGAAACCACACTGGAGCCATGCTCAAGTATGTGTTACTCCTTTATTTGCTTCCGGATGCATGGGGTTTTATAGACGAGCTACTAAGGCGGTGAGCATATGTATCATTAGCATAATGTTATCTAGGTATTAGTAGTTTCTGATTGGTTATGTCCATGTAATGTGAACTTCCTCCAAGGTCTGTGCATCATCAGATAGGGTGTAGTCCTGGGATGAGGTGCCATGTTTGTTTCACATCCTTCATTCGATGGGAGGGGTGGTGCTAGAGAGGCTATGACGCTGAAATCACCTGTTGCTGAAAGCTGGCTGAGCCAGGGATGTAAAAAGTTAATGATAAGAGTCTGCTGATATACTGCTATATCGATCAACTTGTGTAAAACTAGCAGGCCGGACTTTACCTGCAATTATTGCTAGCGGCTGCTATAGCCGCTAGAAATAATTACTGTATTTTTCCAGCAGGGATTGCTTCCCCCACTGTGAGATATAGTAGGACTTGGGAAATGTGAGAAGTGGAATGAGGCATGGGGACGGTGGACAACAAGATTGGATTGTGTAGAAGAGGAGGAATAGGCAGAGAAGGGGAAGAATAAAGGCAGCAGGACCAGATTGTGAAGGAAAAATTCATTTTTGATACTGAAATATGGTAGGGGCTATCCAAGCAGGCTTGGATAGCAGACAACAGTTGGTGAGATCAGGTTATGAGGAGGAGTAGAAAAATTGGATTAGGTAAGATAGGGTGAAATGAAGCAGCAAGACCAGATTGTGAAAGAGGGTACATTAGATAATGGAGCTGAATTGTGGAGGTAGTCAACAAGATCAGAACAGCCACATTTGCAAGCCACACATCTCTGCCACACTGCAGTCTCCCATACTGAAAAATGTTGTGGGTAGAGTTCCACTTAAATTTTTTAATGAGCAGGCCAGAGACACCAGTCAGATGACATAAGCTGTCTCTGGCCTGCTCATCGAAAAATTAAAGTGGAACTCTAATGTCCTGTACACACGAACGGTTTTGCCGTCTGAATAAACTCTGAAGGTTTTACGACGGAGTTCGGACAGAATTCCGCTCAAGCTGTCTTGCATACACATGGTCACACCAAATTCCGACCGTCCAGAATGCTGTGACGTACAACACGTACGACGGGACTAGAAAACGGAAGTTCAATAGCCAGTAGCCAATAGCTTCTGTCTCATACTTGCTTCAGAGCATGCGTTGTTTTTGGAGCGTCGGAACAGCATACAAATGAGTGGTTTTCCGATAGTAATTTGTTCATTCGGAAAAATATAGAACATGTTCTCTATCTAAGTCCGTCTGAATTTTTGACAAAAAAAGACGGATGGGGCATACACACGGTCGGAATATACAATGAAAAGCTCCTGCTCCTATCGGACTCTTTCTGTCAGAAATTCCGCTCGTGTGTACGCGTCATAAGAAGCTTTGCAAATAGCAAAGCAATCTGCCTGGTTTTGTAGTGAGGCAAAGGTATAAGATTCACAGGAGTGGTTGAACAGAATTATTAAACCTTTGTCGGGTAAGACTATCTATATGTATGTATTTCTACAGTGTCTTTATCTGCTTGCCTAGAGTTAATCTCTAGTTTTGTTTAAAATACTATACAGTCGATATCCAATCCATTTAATTTAATGCAGTTATGATTTTCTAAAGCTGCCAAAAAAATCTAATTTATTTTTCTTGCAACCATGACAACGATTCTCATTTTATAGATAGGATTTCCCAGAATTCTCATCCCTCTAGTCTTCTACTTGGTTCACTGCTTTTCCTGGAGTTAATAGACTTTTACTTTAAGGGCCTGTTCACACATAAATTTGCATTAAAATGCATACAAATGCTCAAAATATGGATGTGCATTGCCTTCCATTGATGTGCTTTGATTCACATTTTTATGTGCGGTAAACTGCTGTGCATCTTTCAGGTTATTTACTCTGACGTCACATTCTTTTGCTGCTTGGGTCCTTGTGTTGATGTGCATTTACATGCATTCATGTGCGTTACATTGCATTAAAATGCATACATGTACAGTGCCTTGAAAAAGTATTTGTACCCCTTTTTCCACATTTTATCATGTTACAACCAAAAACCTAAATGTATTTTATTGGGATTTTATGTGATAGACCAACACAAAGTGGCACATAATTGTGAAGTGGACGGAAATACATTGTAGAACCACCTTTCGCTGCTGTGAACAGCAATTTTCAAGTCTTGCCACAGATTCCCAATTGAATTTAGGTCTGGACTTTGACTGGGCCATTCAAACACATGAATATGCTTTGATCTAAACCATTTCATTGTAGCTTTGGCTGTATGTTTAGGGTCATTGTCCTGCTGGAAGGTGAACCTCAGCCCCCATTTCAAGTCTTTTGCAGACTCTAATGGGGCGTACACACGGGCGGACTTTCCGACTGGACTGGTCCGACGGACTTTCTGACGGACTTTTGACAGACTTCCGACTGACTTTTTTTACAAACAGACTTGCCTACACATGACCGGACTACAGACGGACTTGCCTACACACGACCGGACTTTCCGGCAGACTATGTCCGCCGGTCTTCCCGACGGAGTTACGATGGACTTTCCGAGTGAACGGACTTGCCCACACACGAACAAGTCCGTTCATTTTGAACATGACTCGGGTACGACGGGACTAGAAATGGAAGTCAATCTCGCCGCTTTTATCGGCGAGATTGACACCTTGCATACCCCGTCGCATGGGCATACCAGGCCCTTAGGTCTGGTATGGATTTTAAGGGGAACCCCCTACACTGAAAAAACGGCATGGGGTCCCCGCATAATCCACACCAGACCCTTATCCGAGCATGCAGCCCAGCCAGTCATGAAAGGGGGTGGGGACGAGCGAGCGCCCCCCTCCTGAACCGTACCAGGCCGCATGCCATCAACATGGGGGGGTGGGTGCTTTGAGGAAGGGGGACACCCTGCGACCCTCCCACCCCACAGCACCTTGTCCCCATGTTGAGGAGGACAAGGGCCTCTTCCCGACAACCCTGGCCGTTGGTTGTCGGGGTCTGTGGGTGGGGAGCTTATCGGAATCCAGGAGCCCCCTTTAATAAGGGGGCCCCCAGATCCCGGCCCCCCACCCTATGTGAATGAGTATGAGGTACATCGTACCCCTACCCATTCACCTAGAGAAAAAGTGTCAATAAAAAAACACACTACACAGGTTTTTAAAGTAATTTATTAGACAGCTCCGGAGGTCTGCTTCCGACTTTGGGGGTTTTCTTCTGACTTCGCCGCTCTCTCCGGCCTCTTCTCCTGGTGTCCAGTTCTTCTCCCGGTGTCTGGTTCTTCTGCCGGCTCCTCCGCTATCTTCTGCCGCTCTTTTGCTAGCGGTGGCCCGGATTTCTATGTTGTCTTCTTCCCTCTTCTCTTCTTCCGATATTGACACAATGCTCTCTTCCGCTGTAATGCGATCCGTAATGACTTATATAGATCTGCAAAGACTTATATAGGCGGTGCCCCCGCCCCTTATGACGTCACAATGACCACACCCCCTTATGACGTCACAGTCCAAACATGCCCCAGGACTGTGATGTCATAAGGGGGTGGGGTCACCGCCTATATAAGTCATTGCGGAGCGCTCACACAGCATTACAGCAGGAGAGAGCGTCGTGTCAATATCGGAAGAAGAGAAGAGGGAAGAAGACGACGCAGAAGTCCGGGCCACCGCTAGCAAAAGAGCGGCAGAAGATAGCAGAGGAGCCCGGCAGAAGAACCGAACACTGGGAGAAGAGGTCGAACACCGGGAGAAGAGGCTGGAGAGCGGGAGAAGAACCGGACACTGGGAGAAGAGGTCGGAGAGAGCGGCGAAGTCAGGAAGAACCACCAAAGTCGGAAGAAGACCCCCGAAGCTGTCTAATAAATTATTATTGACACTTTTTCCCTAGGTGAATGGGTAGGGGTATGATGTACCCCATACTCATTCACATAGGGTGGGGGGCCGGGATCTGGGGGCCCCCTTATTAACCACTTGACCACTGGGCACTTAAACCCCCTTAATAACCAGACCAATTTTCAGCTTTTGGTGCTCTCACATTTTGAATGGCAATTACTCAGTCATGCAACATTGTATCTATATAAAATTTTTGTCCTTTTTTCACACAAATAGAGCTTTCTTTTGGTGGTATTTAATCACCACTGGGTTCTTTATTTTTTGCGCTATAAAAGAAAAGCCAGAAAAATCTGTAAAAAAATGCATTTTTCTTCATTTCTGTTATAAAATTTTGCAACTTAGTAATTTTTCTTCATATATTTTGGCCAAAATTTATACCGCTACATATCTTTGGTAAAAATAACACAAATCGGTGGATATTATTTGGTCTTTGTGAAAGTTATAGACTCCAAAAGCTATGGTGCCAATATCTGAAAATTGATCACACCTGAATTACTGACAGCCTATCTCAATACTTGAGACCCTAACATGCCAGAAAAGTACAAATACCCCCCAAATGACCCCTTTTTGGAAAGAAGACATTCAAAGGTATTTAGAAAGATGCATGGTGAGTTTTTTGAAGTTATAATTTTTTCCCACAATTCTTTGCAAAATCAAGGGTTTTTTTTTACTTTTTTTTTTTTTTGCACAAAATTGTCATATTAGCAGGTTATTTGTCACACACTGCATATGCATACCACAAATTACACCCCAAAACACATTCTGCTATTACTCTCGAGTACGGCGATACCATATGTGTGAGACTTTTGCACAGCGCGGCCACATACAAAGGCCCAACATGCAGGGGAGCACCTTCAGGCGTTCTGGAGTACCCAGGCCAATTCTGACATTTCTCTCCTACATGTAAAAATCATCATTTATTAGCTAGAAAATTACATAGAACATTATATATTTTTTTTAGCAAAGACCCTAGAGAATATAATGGTGGTCATTGCAACTTTTTATTTAGCACAGTATTTGCACAGCAATTTTTTTTAAATCGTTTTTTTTTCGGAAAAAAAAGAGTTTTGTGCTTTAAAAAAGACCAAAACAGTAAAGTTAGCCCAATGTTTTTGCATAATGTGAAAAATGAAGTTATGCAGAGTAAATAGATACCCAACATGTCACCTTTCAAAATTGCACACGCTTGTGGAATGGCGCCAAACTTCGCTACTCAAAAATCCCCATAGGCGACGCTTTAAAAATTTTTACTGGTTACATGTTTTGAGTTACAGAGGAGGTCTAGGGCCAAAATTATTGCTCTCGCTCTACCAATCGCAGCGATACCTCACATGTGTGGTTTGAACACCGTTTCATATGTGGGCGGGACTTACCTATGCGTTCGCTTCTGCATGCGAGCACACAGGGACAGGGGTGCTTTAAATTTTTTTTTTTATTGTTCATTTTACTTTATTTATTTTAGTTTGATGCTTTTTTCCAAAAAAAAAAAAAATGTTGACCACTTTTATTCCTATTACAAGGAATGTAAACATCCCTTGTAATAGGAATATGGCATGACAGGTCCTCTTTACAGTGAGATATGGGGTCAATAAGACCCCACATCTCACCTCTAGGCTGGGAAGCCTGAAAAAAAAATATCCTGGCTTCGATCGTAGCGGTGAGTCAGTAGAAGCACGGCGGCGGGGGGGGGGGACAACGATCAAGCAGTGAAACAGCTGATATGATCCTTCTTATGGTGTAGGGAATTGCCGGCTAAAAAAGTTGATATCTGAATGATGCCTGTAGCTGCACCCATCATTCAGATATCCCCGCACAAAGTCAAGGACGTCGTATGACAGCCGGCGGGCGGGAAGTGGTTAAAACACATTTTTTTTTTAACACAAAGTTGTTCATTTATACAATATTTCTAACACATAGCATGTACATACCAAAAATGACACCCCAAAATAGATTCTCCTACTGCTTCTGAGTACGGTGATACCACATGTGTGAGACTTCCACAGCCTGGCCACATACAGAGGCTGAGTACAGCCGAGCATGGCAGGGTATGGCTGAGTATGGCTGGGTATCACCGAGTATTGCAGGGTATGGCTGGGTATGACAGGGTATTGCAGAGTATTGCAGGGTATTGCAGAGTATTGCGAGGTATTGAAGAGTATTGTGGGGTATTGCAGAGTATGGGGGGGTATTGCAGAGTATGGCGGGGTATTGCAGAGTATGGCTGAGCATGGCTGGGTATGGCTGAGTATGGCAGGGTATTGCAGGGTATCGCCGATTATGACTGGGTATGGCTGGGTATCACTGAGTATTGCAGAGTATGGCTGGGTATGGCAGAGTATTGCGGGGTATTGCAGAGTATTGCAGGGTACTGCAGAGTACTGCGGGGTATTGCAGAGTATTGTGGGGTATTGCAGAGTATTGCAGAGTATTGTGGGGTATTGCAGAGTATTGCACAGTATTGCGGGGTATTGCAGAGTATTGTGGGGTATTGCAGAGTATTGCACAGTACTGCGGGGTATTGCAGAGTATTGTGGGGTATTGCAGAGTATTGCACAGTATTGTGGGGTATTGCAGAGTATTGCACAGTATTGCGGGGTATTGCAGAGTATTGCAGGGTATTGCTGAGTATTGCGGGGTATTGCAGTGTATTTCAGGGTATTGCAGAGTATTGCACAGTATTGTGGGGTATTGCACAGTGTTGTGGGGTATTGCAGAGTATTGCACAGTATTGTGGGGCATTGCAGAGTATTGCACAGTGTTGTGGGGTATTGCACAGTATTGTGGTGGTATTGCAGAGTATTGCACAGTATTGTGGGGGTTTTGCAGAGTAGTGCGGGGTATTGCAGAGTATTGCACAGTGTTGTGGGGGTATTGCAGAGTATTGCACAGTGTTGTCGGGGTATTGCAGAGTATTGCACAGTATTGTGGGGGTATTGCACAGTATTGTGGGGGTATTGCAGAGTATTGCACAGTGTTGTGGGGGTATTGCAGAGTATTGCACAGTGTTGTGGGGCATTGCAGAGTATTGCACAGTATTGTGTGGGTATTGCAGAGTATTGCACAGTATTGTGGGGGTATTGCAGAGTATTGCACAGTGTTGTGGGGCATTGCCGAGTATTGCACAATATTGTGGGGGTATTGCAGAGTATTGCAGTGTTGTGGGGGTATTGCAGAGTATTGCACAGTATTGTGGGGGTATTGCAGAGTATTGCAGTGTTGTGGGGGTATTGCAGAGTATTGCATAGTGTTGTGGGGGTATTGCAGAGTATTGCACAGTATTGTGGGGGTATTGCACAGTGTTGTGGGGGTATTGCAGAGTATTGCACAGTGTTGTGGGGGTATTGCAGAGTATTGCACAGTATTGTGGGGGTATTGCACAGTATTGTGGGGGTATTGCAGAGTATTGCACAGTGTTGTGGGGGTATTGCAGAGTATTGCACAGTGTTGTGGGGCATTGCAGAGTATTGCACAGTATTGTGGGGGTATTGCAGAGTATTGCACTGTATTGTGGGGGGATTTCAGAGTATTGTACAGTGTTGTGGGGCATTGCAGAGTATTGCACAGTATTGTGGGGGTATTGCAGAGTATTGCAATGTTGTGGGGGTATTGCAGAATATTGCACAGTATTCTGGGGCATTGCAGAGTATTGCAGAGTATTAGGGATGGCTGAGCATGGATGGATGGCTGGATGTCACTTTACAGTGCTGTGGGCACTAAACATCCAGCCCACAGCGCTGCTGCCATCCATCCATCCCCCTCTCCGCTCACAGTGCACCGATCGGTACAGAGAGGGGAGGAGAGGAACCGGCGTCATGAGATGACACCGGTTTGTTTACATGTGATCGCTCCATCATTTGATGGAGCGATCACATGGTAAATGGCGGCGATCAGCGGCCATTTACCGGGATCCGTGATGCGCCGGGTCCTCTGGACCCGGCGGTAACGGATGTGTTTGGGTGCGCGCCCCAGGGGGCGCACGAGAGGGGAATTCTGGGAGGACGTCATAGTACGCCCTCCCAGAGTTAAGCAACTGCCCTGCAGCTGTCATTCGGCTATGGGCTGGTTGTTAAATGGTTAAAGGGGGCTCCTGGATTACGATAAGTCCCCCGCCTGCAAACCCCGATAACCAATGGCCAGGGTTGTTGGAAAGAGGCCCTTGTCCTCATCAACATGGGGACAAGGTGTCTTGCGGTGGGGGGCCCCCCTTCCCCAAAGCACTCACCCCCCCATATTGAGGGCATGCGGCCTGGTACAGTTCAGGAGGGGGGCGCTTGCTCGTCCCCACCTCCTTTCCTGACCGGCCGGGCTGCGTGCTAGGATAAGGGTCTGGTATGGATTTTGGGGGGACCCCATGCCGTTTCTTCAGCGTAGGGGGTTCCCCTTAAAATCCATACCCGACCTAAGAGACATCATCGCCTCCCCCTCGCCGCAATAGGAAAATTTGTTTTTCCTATTGCAGCGATCGCGAGATGTAGTACCCTACCCTTGCGTCGTATCTGGTCCGTCGGACCAGCATAGAGACAAACGGGCTTTCCGTTAGGAACTGAGTCCGGCGGAGTTACGACATAAAGATTTGAAGCAGGTTTCAAATCTAAAGTTCGTCGGATTTCCGACCAAAACAGTCCGTCGGAAGTCCGATGCAGCCCACACACGGTCGGATTGTCCACCGGATTCGGTCCGTCGGACTAGCCCTGTATTTGACTCCATTCATCTTCCCATCAACTCCCAAACAAAATGTGGAAAATTTCAAGGGTTATGAATACTTTTTCAAGGTACTGTAGCGTTTTAACGCAACTTAATGTACTGCACATGACACCAGCACTGAGTTGTGAACAAGACACCTAGAAAACAATTGTTTTTTACATGTCCACATAGTGACCTGTGATCTTCCAGTGCGGTAAAACGCAGGTCAGTGCAGTATATGTGAACAGGGCCTAAGGCTGAGCCCAGAGAACATACATATTATTGATGGTCTCATTCATATAATATATCCACTATTTTGTGTATTAATATTCCTCCCAGCTTCATAACCTGAGACAATGGGGTTGATTTTTAAACAAAGGTGTGATGTGGAAGTGTAATGAGTTATCAAAGAGCAGCACCTACAGTGGGGCAAAAAAGTATTTAGTCAGCCACCAATTGTGCAAGTTCTCCCACTTAAAAAGATGAGAGAGGCCTGTAATTGTCATCATAGGTATACCTCAACTATGAGAGACAAAATGTGGAAACAAATCCAGACAATCACATTGTCTGATTTTTGAAAGAATTTATTTGCAAATTATGGTGGAAAATAAGTATTTGGTCAATATCAAAAGTTCATCTCTATACTTTGTTATATATCCTTTGTTGGCAATGACAGAGGTCAAACGTTTTCTGTACGCCTTCACAAGGTTGTCACACACTGTTGCTGGTATCTTCGTTACCTTCGTTATTTTAGCTGTGTGCTTAGGGTCATTGTCTTGTTGGAAGGTAAACCTTCGACCCAGACTGAGGTCCTGAGCACTCTGGAGAAGGTTTTCGTCCAGGATATCCCTTTACTTGGCTGCATTCATCTTTCCCTCGATTGCAACCAGTCATCCTGTCCCTGCAGCTGAAAAAAACCTCCACAGCATGATGCTGCCACCACCATGCTTCACTGTTGGGACTGTATTGGACAGGTGATGAGCAGTGCCTGGTTTTCTCCACACATACTGCTTAGAATTAAGGCCAAAAAGTTCTATCTTGGTCTCATCAGACCAGAGAATCTTATTTCTCACCATCTTGGAGTCCTTCCATATGGGCTTTCATGTGTCTTGCACTGAGGAGAGGCTTCCGTCGGGCCACTCTGCCATAAAGGTACGACTGATGGAGGGCTGTAGTGATGGTTGACTTTCTATAACTTTCTTCCATCTCCAGACTGCATCTCTGGAGCTCAGCCACAGTCATCTTTGGGTTCTTCTTTACCTCTCTCACCAAGGCTCTTCTCCCCCGATAGCTCAGTTTGGCCAGCTCTAGGAAGGGTTATGGTCGTCCCAAATGTCTTCTATTTAAGGATTATGGAGGCCACTGTGCTCCTAGGAACCTTAAGTGCAGCAGACATTTTTTTGTAACCTTGGCCAGATCTGTGCCTTGCGACAATTCTGTCTCTGAGCTCTTCAGGTAGTTCCTTTGACCTCATGATTCTCATTTGCTCTGACATGCACTGTGAGCTGTAAGGTCTTATATAGACAGGTGTGTGGCTTTCCTAATCAAGTCAAATCAGTATAATCAAACACAGCTGGACTCAAATGAAGGTGTAGAACCATCTCAAGGATGATCAGAAGAAATGGACAGCACCTGAGTTAAATATATGAGTGTCACAGCAAAGGGTCTGAATACTTAGGACCATGTGATATTTCAGTTTTTCTTTTTTAATAAATCTGCAAAAATGTCAACAATTCTGTGTTTTTCTGTCAATATGGGGTATTGTGTGTACATTAATTAGGAAAAGAAAATTAACTTAAATGATTTCAGCAAATGGCTGCAATATAACAAAGAGTGAAAAATTTAAGGGGGTCTGAATACTTTCCGTCCCCACTGTATATAAATCCACCACAATGGATTTGAAATGAAACAAACAAGATATACTTTAACTGCAGACTTTCAGCTTTAATTTGAGGGTATTTACATCCAAATCAGGTGAACGGTGTAGGAATTACAACAGTTTGTATATGTGCCTCCCACTTTTTTAAGGGACCAAAAGTAATGGGACAATTGGCTGCTCAGCTGTTCCATGGCCAGGTGTGTGTTATTCCCTCATTATCCCATTTACAAGGAGCAGATAAAAGGTCCAGAGTTCATTTCAAATGTGCTATTTGCATTTGGAATCTGTTGCTGTCAACTCTCAATATGAGATCCAAAGAGCTGTCACTATCAGTGAAGCAAGCCATCATTAGGCTGAAAAAACAAAACAAACCCATCAGAGAGATAGCAAAAACATTAGGTGTGGCCAAATCAACTGTTTGGAACATCCTTAAAAAGAAAGAACACACCGGTGAGCTCAGCAACACCAAAAGACCCGGAAGACCACGTAAAACAACTGTGGTGGATGACCAAAGAATTCTTTCCCTGGTGAAGAAAACACCCTTCACAACAGTTTTGGCCAGATCAAGAGCACTCTCCAGGAGGTAGGTGTATGTGTGTCAAAGTCAACAATCAAGAGAAGACTTCATCAGAGTGAATACAGAGGGTTCACCACAAGATGTAAACCATTGGTGAGCCTCAAAAATAGGAAGGCCAGATTAGAGTTTGCCAAACAACATCTAAAAAAGCCTTTCCAGTTCTGGAACAACATCCTATGGACATATGAGACCAAGATCAACTTGTACCAGAGTGATGGGAAGAGAAGAGTATGGAGAAGGAAAGGAACTGCTTATGATCCAAAGCATACCACCTCATCAGTGAAGCATGGTGGTGGTAGTGTCATGGCGTGGGCATGTATGGCTGTCAATGGAACTGGTTCTCTTGTATTTATTGATGATGTGACTGCTGACAAAAGCAGCAGGATGAATTCTGAAGTGTTTCGGGCAATATTATCTGCTCATATTCAGCAAAATTCTTCAGAACTCATTGGACAGCGCTTCACAGTGCAGATGGACAGTGACCCAAAGCATACTGTGAAAGCCACCAAAGAGTTTTTTAAGGGAAAGAAGTGGAATGTTATGCAATGGCCAAGTCAATCACCTGACCTGGATCCGATTGAGCATGCATTTCACTTGCTGAAGAAAAACTGAAGGGAAGATGCCCCAAGAACAAGCAGAAACTGAATACAGTTGCAGTAGAGGCCTGGCAGAGCATCACCAGGGATGAAACCCAGCGTCTGATGATGTCTATGCATTCCAGACTTCAGGCTGTAGTTGACTGCAAAGGATTTGCAACCAAGTATTAAAAAGTGAAAGTTTGATGGATGATTGTTAATCTGTCCCATTACTTTTGGTCCCTTAAAAAGTGGGAGGCATATATACAAACTGTTGTAATTCCTACACCGTTCACCTGATTTGGATGTAAATACCCTCAAATTAAAGCTGAAAGTCTGCAGTTAAAGTACATCTTGTTTGTTTCATTTCAAATCCATTGTGGTGGTGTATAGAGCCAAAAAGATTAGAATTGTGTCAATGTCCCAATATTTATAGACCTGACTATATATATATATATATATATATATATATATATATATATATATATATATATATATATATATATATGTAGCACTGACCCCCGAAGGAGCTGCTGAGTTATTTGGGCCTGTACTCTGCTTTGTTTCCCCTTTGTATATTTCAGTCCCCCTGACACAACTGTGGTGTAATAGTGTGCAGTCAAAACGAAATCATAAAGACAAGTTCACAATACTCAATATAGTATTCCTGTCTGTAATTACCTTACCCTCCTCTTGGCTGGTGATGAAGAGGAAAACAACACTCACACAATTATACTTGAATAATAACTTTATTTACTGTTATTGTTTTAGAAGGTTTAAACTACAATGGTTGTACTGTCAGACCAACATAGTCTGACAGTCAACTGAACTTTATATTACAAAGATACAATACAAGTATAAAATGTCTGAAATAATATATGAGTGGTGTAGCAAAATAAATAGGATAACCGTCAGAGTGAATTTATCTCACTATGAGCACTATCCTATTTCCTGCGCTCTTTATTACTTTACTAAATCAAAGGCTAACTTGATAAAGTGTAGTACAACAATTAGAGAGCTCCCTCACTTTGATATCACACTACCCCAATATAGTAAAGGGACACAAGGCCTTGTGTTTTACTAAACAGTCCTTCTTTTCTTCTGCTAGCAAAATAGAGTAGATTTGTAATCCAAAGGGTTAATGACTCCTGATCAAAGTAGACTGAAATGTAGAAGCAAAGTCCTGGTGCAGCAGCACTATAACTAACTTTGATGCCAAGGACTCAGTACTAAATCCTCTTGACTTTGCTTGTGGGACTACGGGTCCCAGCAACTCTGTCTTGTGTAGATGGATGTATAAAAGTGTATCAAGAAACTTTCGGGCAACAGCCCTCTCACCCAACCAGGACAGTGTTGTCAGAAGACTCTGTTCTGATGTATAGGGTTCTGTCTCCGGCCGGCCAGCACTGCTGTGCTGCTCCGCACCACACTACGAGACGCTTCGGAACTCCCAGATGACTCCGACAGGCACCTCTGGCTCCTTCCCAGTCTTGCCCCACCGTCAGTTCAGCTCTCTGAGGTGTCTCAGTACTGCTGCTCGGATCGCTGTTCCGTGGAGGTAGGCCACGCTGTGCTGGAGACCTCACAGATCCTTCAAGGCTGGCCATGCGTGTCCAAGAGAGTTAAGATGGCCGCTTCCAGCCCTTTTATAATCTTCCCACAATGCAGTTCTGTTCCTTGAGATTTGTGGGAGTTACTGAGCATTGTGGGTACATTAAGTTAATGTCTAAATATAAACAAACAGAACACTTCCATGTCAACTTGAATAATAAAAGAAACTGGCAAACTGGCATTTTCTTCAATTTCTTTACTTTCCTGTACTTTGGGCTCAACATCAACAAAAAAGTCCTCAGTTTCTGTTTCCAATAGAGGAGTTTGAGACTCCACTAGATCTCCTGTTGATCTGTCTTTGGATATAGTCTCTACTTCTGGGCAAGTATTACCCTCCCCATTTCAGACTCCTCTATCTCAATGCCAGTGAGAGGCAAGTTTTCCTCAGAGTATTCAGACAGCGACACAAATTCTGTGGCGTCAGGTCTAAGAGTCCCTTCATTTCCACTTCTTGGCTGAGGTGAAACACCCGCTTCAACTTCTGGTGTTTCAGACGGCCACAGCCAACTTATCTCCATCTCCTCTTCATCCTCAGTGATTGAAGATCCAGGCTGAGACCTAGTCACTGGTCGATGCACAGCATTATATGTAGAGGGTAGGTCTGCCTCTAAATTTACCCTGACTGCTTTCGTTAGAGGTAGGAGGTGGTTCCTATGCCAGGTCTTTACTGGTCCAGTGCTCCCTTTCGGCCTGATCTCATACACTGGAAGTTCTGGAAGTTTCCTACACACAATATATGGTTGTGATTTCCAGTGATCAGCTAGTTTGTGCTTGCCTGGGATCCCCTAATTCCTTAGTAGAACTCGGTCACCGGGTTGTAAATCTTGAACCTGTACTTTAAGATCAAAGTTCTTTTTGTTTCTGTGTCCTCTGCGATCTGATATGACTTGAGCCTTATCATAAGCAGTTTTCAGACTCTTCCTCAACCTATCCACATATCCTCTGTGAGAAGTCGCTGAGGTATGATCCAGGCTGAATCCTTAAGCCAAGTCCAACGGTAGTCTGGCTTCTCTTCCAAAAATTAGTCGGTAAGGGGAATATCCTGTTGTATCACACTTTGTACTATTATGTGCATGTACTAATGCAGTAATATGCCTGCTCCAATGTGGTTTTTGTTCAGATGTCAGGGTTCCCAACATGTTTAAAAGAGTCCAGTTAAATATCTCCAGCTGAGGGTCACCTTGTGGATGGTATGGAGTGGTTCTAGTTTTCCGAATACCTAAGAGATCCAACAGCTTTTGAATCAGAGTACTTTCAAAAGTCTCTCCCTTGATCAGAATAAATTTGTTGTGGTAGACCATAATAGACAAAGAACTTCTCTACCAGGAATTTCACCACTGTTGAGGCCTCTTGGTCTTTAGTTGGGAATGCTTGAGCATAACGAGTAAAGTGATCAGTAATAGGGATGAGCAGAACACCCCCCTGTTCGGTTCGCACCAGAACTTGCGAACAGGCAAAAAATTTGTTCGAACACCTGAACACCGTTAAAGTCTATGGGACACGAACATGAATAATCAAAAGTGCTAATTTTAAAGGCTTATATGCAAGTTATTGTCATAAAAAGTGTTTGGGGACCTGGGTCCTGCCCCAGGGGACATGGATCAATGAAAAAAAAGTTTTAAAAATAGCCGTTTTTTCGGGAGCAGTGATTTTAATAATGCTTAAAGTGAAACAATAAAAGTGTAATATTCCTTAAAATTTCGTACCTGGGGGGTGTCTATAGTATGCCTGTAAAGGGTCGCATGTTTCCCGTGTTTAGAACAGTCTGACAGCAAAATGACATTTCAAAGGAAAGAAAGTCATTGAAAACTACTCGCGGCTATTAATGAATTGCCGGTCCAACAATACACATAAAAGTTCATTGATAAAAACGGCATGGGAATTCCCCACAAGGGGACCCCAAACCAAAATTTTAAAAAAATGATGTGGGGGTCCCCTAAATTCCATACCAGGCCCTTCAGGTCTGGTATGGATATTAAGGGGAACCCCGGCCAAAATTTTAAAAAAAAATGGCGTGGGGTCCCCCTCAAAATCTATACCAGACCCTCCAGACCCTCCAGACCCTCCGTTTTTAAAACTTTTTTTTGCATTGATCCTTGTCCCCTGGGGCAGGACCCAGGTCCCCAAACACTTTTTATGACAATAATTTGCATATATGCCTTTAAAATTAGCACTTTTGATTTCTCCCATAGACTTTTAAAGGGTGTTCCGCGGCTTTTGAATTTGCCGCGAACACCCCAAATTGTTCGCTGTTCGATGAACGGGCGAACAGCCAATGTTCGAGCCGAACATAAGTTCGACTCGAACTCGAAGCTCATCCCTAATCAGTAACTATTAGAATGTTCCCCTTTCCACTTAAGTCAGATTCCACAGACAGGAAATCTATACAGACCAGCTCCATCGGTCCTTGGCTCTCTAAATGACCCATTGGGGCAGCTCTCTGAGGCAAGGTCTTCCTCTGTATACACCGGAGGCACGAGTGACAGTAGCCCTCTACTTCGGTCCTCATATAAGGCCAGAGAACCTGTCCTTTACCAGCTGGAAAGTCCTCTCTGCTCCCAAATGGCCGTGATGATCATGTAGAGCGATCAGTACCTTCTCTCGGTGCTTCTCCGGTAAGAACAGTTGCCACTTTTTTTCACCATCATCAGAGGGGCCCCTTCAGTAGACCACCCCTTGTTTGAGTTGTAGCCGATCCCACTCTTTGTGTAAGACGCAAGCTTCCTTTTCAGTGCTTTTGAGAAATAAGTCAGGTTGTTTGCTCTCCAAAGCCTTCAGCGCCAGACTACAAAGTGGGTCTTGTTGTTGGTCCAACCAAAGATCCCTCCTGGCTGGAGTGTTCTTCTCCTGCACAAGTGGTGTAAACAGTCTTCTTACTAGATCAGTGTTGGTCCCAATAATGAGGGAACTTCCATCAGCCCCCGAAGGGTGAGGACACACCACTGCCAAGGTGTCGAAGGTTTCGGGCCTCCCTGCCACACTCGGGTCGAAAGTAAGTCTGATGGGTAGGTAGCCATCACAGGGGAAACTCTGAATCCCAATGCCCCATATTTGTAGCTCTTCTAACTTCTGCAATGGCAGGTGTGTAAGGTACTTGTCATAGAAATCCCTATAAAGGAGAGTCACTTGAGCCCCAGTATCCAGGAGACCTCTGGTGTAGATTCCCTCCACCTGAATGGGAACAACGGGAGAAGGTCCCACTAATCTGGGTGCTAATTTAATGGGGGTAGCCGGTTTGGCCTGTTTAGCGACTTTGACCTGCACTCCTTTCTTGCGGGGCTTTGAGTTCCACGTGGCTTCCTGTGTGACCCTCTGGGTCTGGCGTGCATTAACTCCTCCTCTTTTAGTAGTCTGGGTGGAACAAGATGAGGTGCTGGGTTGCTTTGGGATGATCACAGGGGCCTTCTCTGTGAGTTTTGACCCCTCCTGTGGTCTCTTTACTTCATTGTGTTTTTTGGAGTTAGCTGACACAACACGGCACCCGGTTGACTTCTTCACCGGGGCCCTCTGAAGTTTTCCGCCGGCTTTTGATGTGATGCCTCAGGCTTTACTGGACTTGGGCACACTCACCGATAATGTCCGGTTCCTCCACAATTGAAGCAGACTTCATTGCTCACTGGCCTCTGGTTCGAGCCAGTGAGTTTACTCTGAGGTACTTTGGTCATGGTCTCTCCTTCTGTGGCTACCTTGGAGAATCTTGCCATTAATGTTGTCATCATCTCCATCACTTGTGCCATTTGAGAATTCAAAGTGACGATTTCAGAGTCTTGTTCTACTGCCCTCGCAGGCCTTGCTTGAGCTAAAGATGCATAGGCTGGGTGAACAGTCGCTTGCTGATCATCTAACATGGCTTCTTCATCTCTTACCACTCTGATGAGATCAGGGTATTTGAGCGACATGACACCCACTGAGGTTTTCAAATGGAGCCAGACTGGATCAGAACGTAGAGCCCCCTTGAGGATTTGCTGTATTTGGGCTTGGTCTATGGCAGAGGGCCTCATCCCTTTCTTCAACATGATCTGGTATAACATCTTATTTAGTTGTCTGATATATTCAGAAAGGCGTTCTCCTTGGCATTGGAGGGTATGCTCAAACTGGTAGATTAAATTGGCTGCCTTTTCTAGCCGCCCAAACTCCTCTTGTAACATAACCAAGTAATCGTAGGCTGTACAGGTGGTATTACTGAACTTCAGGTTCCTGACAGCCTCTGCAGCAGCTCCTTGCAGGCTTTCACTGATGAGCCGTTTCTTTTGGGCTTCTGGCAGCTCCCACTCTTCCAGAGCCTACATGGCCTGCTCTATCCATACATCAAATTCTTATTCTCCAGCCGGCACAGGCTGTTCTCCTGCAAAAATTCTTAGCTTCCTGTACCCAGCTTCTATGCATACCATGTTGTTCTTCTGGCACTTTGACACAAAGTCTCCCAAAGCTGCAAGGAGTTCTGGCCCGATCATGGCCAGAGACGCCGGGGGAGGGATTGCTCCTCTAGCTGTGTCCCAGTGGGGAGCACTGATGGGATCCCCATCTGAGACTTTTGAGTGTACTATATAAAACCTTGTTTTATTTTCCGGCTGTACACTTCCGCCCTTGAAGCTCTCCGGTACTCCTTCTCTCCACTCCAACAGTGCATAAGTGCGAGAAGTCTCTTCATCTGGTTTGATGGCAATCACCCATGCTTTTCTATCTGGGGATAATGTCTTTACAATTTGACTGATCTGTTCTTTTTCCCAGGCCTCACCAGGGAGCTCAATTGCTACGCTCGCTTCTGAGCGGGCGCCTTCTGCTGCGCACCACTGAAACGCAGTGGACGGGTCCATACTGGTGCCAAGGGGATGGGCTTGCTTGCAGAGTAACAGTAATCCCTGATGACGCCCCCACGTGTAGCACTGACACCCGAAGGAGCTGCTGAGTTATTTGGGCCTGTACTCTGCTTTGTTTCCCCTTTGTATATCTCAGTCCCCCTGACACAGCTGTGGTGTAATAGTGTGCAGTCAAAACGAAATCATAAAGACAAGTTCACAATACTCAATATAGTATACCTGTCTGTAGTTACCTTACCCTCCTCTTGGCTGGTGATGAAGAGGAAAACAACACTCACACAATTATACTTGAATAATAACTTTATTTACTGTTATTGTTTTAGAAGGTTTAAACTACAATGGTTGTACTGTCAGACCAACATAGTCTGACAGTCAACTGAACTTTATATTACAAAGATACAATACAAGTATAAAATGTCTGAAATAATATATGAGTGGTGTAGCAAAATAAATAGGATAACCGTCAGAGTGAATTTATCTCACTATGAGCACTATCCTATTTCCTGCGCTCTTTATTACTTTACTAAATCAAAGGCTAACTTGATAAAGTGTAGTACAACAATTAGAGAGCTCCCTCACTTTGATATCACACTACCCCAATATAGTAAAGGGACACAAGGCCTTGTGTTTTACTAAACAGTCCTTCTTTTCTTCTGCTAGCAAAATAGAGTAGATTTGTAATCCAAAGGGTTAATGACTCCTGATCAAAGTAGACTGAAATGTAGAAGCAAAGTCCTGGTGCAGCAGCACTATAACTAACTTTGATGCCAAGGACTCAGTACTAAATCCTCTTGACTTTGCTTGTGGGACTACGGGTCCCAGCAACTCTGTCTTGTGTAGATGGATGTATAAAAGTGTATCAAGAAACTTTCGGGCAACAGCCCTCTCACCCAACCAGGACAGTGTTGTCAGAAGACTCTGTTCTGATGTATAGGGTTCTGTCTCCGGCCGGCCAGCACTGCTGTGCTGCTCCGCACCACACTACGAGACGCTTCGGAACTCCCAGATGACTCCGACAGGCACCTCTGGCTCCTTCCCAGTCTTGCCCCACCGTCAGTTCAGCTCTCTGAGGTGTCTCAGTACTGCTGCTCGGATCGCTGTTCCGTGGAGGTAGGCCACGCTGTGCTGGAGACCTCACAGATCCTTCAAGGCTGGCCATGCGTGTCCAAGAGAGTTAAGATGGCCGCTTCCAGCCCTTTTATAATCTTCCCACAATGCAGTTCTGTTCCTTGAGATTTGTGGGAGTTACTGAGCATTGTGGGTACATTAAGTTAATGTCTAAATATAAACAAACAGAACACTTCCATGTCAACTTGAATAATAAAAGAAACTGGCAAACTGGCATTTTCTTCAATTTCTTTACTTTCCTGTACTTTGGGCTCAACATCAACAAAAAAGTCCTCAGTTTCTGTTTCCAATAGAGGAGTTTGAGACTCCACTAGATCTCCTGTTGATCTGTCTTTGGATATAGTCTCTACTTCTGGGCAAGTATTACCCTCCCCATTTCAGACTCCTCTATCTCAATGCCAGTGAGAGGCAAGTTTTCCTCAGAGTATTCAGACAGCGACACAAATTCTGTGGCGTCAGGTCTAAGAGTCCCTTCATTTCCACTTCTTGGCTGAGGTGAAACACCCGCTTCAACTTCTGGTGTTTCAGACGGCCACAGCCAACTTATCTCCATCTCCTCTTCATCCTCAGTGATTGAAGATCCAGGCTGAGACCTAGTCACTGGTCGATGCACAGCATTATATGTAGAGGGTAGGTCTGCCTCTAAATTTACCCTGACTGCTTTCGTTAGAGGTAGGAGGTGGTTCCTATGCCAGGTCTTTACTGGTCCAGTGCTCCCTTTCGGCCTGATCTCATACACTGGAAGTTCTGGAAGTTTCCTACACACAATATATGGTTGTGATTTCCAGTGATCAGCTAGTTTGTGCTTGCCTGGGATCCCCTAATTCCTTAGTAGAACTCGGTCACCGGGTTGTAAATCTTGAACCTGTACTTTAAGATCAAAGTTCTTTTTGTTTCTGTGTCCTCTGCGATCTGATATGACTTGAGCCTTATCATAAGCAGTTTTCAGACTCTTCCTCAACCTATCCACATATCCTCTGTGAGAAGTCGCTGAGGTATGATCCAGGCTGAATCCTTAAGCCAAGTCCAACGGTAGTCTGGCTTCTCTTCCAAAAATTAGTCGGTAAGGGGAATATCCTGTTGTATCACACTTTGTACTATTATGTGCATGTACTAATGCAGTAATATGCCTGCTCCAATGTGGTTTTTGTTCAGATGTCAGGGTTCCCAACATGTTTAAAAGAGTCCAGTTAAATATCTCCAGCTGAGGGTCACCTTGTGGATGGTATGGAGTGGTTCTAGTTTTCCGAATACCTAAGAGATCCAACAGCTTTTGAATCAGAGTACTTTCAAAAGTCTCTCCCTTGATCAGAATAAATTTGTTGTGGTAGACCATAATAGACAAAGAACTTCTCTACCAGGAATTTCACCACTGTTGAGGCCTCTTGGTCTTTAGTTGGGAATGCTTGAGCATAACGAGTAAAGTGATCAGTAATAGGGATGAGCAGAACACCCCCCTGTTCGGTTCGCACCAGAACTTGCGAACAGGCAAAAAATTTGTTCGAACACCTGAACACCGTTAAAGTCTATGGGACACGAACATGAATAATCAAAAGTGCTAATTTTAAAGGCTTATATGCAAGTTATTGTCATAAAAAGTGTTTGGGGACCTGGGTCCTGCCCCAGGGGACATGGATCAATGAAAAAAAAGTTTTAAAAATAGCCGTTTTTTCGGGAGCAGTGATTTTAATAATGCTTAAAGTGAAACAATAAAAGTGTAATATTCCTTAAAATTTCGTACCTGGGGGGTGTCTATAGTATGCCTGTAAAGGGTCGCATGTTTCCCGTGTTTAGAACAGTCTGACAGCAAAATGACATTTCAAAGGAAAGAAAGTCATTGAAAACTACTCGCGGCTATTAATGAATTGCCGGTCCAACAATACACATAAAAGTTCATTGATAAAAACGGCATGGGAATTCCCCACAAGGGGACCCCAAACCAAAATTTTAAAAAAATGATGTGGGGGTCCCCTAAATTCCATACCAGGCCCTTCAGGTCTGGTATGGATATTAAGGGGAACCCCGGCCAAAATTTTAAAAAAAAATGGCGTGGGGTCCCCCTCAAAATCTATACCAGACCCTCCAGACCCTCCAGACCCTCCGTTTTTAAAACTTTTTTTTGCATTGATCCTTGTCCCCTGGGGCAGGACCCAGGTCCCCAAACACTTTTTATGACAATAATTTGCATATATGCCTTTAAAATTAGCACTTTTGATTTCTCCCATAGACTTTTAAAGGGTGTTCCGCGGCTTTTGAATTTGCCGCGAACACCCCAAATTGTTCGCTGTTCGATGAACGGGCGAACAGCCAATGTTCGAGCCGAACATAAGTTCGACTCGAACTCGAAGCTCATCCCTAATCAGTAACTATTAGAATGTTCCCCTTTCCACTTAAGTCAGATTCCACAGACAGGAAATCTATACAGACCAGCTCCATCGGTCCTTGGCTCTCTAAATGACCCATTGGGGCAGCTCTCTGAGGCAAGGTCTTCCTCTGTATACACCGGAGGCACGAGTGACAGTAGCCCTCTACTTCGGTCCTCATATAAGGCCAGAGAACCTGTCCTTTACCAGCTGGAAAGTCCTCTCTGCTCCCAAATGGCCGTGATGATCATGTAGAGCGATCAGTACCTTCTCTCGGTGCTTCTCCGGTAAGAACAGTTGCCACTTTTTTTCACCATCATCAGAGGGGCCCCTTCAGTAGACCACCCCTTGTTTGAGTTGTAGCCGATCCCACTCTTTGTGTAAGACGCAAGCTTCCTTTTCAGTGCTTTTGAGAAATAAGTCAGGTTGTTTGCTCTCCAAAGCCTTCAGCGCCAGACTACAAAGTGGGTCTTGTTGTTGGTCCAACCAAAGATCCCTCCTGGCTGGAGTGTTCTTCTCCTGCACAAGTGGTGTAAACAGTCTTCTTACTAGATCAGTGTTGGTCCCAATAATGAGGGAACTTCCATCAGCCCCCGAAGGGTGAGGACACACCACTGCCAAGGTGTCGAAGGTTTCGGGCCTCCCTGCCACACTCGGGTCGAAAGTAAGTCTGATGGGTAGGTAGCCATCACAGGGGAAACTCTGAATCCCAATGCCCCATATTTGTAGCTCTTCTAACTTCTGCAATGGCAGGTGTGTAAGGTACTTGTCATAGAAATCCCTATAAAGGAGAGTCACTTGAGCCCCAGTATCCAGGAGACCTCTGGTGTAGATTCCCTCCACCTGAATGGGAACAACGGGAGAAGGTCCCACTAATCTGGGTGCTAATTTAATGGGGGTAGCCGGTTTGGCCTGTTTAGCGACTTTGACCTGCACTCCTTTCTTGCGGGGCTTTGAGTTCCACGTGGCTTCCTGTGTGACCCTCTGGGTCTGGCGTGCATTAACTCCTCCTCTTTTAGTAGTCTGGGTGGAACAAGATGAGGTGCTGGGTTGCTTTGGGATGATCACAGGGGCCTTCTCTGTGAGTTTTGACCCCTCCTGTGGTCTCTTTACTTCATTGTGTTTTTTGGAGTTAGCTGACACAACACGGCACCCGGTTGACTTCTTCACCGGGGCCCTCTGAAGTTTTCCGCCGGCTTTTGATGTGATGCCTCAGGCTTTACTGGACTTGGGCACACTCACCGATAATGTCCGGTTCCTCCACAATTGAAGCAGACTTCATTGCTCACTGGCCTCTGGTTCGAGCCAGTGAGTTTACTCTGAGGTACTTTGGTCATGGTCTCTCCTTCTGTGGCTACCTTGGAGAATCTTGCCATTAATGTTGTCATCATCTCCATCACTTGTGCCATTTGAGAATTCAAAGTGACGATTTCAGAGTCTTGTTCTACTGCCCTCGCAGGCCTTGCTTGAGCTAAAGATGCATAGGCTGGGTGAACAGTCGCTTGCTGATCATCTAACATGGCTTCTTCATCTCTTACCACTCTGATGAGATCAGGGTATTTGAGCGACATGACACCCACTGAGGTTTTCAAATGGAGCCAGACTGGATCAGAACGTAGAGCCCCCTTGAGGATTTGCTGTATTTGGGCTTGGTCTATGGCAGAGGGCCTCATCCCTTTCTTCAACATGATCTGGTATAACATCTTATTTAGTTGTCTGATATATTCAGAAAGGCGTTCTCCTTGGCATTGGAGGGTATGCTCAAACTGGTAGATTAAATTGGCTGCCTTTTCTAGCCGCCCAAACTCCTCTTGTAACATAACCAAGTAATCGTAGGCTGTACAGGTGGTATTACTGAACTTCAGGTTCCTGACAGCCTCTGCAGCAGCTCCTTGCAGGCTTTCACTGATGAGCCGTTTCTTTTGGGCTTCTGGCAGCTCCCACTCTTCCAGAGCCTACATGGCCTGCTCTATCCATACATCAAATTCTTATTCTCCAGCCGGCACAGGCTGTTCTCCTGCAAAAATTCTTAGCTTCCTGTACCCAGCTTCTATGCATACCATGTTGTTCTTCTGGCACTTTGACACAAAGTCTCCCAAAGCTGCAAGGAGTTCTGGCCCGATCATGGCCAGAGACGCCGGGGGAGGGATTGCTCCTCTAGCTGTGTCCCAGTGGGGAGCACTGATGGGATCCCCATCTGAGACTTTTGAGTGTACTATATAAAACCTTGTTTTATTTTCCGGCTGTACACTTCCGCCCTTGAAGCTCTCCGGTACTCCTTCTCTCCACTCCAACAGTGCATAAGTGCGAGAAGTCTCTTCATCTGGTTTGATGGCAATCACCCATGCTTTTCTATCTGGGGATAATGTCTTTACAATTTGACTGATCTGTTCTTTTTCCCAGGCCTCACCAGGGAGCTCAATTGCTACGCTCGCTTCTGAGCGGGCGCCTTCTGCTGCGCACCACTGAAACGCAGTGGACGGGTCCATACTGGTGCCAAGGGGATGGGCTTGCTTGCAGAGTAACAGTAATCCCTGATGACGCCCCCACGTGTAGCACTGACACCCGAAGGAGCTGCTGAGTTATTTGGGCCTGTACTCTGCTTTGTTTCCCCTTTGTATATCTCAGTCCCCCTGACACAGCTGTGGTGTAATAGTGTGCAGTCAAAACGAAATCATAAAGACAAGTTCACAATACTCAATATAGTATACCTGTCTGTAGTTACCTTACCCTCCTCTTGACTGGTGATGAAGAGGAAAACAACACTCACACAGTTATACTTGAATAATAACCGTATTTACTGTTATTGTTTTAGAAGGTTTAAACTACAATGCTTGTACTGTCAGACCAACATAGTCTGATGGTCAACTGAACTTTATATTACAAAGATACAATACAGGTATAAAATGTCTGAAATAATATATGAGTGGTGTAGCAAAATAAATAGGATAACCGTAAGAGTGAATTTATCTCACTATGAGCACTATCCTATTTCCTGCGCGCTTTATTACTTTACTAAATCAAAGACTAACTTGATAAAGTGTAGTACAACAATTAGAGAGCTCCCTCACTTTGATATCACACTACCCCAATATAGTAAAGGGAAACAAGGCCTTGTGTTTTACTAAACAGTTCTTCTTTTCTTCTGCTAGCAAAATAGAGTAGATTTGTAATCCAAAGGGTTAATGACTCCTGATCAAAGTTAGACTGAAATGTAGAAGCAAAGTCCTGGTGCAGCAGCACTATAACTAACTTTGATGCCAAGGACTCGGTACTAAATCCTCTTGACTTGCTTGTGGGACTATGGGTCCCAGCAACTCTGTCTTGTGTAGATAGATGTATAAAAGTGTATCAAGAAACTTTTGGGCAACAGCCCTCTCACCCAACCAGGACAGTGTTGTCAGAAGACTCTGTTCTGATGTATAGGGTTCTGTCTCCGGCCGGCCGGCACTGCTGTGCTGCTCCGCACCACACTACAAGATGCTCCGGAACTCCCAGATGACTCCGACTTGCTCCTCTGGTTCCTTCCCAGTCAGCTCTCTGAGGTGTCTCAGTACTGCTGCTCGGATCGCTGTTCCGTGGAGGTAGGCCGCGCTGTGCTGGAGACCTCACACAGATCCTTCCAGGCTGGCCATGCGTGACCAAGAGACCTAAGATGGCCGCTCCCAGCCCTTTTATAATCTTCCCACAATGCAGTTCTGTTCCTTGAGGTTTGTGGGAGTTACTGAGCATTGTGGGTAGGTCAAGTTAATGTTTAAATATAAACAAACAGAACACTTCCATGTCAACTTGAATAATAAAAGAAATAAAGATGCAGTCCTTTTATATTTTGGCCGCTAGATGGCGCCAGATGATAAGATATAACATAACGTAAGTTATACATATATTATGACCGCTACATATATATAAATATATATATATATATATAGATAGATATATAGATAGATATCTATCTATCTATATATCTATCTATATATATAGATAGATATCTATCTATATATCTATCTATGTATATATATAAATTTATATATATAGATACACATAAATAATAGTGCACTTCTGGTTTCTATGCAAGAAAAAAAAATATTAAAAATATTAAAAATCAATGTACAATCAAACAGTAAATTGAATTTCAATATGGAAATAGGTCCATGGAAAATTAAAAAAATATTGTGCAGGTAGGCACAAACAATATGTTAATTCAAGCTGCTGGCAACAACACAACAGGACTAATTGTGATAAACACAATAAAAAGAAACCGTTGCCGCGCTAAAGAGATCAAACACACATACGAAATAATGGACCCCTCCAGGTGTTTCTAAATGAGATCAGTATGGTCCACTGATCCACTGGGTTTCAACATATAAAATTCCCCAATACCAACGCCACAACTTCGGATCCAACTCAGAAAGCTGCCATAGAGAAAAAGGAATATAGGCCTGGAGATATCGTGAATACTGTTAGTACACGTTTATTGTTAAAAACACCACAAGGTACTCACATGATCCAGGACAATAAAAAGCATTAATACAGCATGGAGCATCGTCGACAGCCGGCATTGGCGGGGGTGATAGGATCACGTGTTCATGGTCCCACCCATGCGGTTGATTCACTTAAGGAGTTGAGAATCTTCCCTCAACTATCAAATCACATGAAACACAAATTCCCTTTGTTTATTTGATCTGCACATTATTCTGTATTCAAAAGAGCGTGAATTAGCATTGCACATGATTGGATAATTGAAGTTAATATTCACACAATTTATTGTGGAAAATTCTCCTTTAGAAAATCAGCCTAAATGCCGTCAATAGGTTATAGTCAAAGAATCAAACAGCACTGATAATAGAAACTACAGTAATTATGATGCTATTTTTCAAATATTCTTTGATTTGTACCTTCCTTATAAGAAAGTTGAACATTTCAAAGCCACAAATTGTACATGGGTTGTAAATCTCTTAATATTACCATAAAAACTATTTTCTCCAGACAAAAGTAAAATATGTTTGAGAAACAATGTACAAATTGCCCTTCAAATTGATATGTTCCTTGTATATATCTATATCTGCTATCCTCCAGTTTCTCTCCAACTAAAAGTAGGTCAACTTTTATCCTGGCTTCAGAAAGTAAAGATTAAAAAAAAGCGTTCATGTAAAAATGCTTCTCAGTTTACTCACGTTATGTGCCGTGTGACCCAGTTTGCGAGTGTCGAGTTGAACTACATTCAGCTCTGTATCAATGTGTAGAGTTTATTACATTTTGTTAAAAAGAGATTGGAATTGGCCTACATGGCTGAAACAGAATGCTAATTGACTCAATCTTATAATTCTGCTCATTCTTGTTGTGCTCTCACAGTTCTACTGAGAACTACTGTATATGTTATGAACTTTCAGTAGAAAGGCTAGCACCTTTAATGCACATTTATTTAAAATTAGCTTTTTAAATTAGCATGATGGATTTAAGTGTAATCTGTACAAATAATGTACAATTAACAATCCTATCAAACCAAGCAGAATTGTTGCTCTAGAAAAAGGCTATTGTGTTACATATATTAAAATGATAAAAGCACGGTATAATTTTTATTTCTAATTGATCCATTAACACATGTTTCCATGAGGAAAAGATGTATTGGTAAAAATGTAATGCTCGAGAACACTAACACTGTAAATTGCTATGTTTAATCTTAATTTATTGCGACTAATTGGGCTCCCATTTATCAGTTGTACAGATGTATTATATTATGCAGGACTTACAGTATATAGTTTTAACAGTTTGCACAGTGCTTTACAAACTGAAGGGAGACAGTATAGTTACAATTCAATTCCATACAAAAGGAATCAAAAAGGAAAAGTTCTGATGTCACTCGCAAAGCACCCCCATCCCAATATATGCAACAAAATACAAGAAATCGCCCAGGACTTTAAATGAGAAAAAATATTGGGAGCGTGGGTCCCACCCCAGATTCACCAGAGAAAAAGGGCAAGTGTACTGTCTCGGTACATGTACAGAAAATATATATAAGTAATACAAAACATTTATAAAATTTACAAAATTTATTGATACAAAATAACAGAAGCAACAAATTTTACTAAAAGAAACGCAGATGACATGGTATTTCGGTATTTCAACTAGTTTCACGGTTTTACCGCTTCATCAGGAAATACATCTGCGAAATGAAAATAAAGATACAATAATATAGAAATGACATGTTGGGGGAATATTTACAAAATCACAAAAATGGGCAAAGGGTAAGAGAATGATAATTATATGGGGCAGCTTACCCATGCTTCGGTGGGTGCACAGCATAAAGCGACCCAGAGAGGTCTCCCGCCGGCGATTGGGAAGGAGATATATGCAGTCACCAGCTAGCTAGCGTCTGAGTAAAAACAGTGTGAAGGATGGATAGTATCAGGCAAATGCCCAAGGTCATAGGATAGTACAGGTGTAGGAGTGATGGACACAAGCCACAGTGAGGAGATAATTGAAAAGGGTGAACCATGAAAAGTGAAAGAGGAGAGACCAAGAGAGAAAACCCAACAAGTGGGTGGAAGAAAAGAAAAGAAGAAAGTAGTGAAAACAGGGGAAGGTGGGAGGGTAAGGGGAGAAGGAGGGGAAAGAAGGGGGGAAAAAGGAAAAGGAAAAGGGAGAAAAAAGGCAGAAGAAGTGAGGGAAAGCAAAAGAGGGAAGAATGGGAAGTATGAGAAGGTAGGAAGGGGGAAAGTTAGAAAAGGGAAAAAGAAAAAGAAAAGGAAAAAGAAAAAGAAAAGGAAAAAAAAAGGAAAAGAAAAGGAAAAAATAAGATAAAAAGGACATAAAAGTGAATGCTAATATCAGCAAAGTGACCAAATGTGAACAAATATGTGCATAGTGAAGTAAATGTAAAGATAAACTGTGAAGAATGTGAATAAAAAAACAAATGCATGCGATGCAGGCGAAAAAGTGTGCAACAACCGTGCCAGAAAGGTGCAATAATGACAAGGGTTAATATTTACCTAGATCATAAGAACAATATTATGCGAGACCCGGAGGTAAATTCCCACTTAGATCGATACAGTTATGTATCGATCAGGGGATAGAGTAAGCCAGGAACTGATTGTGTAAAACATGCATAATATAAAATGCTGTTTTAGAAACAAAGTCTGGTATCTATAGAAACAATGATAAGGTACAGCATTGCAATTAGTATGATAATAGTATCTAATAGACCATCATGCACACAAGGGAGGTGCGGCCTAATAAATAGACATTTCAAAGATGATGTCAAGTAGACTTACTGATAATAATATTGTCCAGGGCTTCTCTGGGTCCCATGCTGGCCTGTGTGTATAGCGGAATGAGCCCGCTATATATGCCTCCTTCAACCCGTGCCACTGTACGGAACCAGCATCGGCGTCTGACAGCATCACAGGGTCAAGGGTCCCGCAGTGCACGCGTGCCTCCGCACAAGCCTCAAAGCCACTGGGCGGAGAGTAACGTGCACAGGCGTGTGCATGTATCTCAAACCCACTGGGCAGAACCCAGGCAGAGTGCGAGCGAATCACGCGGGCACCTGCACATAAGTTCAAACTTTAAAATCCCAATGCATTTTGCAAGACCATGCTCGCTTCATTAGGGGTAGATGTGTGTGTAGTACATCTGTAGGGGTTAAATGAACCAAATAAGTATCAATACTTATTTGGTTCATTATACCCCCTATAAATGTACTACACACGCATCTATCCCTGATGAAGCGAGCATGGTCTTGTGAAATGCGTTCGGATTTTTTAATGCCTGTGTATTTTGCTATTTAAATTTTATACCATGATATGTGTAATGACATTTTTTTACTGTATGTATCATTTTAGTGGCTTGGGTATGATTCATGTTGTTTATGTTTGCATGAAAATTTTAATACATTTTGAGACTGTATTTACTCTGTCAATTGTTGGCTAACCGCATTCCCCTCATTTAAAGTCCTAGGTCGATTTCCTGTATTTTGTTACAAAAGGAATCAGAGGGCCCTGCTCATTAGAGGTTAAAATCTAAAAGTAAATGTGATACACAAATGTAATAACTGTAGGAGATAGGCTTATAAGGAATGTAAAAATTCAGTTTAACACGTGGGTTTTTCAGGGATCGGCTATAAGGTGGATAGAGTAGGAGATAGTCAGACAAATTGTGATAAGGTGTTCCAAAGGATGGGAGAAGCTCTGGAGAAGTCCTGGAAACAAGCATGGGAGGAAGTGACAAGAGAGCTAGAGAACAGATCTTGGGAGGAGTAAAGAGAACCATTTTTTGCTCTTTTGAGAGAAGGCAAATTATACAGCTGGGGACAGACTTGTGTATGGCTTTGTAGGTTGTTGTTAGTATTTCAAATGTATGCTTTGGTTCAGCAGAAGCCAATGGAGGGATTGGAAGAGAGGTGTAGCAACGCAGCACTGTTGGTAAAGTGGATGAGAATAGCAGCAGAATTCATGATGCACTGAAGGGGGGATAGCCTATGTAAAGGTAGTCCAATGAGGAAGGAGTTGCAATTGTCAAGGCGAGAAATAGTGGGAGTGAATTAATAGCTTTGTGGTATCGTTGATTAAGAAGGGGAGATTTCTTATCTCTCAAGTATAACAGAAAGCACTTCATCTCCCAACATCAAGTTAGGTGAATTGAAAGCTCGCTGTAAAGAACCATTGTATTTGATGGTTGGAACTGCAATAACTGATTTCACAGGTAAGTGGCCCTGCAAGTGAAATTGTAAAAGCATATCTAACCCAGAACCCAGAAGGAGGGGTGGAAGTGAGATGTTGCACATTGGGCACAGCGCACCCCTGAACCCTGCCCTCTGTACGCCACGCACCCCTGAAACCTGCCCTCTGTATGTCACGCACCCCTGAACCCTGCCCTCTGTATGTAGCACACCCCTAAATCCCTGCCGTCTGTACATTGTGCACCCCAAAATCCCTGCCTTCTGTACGTAGTACACCCCTGAGTCCCTGCCCTTTGTACGTATCACACCCCTGAATCCCTGCCTTCCATACGTAGCGCACCCCTGAATCCCTGCTCTCTGTACATAGCACACCACTCACTCCCTGCACTCTGAATGTAGTGCACCTCTGAATCCCTGAACTCTGTATGTAGCGCACCCCTGACTCCCTGCACTCTGTACGTAGTGCACCTCTGAATCCCTGCACTCTGTAGGTAGTGCACCCCTGAATCCCTGCACTCTGTACGTAGCACACCCCCGAATTCCTGCATTCTGTACATAGCGCACCCCTGAATCCCTGCCCTCTGTACGTAGCGCACTGCAATGTTTTAAATTGTTTAATGCAGCGCACTCTCTTCTTCTTTATAATGCTAGAAGAATAAAGTTGTTTTGCTGATCATATTCACACAGACTTCTCACAAACTTATTTCTTTATTATTTATCGTGATTTCATGAATAAAATATTTTGATTAGTCACATCTCCCGAAAATATTTTTTTTTAATGTTTTTAGATTTTGTATTATTTTGTTTTAGTTTGTAAAATCCTAATCTCCTGTTTTTTTTTTTTTATTAATTTTCAAATTTCCTTCCAAAATAGGCCAATTGCTGCCTCCTTCATGGTACTCCTCTTCCTGCCACTTTTTAGTTAAAGGCGGAGGGGAGGGACCTGGGTATCGGGCCGGCTACTGGGCCTGGCCACCTCCTGGCTGCCACTTACCCCCGCCACCTACTGGCTGAGACTTTCCTATGTATGAAAAAGGGACATCATTTTAGTTTTTGGTTCATCAATCACAATCAGAAATTAGGAATCCAAACTAACCTAGATTTAACTTTATTAATTTGACCAACAGAAATATTTAGAAGAATGCTATACCTGGCTCAAGCTGGGGCTCCTCCACATGTTGCTGCCTGGAAGGCCCAGGTTGGACGTCAGAAGCCTCTGCTGAAGGTGAAGGAAGCGTGGAAGGAAGATTGGAGAGTGCTGGCCTGGGTTCAGTCTGGCCTGCCAGAAAATGCAGTCTGTCATAGTACCACAGCCTGGGGACATAAATGGCATCTGCAGCTGCTGATCTCCGGGAATCCTGGACCTTCTTGCACTCCCTTAGATAAGTGCTCCTCATGCCACCAATTAGGGCCTTCAAATAGGGGATGTCTGCCGTGGGGATCACCGGCTTCACAAATTCCAGCAATTGATCCAGTGCTGCCTTCCTCTTGGTTTGATTCTTATAATCGGGGTGGTTTACCTGCCACAGACAGGGCAGCTCCCTGAACATATCAATGAATATTGGCATAAAGTCATGATCATTGACTAGATCCATTTTCTCTGCAAGACACAACACAAGACAAACCCTAATGTCAGGCTAAACACTCCTAATCTTTTCCCAATATAGGCCTCAATCTATAAGCAGTAAATACCCAATTTTAAATGTTACCTTCATTATCACGATCGGCGCTTCCGATACTCCTTCCTCCGCTCACAGAACGTATTACACTTTATATACACTGCGCATACGTAAAACTCCGCCTGCCCCTGACGTTCTTTCTAGTCTATTCCCTTCCCCTTCTCGTTCGGCACAGTGGGGAAGAGCACATGGCGGATAAAGAGCAGGTGTGTGATAATTACAGCAACGAGGAGGAGGAGGAAAGCCCGGAGCCAGAAACGTCACGATCCCGGAGGAAACGATTTAAGGCCTCAAATATGTCCTTTATAGAGATGGTGGAGATGGTGGACATCTTGAAGAGGGCCGACTATGACGAGAAGTATGGACCTTACCCAAACCCAAAGGCCAAGATCATGGCGAAAGTTGTGAAGAGTCTGCACCGTAATTTTGGGGTACGTTGATCCAAGGATCAACTTAGGAAGTGGTGGTCGGACCTCAAAATCAGGGAGAGCGATCAGTATAGAAGGATCAGGAGAGTGCTGCAAAAAAGTAAGTAGTTGTCCTGTTTTCCTATTCTTTATTGTTATTACGTTCGTGCTGCTCCATGTGCTTTTCTTTACTGTGGTACAGTTTAAAATGGCAACTTTCATCAGCCACTCATCAGAGGAGACAACAGACCCCCCACCTCATGAAGAAGTGGAAATCCCCCAAACCCAAGCAGAGGAGGAGGAGGGAGACGTCGTGGAAATAGTCACCACAACAGGTGAGTATCTGCGACCACAGGCTCAGGTAAGAGATGGATGCCTGCATATTTAAAATACATGGTGTGTTTTTTTTTTTATATTTTAGGTGATCGTGATGTTGTGGAAGAAGGTCATTTCACCACTGAAAGTGCCCAGATCCTGATCGGGGAGATAATGGGGTGTACTAGGGACTTGGAAAACATCAAGCAAAACATCAATGATGTTCAAAACAAAATGAAGAACATCATTGATGTTTTAGGGAGAATTTAAAACCCCTAGAAATCCCTAAGTTATTTCTGCTTTATTCTATTTTTTTTCTGACAATTTGTTAACATATTCTAGAAAAGCCAAATTTTGAAGATACACACAGTGTGTCAACATGTGCTATCTGCCATCACGGGAGATCAATGTACGTGTTTTGGGGGTGCAACCCCTTCCTCAATAATAAAGTAGCTGAGAGGAAGGGGTTGTACCCACAAAACACATCCCTTGATCCCCCATGATGGCAGCTAGTGCATGTTGACATTAGGCAATTTGTGTGCATCTTCAAAATTTGGCTTTTCCAGGGCTGACTTCACTCCATCTTCTGAATGCAATATCAAACACAGTTTATAAATACTCATGTCTGATATTGCCTTCACTTTCTATAAAAGTTGAACTTTGTAAGTTCCAGAGTTGGGTATTTTTTTATGGTTTTAAACATGCCTGTTTTACCTTAAAAGGCGATTTCTACTTTTAATGTGACCTAAAAAATTGTTATACAACAAACATGTTGGTTTGTTCTAAAAACCTTTTATAAATGCACATGTGATTGTGCTTTGATTAAAAAGATTGAGAATCAACAATGTGTGGCTTCTTTTTTCAATGCTCAAAAGCATTTTTTGTAGTAAAGTTGATGTTTTCTGTGACAATGGGGGTTATTTACTAAAGGCAACTCCACTTTGCACTACAAGTGCAGTTTCAGTACAGTCTCAAGTGCACTTGTAGTGCAAAGTGTATTTTCCTTTAGTAAATAACACCCAACAGTGCTTTCTAATTTTACACCCTCACGCCATTTTCAGGACTCCTCAAATTTCAGTCATGGTCAGCTAAAAGAAAGCCAAGCAGTAAATCAAAGCAAATATTTGTTCAGTTAAAAATATATTTTTGTTTAAAAAATGTCTCAGACATTGTCTGGCATATCAATGGCCCCCCTACCCGCAAAGTATTCCATGTATCTTATACGGACCTCACGGGCACTCTGGGGGGGCAAGCCAGGACGGCCAGCTTCAAGCACCGTCAGGGTTGGTTCATTAATATGAATTCCGGCCTCAGGCCCAACTGAGCCAGCATAGTTCCATGCTCCTTAAAAATTGTGGAGAACACAGCAAGCCAGGATAATGTGATTGAGTTTATATTCTGCCATGTGTATCGGTGTAAGAAATAGACAGAACCGGCTGGCCATTATTCCAAACGTGTTCTCCACCACTCTTCTGGCTTTGGCCAGCCAGTAATTAAAAACCCTCTGATCCAGGGTGAGGGTCCTCATAGGGAATGGCCGCATAAGATGGTCTCCCAGCGCAAACACTTCATCTGCAACGAAGATGAATGGGAGTCCTTCCACATTGTCTTCTGAAAGGTGGCAAGCCCAAGCTGCCATTCTGGAGACACCTGTAGAACTCCGTGTGGGTGATGACTCCACCATCTGACATCCGGCCATTCTTCCCCACGTCCACATACAGGAACTCGTAATTAGCCGACACCACCGCCAACATCACAATACTATTGAACCCCTTGTAGTTGTAATAGTATGACCCCGAGTTGGGTGGTGGGGCGATGTGGACGTGTTTCCCATCAATTGCCCCGACGCAGTTAGGAAAGTCCCACCGCTGGGCAAAGTGGGATGCCACAGTCTGCCATTCCTGTGGGTTGGAAGGAAACTGTGGAGTCAAACAAGAAAAATAAATGATTCATTTTGCACATAAACATGGAAAGCAGATTAGACACAAACATTCTTGGCCAACATCAGTATAACATTTATTTTAGGGAGTATTTAAAGACAAAGGTATGAGGTCCACCTATCAGATTCCTCCCCCCCTCTCACGGCCCATTGTAAAAATTTTAGGGGGAGAAGAGGGGGGGGAGATGTTTTGGCCAAGTAACCCTCCTAATAATAATGATGTATTACTTTGGCCAGCCCCTCCTTACTTACACTATTGGCAGCCCACTAGACAGGTAAGAAGTGTCATAATAGAAAGATATGTAGCGCTGGTAGATTTTAAATCTACTATTGATAGGTAAATTTAGTGGGTTACTTGTTAGGTGAAGTTAGATTTGCCTCTGTTTCAGCTTGGCTGAGTTGCGTGTAGTTCCACACTGCGCCGGTGGGTGTCGTTGTCCCCATGGGTCGGTGTTGGAAAGGCAATGTGTTGAAGCTTATGAGTGCTCCTCTGTCCCGGAGACAACTCGGTGGAGGTGGTCCTCCGAGTTGCATTCTGGGAGAGGGTATTTATGGGACAGACACCATGTTTAGGGGTCTTTTTCCGTCCACCTGCTGGCCCTCCTGGCCGACAGGTATGCATTAGAAATACCACCTCGTGGTCCTCCGTTCCGGAGGCCCACGTCGCTGCAGCGTGTGGGTGGGCCCAGAAGCCTGTCTGGGGCCTACCACAATGGCAGAGGAATGGTCCTGAGCTGTCTATCCTGAGAGAAGAAGCTGGACAACTGAGGAGATCCCAGGGGAGGATCATGAAGAGTGCTGGTCTGGAGAGGGGCCTGGTGACTCAGTTGGAGGACGTATCCTGAAGTAATCTTACTGCATAGTACTGCCAGGTTGGCTTAAAGGATCAAGTGCTGTGTCTGATATTCGCCGTAAACCATTACATTCTGTGGCAGAGGATCGTACCGGCTCTGTTTCAAACAAGTCTGTGGCAGAGACTTTTGTTCGTGCTACGTACTGGCTGCTAGGCAAGTGAGAGAGGCCTATCCAGGCGGGCAAAGATTGAATCCCACAAGGGGAGTGCATTCAATTACAAGTGTTCAATTCCTAACAATGTACTAAAGAATACTACGGAAAGGTATTTGAGCTTGCAACTTTCCTTCTGCCTCTTTCCTGCTACTTCCTTTATTACCTGTTCATTAAAGCATTGGAAAAGATACTCAAGTGTTTGGTGCCTACATTGTCTGGAGGTAAACTCAACCGGACCCTAGACCCGGTGCCGGTGAAACAGAGGTGGCGGGAGTGAAGGTAAGCTCCACCGAGAGTTATTGCTACAGATATAAATACACACTGTACACATTTTAGAAAATTTTTAGCTCCAATTTGCTACAGCAGGGGAAAAAATTCCATCCTGATCCCCCAAGAGGAAATCGGATTTTCCCTGGATCAACTTTACCAAGATACATGTTACATGATATTACAATCATGGTAATTAGTGAATGAGGAAAGAAATACAATATGTTAGCAAACATTAAATATAATAAAATGTGATGTTAAAGGATAAATCTTACCTTAATATACTCCTTCTGCAGGACCTGGATTATGGCAGAACAGGTCTCTGGGATAATGATCCCCAGAGCCTGGGGGGAGATGCCTGTCGAGAACTTGAGGTCCTTTAGGCTTTTCCCTGTCGCCAAGTACCGCAGGGTGGTGACTAGCCTCTGCTCCGCAGTGATGGCTTGCCTCATGCAGGTATCCTGCCTGCTGATATAAGGGGTCAGAAAAGCCAACAAACGGTGAAATATGGGGTCCGTCATCCTGAGAAAGTTCCTGAAATCATCAGGATTATTCTCACGGATCTCACAGAGCAAAGGCATGTGACAAAATTGGTCACGCTGGAGCAACCAATTCTTGGTCCATGAACACCTCCTCACCCTGTTCATGGACTGGGCTTGTGTCAAAGTAAGGACCCCAACACCAAGCCCCCGCACAGCACGAACTCTTCAATGAGTAGGTACACGCAACAAGGCTAGAAAACGGTCGGCTGGTCAGAACGAAGTAACAGAACGCACTGAAGAACAGCAAGGTCTGTGAAGAGTGACCTGTAAATCAGTAACAAACAGACAAGAACACAATGACAAGTCAATGGGAACTCGCTGCACGCACTGAAGAGCAGATACAAACCCACAAGCACAAACTGAACAGCAGAAAAACGTTCTGAAAACCACGAGTCTGAAAAAGCGCAAATCGTTTCTCACCAAACTTTTACTAACACGAAATTAGCAAAAGGAGCCCAAAGGGTATTGGTATTGAACTGCCCTTTTATAGTCTCATCGTACATGGTGTACGTCACCGCGTTCTTGGCGTTCGGAAATTCCGACAACTTTGTATGACCGTGTGTATGCAAGACAAGTTTGAGCCAACATCCGTCGGGAAAAAAATCCATGGATTTTGTTGTCGGAATGTCCGATCAATGTCCGACCGTGTGTACAGGGCATTAGTGTTTGAGTATAGTGTGTTAGTATAGTGTAGTGTCAGTGTAGTGTGTGTTATGCCGCGTACACACGACCGGACTTTACGGCATACTTGGTTCGGCGGACCGGAGTTTGATCGTGTGTGGGCTTCAATGGACTTTTTTTCCCCAAAAGTTCGACGGACCTAGAAATGAAACATGTTTCAAATCTTTTCGACGGACTCGAGTTCGGTTGAAAAGTCCACTCGTCTGTATGCTAGTCCGACTGACAAAAAACGACGCTAGGGCAGTTATTGGCTACTGGCTATGAACTTCCTTGTTTTAGTCCGGTCGTACGTGATCACTTACGAATCCGTCGGACTTTGGTTGATCGTGTGTAGGCAAGTCTGTTCATTCGGAAAGTCTGTCGTAAAGTCCGTCGAAAAGTCCGCAGGACAAAGTCTGCCGTAAAGTCCGCTCATGTGTACGTGGCATTAGTGTAATGCAATGTTTAACACGTGATTAGGGATCATATCACCACAGAGTGGGGCTGTGGATACGAAAATTGAATATATAATGCCACGTCCCAATAAATTGGATTTTAAAGAATAAGTTTGCAGATGATGGACTTTTTAGGCATAACATAGGTATAGAAATATATACAATTTGATTCATTACAGAAACATACAAGACAATTACATTAAAATCCATTGGCTATTCACAAATATGCCTTGAAGCAGACAACAACACATCACCTAGGTACCATATAAAGTAATATACTTGAAATGAGGGACAAAACAGGTCACTTTACAATACTTGGTAAGTTAGCGTATGAATGAAAGAGGCAGTGTGTCATAATGCGGCTCAGCTCTAATGTTTAACACAGCATTACATAACATTTAGTGCTGTATACAGAGCTTTATACTTTTTTTTTTTTTTTTGCTTGCTGTGTGTTTATTTTTTTGGTTTTTTTTTTTTTTTTGCCTGACCCCTTTTTTTCAAATTGTCAGACGCTGTTTTTTTTACTGCAACGCTGGTGTGGCCCCCTTTTTTACTTATTTTATTCATAGTTTTTACATGTCTGTCAGCTTCAGTCCTCAATTTAAAGTTCACCAAAGACAACTTTTCAGTGAATAAAGTGCATCCAATTACACATTTCCCAGTATCTATTAAATTTTGGTAATAAGTACCCCCCCCCCCCTCATCATTTCTTGGAGGCCAGCAAGGAGAGGCAGATGTTCCCATGCCACTATGAGACTCTAGCAGCGTCTGTGTCTACAGACAAATGTGGACGTGGTCCGTCCTCAGGCAGGGCATCTTTGTCTCTGTTTAGTGATGTGGTCTGTGCTATCCAGCCACAGCATGTAGAGGAGGTGGTGGACTGGCTTACTAAACCATCCTCCTCCTCCTCATCTTCTATGACCAAAGCTGACACTAGTGCGCAGTCCACATCAGCTGCCCTAGCGGCTACTCCTGCCATAGCCCCAGCATCATACATGTAGGAGTCAGCTGAATTATTTGAACACAGCAACAGGCACTTGCGTCTTGAGGATGCACAGACATTACTTGATTCTGATGTTGGTTCTGAGGTAGAGGAAGGGAGTAACATGAGCCTGCAGAGAGGGGAGAACACTGATAAACTATAAATTTGTAGTCATGTTCCCTCAGCCGCCCTGTATTACCAAGTTGGCTCCAGTGATTTCTTTGCATGCAAGTCTATTCCAGCTCTGTACCATCATGTGGAAGGCAATGTTTTGGCTCCTCCTCTTTCATGTCCTCCTCTGCTGGATTGTTCTATGAACAACCAGTACCCCTAAGCATTCAAGGGGCCATTCAGCGAGTCAGGCTAAAAGATGCCATGCAGTGCTGCAGCTGGTCTGTCTAGTGGACAAGAGCCACACAAGAGCAGAGATTCATTCAACTCTGCAGGGGCAGGCTCAGAGGTGGTTCATGCCACCGAAGCTTGAGCCAGAAATGGTGGTGTGCGATAATGGCACTAACCTTCTGTCCGCCCTTTGACAGGGAAGGTTAACACATGTGCTATGCCTGGCACATGTCCTCAATTTGGTGGTGCAGCATTTCTTAAACAGGTACCCAGGTTTGCAAGATTTAAAGCAGGCCAGAAGAGCCTGTAGCCATTTAAGGTGGTCATACACAGCCAGTGTTTAGTTGGCTGAAATTCAGCGGGAATTCCACCTGCCCGTAAACCGCCTGATTTGTGACATGCCCACCTGGTGGAACGCAACTTTGACAATGCTGCAGCAGCTGCACATGCAGCAGAGGGCCATCAATGAGTACCTGTGTTAGTATGGCACAAGGACAGGTTCAGGGGAGCTCAGCTTTTTTTCCCCATGTTAATGGCTGCTGATAAAGGATGGAAGAAATCACATATATCGTGCAAAGACAAATGAATAAATTAGATATACTGCGCTAAGAAATGATATTTCCGAGGTTTGCCAAGGTCAGCCGAACTGATCTCGGGCCTTTCCGTGCATTTCGGAAAGCTGATGTTCAGCGCTGTTTGGCTCCGGCGCCCCCCACCTCAGGCCAAAAGCGGTTCTGCACACCGCTTTTGGCCTGAATCCTGCTCGTCTTGCGAGACAACACTCGCAAACCGAGTTAGAATTGTTAGAAATACAGCGCTCATTTTGCGAAACGCTCGTTAACCGAGTTACTCGCAAACTGAGGTTCCACTGTATGTGGCTGGGACGAGCACAATGTAGTTGTGTGAAACGCATCATCCTTTGCACCAATTGCTGCACATGTGGTAAGTGTCATGTACTTTCATGTATCTTCATGAGAATTTTCAATAAAAGGTCTTTCGCTAAGTCAGTGTGCAGCCATTTTCCTTCCATGCAGTTTACAGATGGCGGCAAAGCCAAGGCGTGCACCTGCATGTGGAGTCCCACCCACCTAACCTTACCTGGATTGGCTCACCTGAAACGGTGGTTTTCCCTGTTGTTCATTCCTGTGGCTGGGATGAGGCAGTTCCAGATACTGTAATCCTAAGTGACCCTGAGAACTCTGCTTCTCAAACTTGCAGTGCATGGGCTCCCTCATGCTTCAAAGCCTGCAAAAGGACCCGAGAATACGTGACATCAAGGAGAAGGATCGTTATTGGTTGGCAACCCTCCTTGACCACCGTTACAAGAGGAAAGTCTCAGAACTCATCCTGCCCTTGTAGAGGGAGCACGGGATAAAATATTTTGAGGACACCTTAAAAAGGGGTTTATGTAATGCCTTTCCAGACTCTGGTAGGTTACAGTCTCATGGAAAAGCTAGTTGTGAGGCTTCTGTTGGTCAAATGAGGAGCAGTGCAAAAGAGGGCCGCATCAGTCATGGTTTTTACATTTTTTTAGTCAGCTTCAATATCCCATCGGCAGCATCTGCATCAAATGGTGGGAGATTATCTAGGGATGAAAACAGACATGGAGAGCTTTCCAGTAGATGATCCAATGGGTTTCTGGGTCATGAGAATAGACCACTGGCCAGAATTTGCCCAGAATGCAATTGAGCTGCTGGGCTGCCCTGCTTCCCGCATTGGATTTCAGTGCTGTCCATAGACTCCATTGACTGGCTGACATTTGTCAAAATGAATCAGTTCTGGATTAGCAGCAGCTATCAAGACTCTGATGTCGATGTCGCTGATTAAGTGTTATTGGGATCTCAAATCTCTGCAAGACTGTCTAGGTTGCCTATCTTTGGGGGTGTTGATTTTATCATTAAGTAATTTTTGGTATAGGTTTCATGGGCACAATTAACACCCAAGGACCAATTTTTCTACCCCTGTTTGGCGGGTGCATCAAATTTCAATTTGTGACAGCAAGGCCAAATCTTACTTTCATCAAGAGTATCTCTATAGAGTTATGGTGTGAAGGCACCAAGAACAAACAAAGACCAATTTTTCCACAACTGTTTGTCAGGGCCGTCAAATTTTAACTTTTTGAAGCAAGGCCAATACCTCTTGTCCATGTTTCACAAGCAAGCCGTTCGGATCGTATTAACCCTTCCTCACCCGGAAGCCATAATTGGTATTGTTTGATTTGATCATAAATTTTTTTCCAATTGTGTCATATACTTTGACTATTACAGTCTCTTCAAGTTTCACAACACCCTTTTTTAGCCCTTGCTTGATTGGCCCCAAGTGCAATAAACAAGTTCTTTATTCAATTTATGTTTTCTACATGTACTTTTTGGATTTTACCCACAGAGCGCCATCTCTAAGTTGTCTTTTTTCTATAGGGTTATGGGGGGAAGGCACCAACATCCAAAGACTAATTTTTCCCGCACCTGTTATTTCCATCCAAAGTCTGCCAAAGAGACACCAGAATTTATTCAAAAAAGCTCTAATTTTGTTCTGTCTGCATTAAATAGTGGCCTCATCATACAGACTGGCTCCCTGAGCTGTTGTTTACAAAATAAAGAAAGCTTGAAGGGAAAATCAATTTAAGGCTCCATTCACACAGGGGCAACTTTGGATCCAACTTCAAGTCGCCCCAAGTCGTCCCTACTCGCCTCAAGTCGTGCTACATGAAAAAATCAATGTAAGTGAATAGATCCGTCTTAATGCACACTACTGCAGTCGCTCCGACTTCAGAAAAGGTTCCTGTACTACTTCAATCTGACTAGAAGGCAACTTGTACCCATTGATTTCAATGGAAGTTGCCTCCAAGTCGGATCACTGTTCATACTGAGGCAACTTTACAGGAAGCAGAAAGTAAACAGAAAGTAATTTACTCCACTAAACAGCCAGCCCCCTCCTTCTCACACACAGTTGATAAGCACTGGTTGGCCACTTGTAAAGTTCCCTGTCCTGGAGGCGACTTCAAGTTGTGTTGTAAGTTGCCCCAAGTCGCGCTGTGATTCATACTCAAGTCGTGTCCAAGTTGCCTCCCAAAGTCACGCTGGAAGTCGTGTTGCCCCTGTGTGAATGGGCTCTAAATGTAATATTTTTTCTTTATAAAAGTCAGTTTTGCTGTAGCAGGTTTTATACAGTGTGATGATGCCGCACTTTACAGACAGACTAAGGGGACGCCCCCAGGCGCTATATTTAAAGGAATTTTCAATTTTATTATTTCTTTTTATTCATCATCAAAATCACTGCTCCTTTAAAAACAATCTTTTAAAAAAAAAATTGGCATTGGCGCTTGTCCCTTAGGGCAGTAGCTGGCCCCCATACCCTTTTTATGGCCAATAACTTGCATATAAGCCTTAAAAATGGGGATTTTTGATTTTTCCTGTTTGGGTCCCTTAAACTTCAATGGGGTTTGGTGTTGCGATGTTTGAGAGTTCTGGCGCAAACGAAACTGGGGGGTGTTCAGCCCATCTCTTCTTGCTGCATTTGTTTTCATTTTTCAGGCTAAGAACATTTTCAGCAAGTGCAGAAAATACCTGTTGACCTTGCCAGGTGCAGTGTCCTTGTCAATTCCTGTAAGCTAACAAACAACAAATAAACATATCTATCTTGTGTAAACTATTAGTCCATATTAATCAGCCATGTAATAGGGATGGACAAAGGCAGACATGCTTAAAATACAGCCAGTGCTACACCATGGTTCCCCCCTAGATACAAGTAGAGTGTTTGTTACCCAACTCTGCATATTCCTGATGTGTAAAGAGAAGAGAAACACAGGCTCCTCTAGGTTAGAACTGTAAACACTTTAATACAATACAGGTACATTATCCACTTACATAACGGTTAGGAAGGTCACATGTCCATCCACACTGGCGTGGCATCAATCCGTGCGCAGCAGCATTCAAAACAGCTGACTTAGCCTGGAGGGGAGGAATCCTAGCCAGCAGGATCTTTGGGGCCAGGACGGTGGAACCGAGGCTTGGATCAGGCTGATGGTGGGGGCTGGAACTCGGCGTCAGGCGTGATGATGTCACTGGTGGGTCGCAACAACGTTTCGGAGCATGCGCACTGGCAGAGTGGACTCAGGGCACGCTCCTTCTTCAAGCTAATGGGACCTGGGCTGCTAACAGCCTTATATGTGCCTCAAAATGCTGCCATCTAGTGGAAAAAGTGTAAAGTGCTTTCCAGAACGAAGTACCCAGAGCTAAAATGATATAGATATAAACAAACTGTTAGATGCCTAATAAAATAATACCTAAATACTTTTAAACAACAATAATTTATATTTTAAATTTGTAGGATGATTACAAATTTAAAATATAAATGATTGTTTCTTAAAAGTATTTAGGTATTATTGTTTTTTATGTGATATATATATACAGAGTGCATTCTCCTAATTTATTAATTTATTATACAATTTATATATAAATATATATATAACCCCATTCATCTTTTCACATTACACCCCCCTTCCCGACTAATTGGAATTTACATATTATTATATATTATATATTATTATTATATTATTGTTATTGAAATTATTAATTCATTAAATCCAAAAAAATGTATACAATAGTGTTTTCTGACTGATTTTATGTTTTAATGTTTTTTTATTGCCTATTCTGTATATGGAATCATCCTATGAGCTGAGTCTGATATCTGATGTTATGTCATTTTTTTAACCTCTTAGCCACTGGGCACTTAAATCTAACCAGACCAATTTTCAGCTTTCGGCGCTCTCACATTTTGAATGACAATTACTCAGTCATGCAACACTTTACCTATGTGAAATTTTTGTCCTTTTTTTCACACAAATAGAGCTTTCTTTTGGTGGTATTTATTCATGTCTGGGTTTAGTAATTAGTAATTTTTCTTCATATATTTTGGCCAAAATTTATACTGCCACATATCTTTGGTAAAAATAACCCAAATTAGTGTATATTATTAGGTCTTTGTGAAAGTTAGAGTCCACAAGCTATGGTGCCAATCTCTGAAAATTGATCACACCTGAAGTACTGACGGCCTATCTCATTTCTAGAGACCCTAACAAGCCAGGAAAGTACAAGTACCCCCCAAATGACCCCTTTTTGGAAAGTAGACATTCCAAGGTATTTAGTTAGAGGCATGGTGAGTTTTTTGAAGTTGTAATTTTTTCCCACAATTCTTTGCAAAATCAAGATTTTTTTTAATTTTTAATTTTTTTCACAAAATTGTTATATTAGCAGGTTAATTCTCACACACAGCATAGGCATACCACAAATTACACCCCAAAACACATTCTACTATTCCTCCTGAGTATGGCAATATCACATGTGTGAGACTTTTACACATCGTGGCCACATACAGAGGCCCAACATGCAGGGAGCGCCATCAGGCGTTCTTGGAGCATAAATTACACATATAATTTCTTGACTACCTCTTGCACTTTTGAGGGCCCTGGAGAACCAGCACAATGGAAAGCCCCAAAAATGACCCCATTTTGGAAAGAAAACAACCCAATGTATAATCTATGAGGCATAACGAGTCTTTTGAACATGTCATTTTTATCTACAAGTTTTTGGAAAATGTGTAAAGAAAATGAAAACGCATTTTTTTTACACAATGTTGTCCATTTACACATTGTTTCTAACACATAGCATGTACATACCAAAAATTACACCCCAAAATAGATTCTCCTACTCCTCCTGAGTATGGCGATACCACATGTGTGAGACTTTTCCACAGCGTGGCCATATAGAGAGGCCCAACATGCTGGGACCACCATCAGGCATTCTAGGGGCATACATTTCAAATCTAATTTGACTACTTATTACACTTTTGTGAGGCACTGTAGTGGCATGGATGTGGCATGGATGATAACTGATGTGCCATGATGAGCATGATTGGGGATGGATGAGCCGTGGATGGGGATGATTGTGTATGGATGGGATGACTGAGCATGAATGAGTATGGCTGAATATGGCCGGGTACGGCTTTGTACTGATGGGTACGGCTGAGTATGGCTGGGTATAGATGGGATGGCTGGGTACGGCTGAGTATGGCTGGGTACGGCTGAGTATGGCTGGGTACGGCTGAGTATGGCTGGGTACGGCTGAGTATGGCTGGGTACAGCTGAGTATGGCTGAGTATGGCTGGGTACGACTGAGTATGGCTGGGTATGGCTGAGTATGGCTAGGTACGGCTGAGTATGGCTGGGTACGACTGAGTATGTCTGAGTATAGCTGAGTATGGCTGAGTACAGGTGGGTATGGATGAGTACGGCTGGGTACGGCTGAGTACGTCTGGGTAAGGATGGGATGGCTGGGTACGGCTGAGTATGGCTGGGTACGACTGAGTATGGCTGGGTATGGCTGAGTACGGCTAAATATGGCTGGGTACGGCTGAGTATGGCTGGGTATGGATGGGATGGCTGGGTACGGCTGAGTATGGCTGAGTATGGCTGGGTACGACTGAGTATGGCTGAGTACAGCTGCGTACGGTTGGGTATGGCTGAGTACAGCTGGGTACGGCTGAGTATTGCTGGGTATGGCTGAGTATGGATGGGTATGGCTAATTATGGATGGGGGTGGATGGGATGGCTGAGCATGGATGGATGGATAAGTATTGCTGAGGATGGATGGATGGCTGAGCATGGATGGATGGATGAGTATGCTGAGTATGGATGGCTGAGCATGGATGGATGGATAAGTATGCAGAATATGGATGAGTATGCTGAGTAATGAGTATGGATGGCTGAGCATGGATGGATGGATGAATATGCTGCATAAGGATGGCTGAGCATGGATGGATGAATGAGCATGCTGAGTATAGATGGGTATGCTGAGTATGGATGGCTGAGTATGCTGAGTATGGATGGCTGAGCATGGATGGATGGATGAGTATGCTGAGTATGAATGAGTATGGATGGCTGAGCATGGATGGATGGATGAGCATGCTGAGTATGGATGAGTATGGATGGCTGAGCATGGATGGATGGATGAGTATGCTGCTGAGTATGGATGGGTATGCTGAGCATGGGTGGCTGGGTATGGATAGCTGGAATGGGCACATATCAGCGCTGTGGGCACTACACATCCAGCCCACAGCGCTGCTGCCACCGATCTCTCCCCTCTCCCCTCGCACTGTACCGATCAGTACAGAGAGGGGAGAGAGGAACCAGATGTGACGCCGGTTTGTTTACAAGTGATCGCTCCGTCATTTGTTGGAGTGATCACTTGGTAAATGGCCGATATCAGCGATATACCTCTGGACCCCACGGCCACGGATATTCCCAGGTGCGCTCCCCATGGGGTGCGTGAGAGCGGGATTCTGGGAGGACATCAATGTACCCCCTCCCAGAGTTATCCGACCGCGCTGTAGCCATCATTCGGCTATAGCATGGTTGGCAAGTGGTTAAACCATTAGGCGTTTAACAGTTTGTTTATATCTATAATAGTTTAGCTCTGGGTATTTTGTTTTGGAAAGCACTGTACACTCTTTCCTCTTGTGTCTCCTGGCGTGAAAGGGGGAGGGAGGGAGGACTCTAAGGTCTGACCCTCCCATTGCACCTGTGGCATCTGCTGGGGATTCCCTTCCACGTCAGCAGCATTCCGTGACTGACCCCAGACGCCGGTGTTTGTTGTGCGCATGCGCGTGGCCACAATGAGGTGGCTGTGTGCATGACGTCACGCGTTGGACGAGTTTCCATTGAATTCCATGGAGCCATGGAGAGTTAGAATAAAAATATGCAGAGCGAAGCGAGGCCGTGCCTAAAGTGTGGCGAGCGAAGCGGGCCCGTGAGGGGCCCTGTTACAGGCGCCGTGTACAGCTGACTCACAGGTGTTCAGCTTCGGCTATTTTCGGCGGCTCGTACAGCGCAAGCTCTGCGCCTGCGCAGTACAGGGGAGTCCTTATCCACAGGGGGGGAACTTTCTTGGCAGAACACCGACCTTTGATTCATTCATGGTGGGGGAGTGTGTAATGGAGGATGAGGGAGGAGAGACACTGATGCACTGATCAACACCCAGATTACACACAGGTGAGATAGGTCAGGGCAATCAGCAGATCCCCATACAAATGGTACATTCAGTACATGCTTTATTCCTCTGCAGATAACACATTGGACAGTTGCAGGACAGGATTATGTGGTGAAAGACAGCCTCCAGTAAGTAGCTATTTGATTAACTATCACCTTTTTTACACACATTGCAATATGGCTGGTTGATCCTTGGGCTTGAGACAGATGTCCCAGACTTTTTGATCAATTCATTAATTATATATTTCTCCCAATGCAGCATGTGGGTGCTAAAACGCTGAGAAACTGGTGATACCATTAATCTTGTGATGAACACATAACCTGCCAGTTGTTTTGACACACTGGATAAACCGATACATCATATCTAGGGCCTATACATAGTAAAATTATTTAATTATACATATGGAATGCAGCTCTTATATATATATATATATATATATATATATATATATATATATATATATATATATATATATATATACATGCTATAACCCCTATGAGTAAGAACATAGACACATGTACACAATGTCGTAAATTCATATCCTCCAGGTAATGTATTAAATCTAGGAGATACACTCCATTAGCAATATTTGCATGATTTGATCTAATATAATGGACACCTTAAAACTAGTCTAATAGCTGCAGGAAATCTATTCTTAGACACTATATACATTGTATGCGCACCTGTGTCTCCCTCCACCCCCACACGCCTAATGAAGTGTGACCTCTTGTAGATAGAATTGGACTCCTTGCCCATCCCTTGGATGGCTGACCACCGTGAGAATACCCTGATGTGATGTTTTGTATTTCTGCTCTGGCCACCTAAACACTTCCTTTATCAAAGGTAGGATTTTTTGATACTTTGGATTCCTGTACACACAGGTTTTCTTCTCTAAATGATGATGATGATAATATTAATATTATGTATTGATATGTTATAGATGTCTATATTCCCTGAAGAAGATAGAATACAAAATTATGATTGAAACGCATTGGGGTTATCCTTAGTAGTAGCATTCACAGACATACTGTTTGTGTATTCTTCAATGTCAATGTCATATTGGACATCTATCGTGCAAAATTTTGTGTACAGCAGAGCTCTTGTTGTTGTCCCTCTTTTTTCATTTGTCCCCTTCCCCTCCCTTCCATCCTTTTGATATTGCTGTTTTTATTGATGATTTTTTATATCAATTGAAAATAAAATAATAATTTTATACAAAACAAGTATATTTATTACTTGCAAGCTGCGTATAGGTCATTGGGAGTACATTGTTTTTTTTCCTTCATAAGCACTTTACACTCTTTTCACTAGATGGCAGCGTGTTGAGGCACATATAAGGCTGTTAGCAACCCAGGTCCCATTAGCTTGAAGAAGGAGCACCCCCCGGGTCCAATCTGCCAGAGCGCATGCTCCAAAACATCATTGTGACCCACCAGTGATGTCATCACGCCCGACGCTATGTTCCAGCTCTCACCATCAGCCTGATCCAAGCCTCGGTCCCACCATCTTGGCCCCAGAGATCCTGCTGGCTAGGATTCCTCCCCTCCAGGCTAAGTCAGCTGTTTTGAACGCCGCTGTGCACGGATTGACACCACGCCAGTGTGGATGGACATGTAAATAGGAATGAATAGGTTCTGGACAGCCGCACTCAAATAATAGCCGAGTTTATTGAAGGATGCACATCATGTGATGGACATGTGATGTGACTTACCTTCCTAACCTTTATGTAAGTGGATAATGCACCTGTATTGTATTAACATTTACAGTTCTAACCTAGAGGTGCCTGTGTTTCTCTTCTCTTTGCATAGCTGGAGTCTGCTCTCAACCTCCCCTTAAAGGCTGCCCTGGTTTCTGGACAGTTAAAATATATACAGGTCTCCCCTCTTCATCTCTCCCCTTTTTTATTTCAATATTTTTATTGGTTTAATTGTATATAAAAAATATTTCAGGTTACATACAATATTAGATACACTCTGTCAGGTGAAAATTTGAGGTTATACAGGTATTCAGCTAACAAATCTAAAAGTGTTTGAACAAAGCAAAGCATAGCAAAGGTATTAGATAGAATAACCCCATGAATGTAAAATACAGGGTCCAAGGGCGACCAGGGAGGCTAGATTGTTTGAGCCACTGACCAATATCAGCGGGCAAACATTCCTGAGTAATTGAACAAAAGAAAAATGAGAGTTTGAATAGACAGTCGAGTAACCAGGAAAGGACATCTCTCCACCCCAAGGGGAACTCGCTGTGGAGATGATTATAAAATGGTCACAGAAATTGGAAAATCATGTCTACCCTGGTCTGCCCTTTCGGTTTCATAATGACGGTTATGGTGCTAGACTAATTGAATTAATCAATCAATTTGGAATGGTATTGGGTGATGTCTCTTGGATCCACACATTCCAGCCTCAGCCTCTGCATTCCATAGTTCAATTGAATTTGTTAAAAGAAAGAAAGACAATACAAAATCTCGGCCAACTTGCACCTGTATCTAGTGTAACCGTAATGGTACTTCCTCGCCAAGTTAAGAAGAAGAGGGAAGAGAAGTGAGAGGGAAAGAAGAAAGGTGAGCAACGAAAAGAGGAATAGTGTCAGTAGGAGGTAAGGAAAGGAAGATCACCTAGAGTATGTTGGATTATTCAGAGATATCCGCTAAACTGGAAGTATTGGTATCCCTATGTATGCAGCCCAGGGCTCCCAAATCAGTTCAAATTTGTAGGTTTTGTCAAGCAATTTGCTAACAATCTTCTCCTGGGCCATGATCCAGGATATCTTACGTTTCATCACGATTATTGGCACCGATTGTCTTTTCCAGTGCCTGGCAATAGTGATTTTGGCACCTAAGAGCATATAAAAGATCAAGGATTGTTTGTGTCTGGGGATGCCATCTACTTGGGTATTGAGAAGTGCTATTTCCGGAACCTGTGGGACAGCCAATCCTGTGATTTTCCGTGTAATGTGAAAAAAGATTTTCCAGAATCTCCGGAGTCGTGGGCACGTCCATCAAACATGGAATAATGACCCCTCATGGCCGCATCCTCTGAAACATAATGGGGATGAATCTGGAAATTTTTTTTTCACAGGGTGGTAGGCACTCGGTACCAACGTGTGATAATTTTAATACTAGCTTCCATAAGGGAGATGTTCAGGATGCCCTTGAATGATCTGTGAAAGTATTGACACCAGTCATTTAAGTCCCACTCAACTGCCAGGTCTTGTTCCCACCTTCGGGCGTAGGGAGGTTTGCTGTCACTACTGGCAAGTGAGGTGTAGATGATGGATCCTTTATGTTGGAGCACCACATCTCATAGGCAGTTAGGGTAAGGGGCTCAGAGGTATCGGGCCATTTGGTACGAAGGAAATGACTAATTTGTAACAATCGATATCTTTCCGAGTCAGGCATTTCTAATTTATTTTTGCAATTACCGATAGTGAGGGGCCCATTGGAATTTACAAAGTGACCAATTCGGTAGAGGCCTTTATCAAGCCACCATTTGAATGCAAATATGTTTTGACCTGGGGGAAATTCTGGGTTGTTAAATAGGTGGGCAAGAGGGCGAATGTTCGATGTAAGGGAGGCGTTCTTATGCAACCTGTCCCACAAGGACATTGAGTGAGAGAGTGTTGGGGCTAATATTGCCGGTCTAAGGCGGGGAGGGGCCCAGAGCAAGAAATCTATTGTGTGTTGTGGCGTTGCTTGCCGTTCCATCCGTAACCAGTCTGGTTTAGGGCCCCTGGAATATGCTATGGAGATTTGGGCTATTTGCGCTGCCTGGTAATACCACCAAACGTTAGGAAGAGCAAGTCCACCTTGGGTTTTTAGTCTATAAAGTGTTTCCTTGGAGCATCTTCTACCCTTGGAACCCCAGACGAATTTCAGGATGGAAGATTGGAATCACAGGAGTTGCTCTTTTTTAAGTGGGATAGGAAGCGAACGGAAGAGGTACAGGAGACGAGGAAGCAGGGTCATTTTTATGGAGTTCACTCTGCCAAGCCAGGATAGATCATGTTTGGACCACACAGACATGTCTGCCTCTAGTTTTTTAAATATCGGGGGGTAATTAGCAACAAATAATGTTTTGTACAAAGAAGTCAGGTTGATGCCTAAGTAAGGAATATGTGAAGAGCACCAAGTGAAAGGAAAATGTGTCTGTAGGCGTTTTAAGGAGGTCTGGGGGTATTGAGATGTTTAGGGCAGCGGATTTGGAGAAATTGACACGGAGACCCAAGGCTTTCCCAAACTGCTCGAGGAGCTTAATAATATTAGGGGTGGAAATAAGGGGTGATGTGACGAAGAGGAGTAGATCATCAGCGAATAAAGCCCATTTATGTTCTTGCAGACCGCAAGAGAATCCTCTGATATCTGGATGGGTACGTATGGCGATTGCGAGGGATTCTATTGCAATTGCAAAAATCAAGGGCGGTAAGGGGCATCCCTGTCTTGTGCCTCTTTCTATTAGAAATGTGTCCGAGTATCTGCCCTGTAATTTCACCTGAGCGCTTGGATTAGAGTAGAGGGAGTGTAGAGTACCTAGGAAGATAGGGCCGAAACCCCATCTCTCCAGGATCCCAAAAATATATGGCCATGTGACTGTGTCAAATGCTTTTTGTAGATCAATGGAAAGCAAAAACCCCTCTTGAGGGGGACCCCTGTTCCAATGTGATCTTAACAGGGACACTACATCAATAGCCCTTCTCACCTGATCAGGGCCCTGTCTCCCTGGGATAAATCCTGCTTGGTCTTGGTGAACATACTGGGCTATGAATGAGGACAGACGGTTTGTTAAAATTTTTGTTAGTAATTTGAGATCATTTTGATCAGAGAGATCGGGCGATAGTTGCTAGTTAGTGAGGGGTCTTTTCCTGGTTTAGGTATAACTGAAACGTATGCTAAGTTCAGGGTTTAATCCAGGGGAGAACCTTTTTGAAGGAAGTTAAAGAATCTGGCCAGGTAAGGGGACAGGATGTCAGAGAATTTCTTCTAATTGCCCACCGAGAATCCACTGGGCCCGGGGCAGATCCCTGTTTAAGATATTTGATGGTATCACAAATTTCTTTGGAAGTAATGGGTTGTTCTAGTAAATCAATGTCCGTAGAACATCTCTCCCCTTTTATGCGTACACTGAGTACTTATGTATTAATCTTCATACTATCTAGCAGCGCCACTACCCTATATTTTTTGTCTATATTCCTGATATGTGCCTGCTGTACCATGCACTCATATGAGGAAGTCTCCTGTTCTTTGTGTTGCTTCCTTTATGTGAAATCCCTGGTGTTCCTGCTAGTCTTCTTGGTTTCCTATTAAAAACTGACCATACTAAGCAGGAGAGCACACCACTGTCAGTTCTCTAGCTATGCTGAGAACTCAGTGTGCTCTCCTCTAATGATCAGCTTGTTCTGACATGCCCCCGCTGCACAGCCATTCACTGGGATACTCAGTCTGCTGCTGCTTCTCCTCCCCCCAGATCTTATGCAGCTGAGAACAGGAGGAATGTGATCACTTATAAAAAAATGAAAAAAGTATTTATAATTTTTCAATATCTATAGAAAAGTGTTTCATCTTTCATTTCTATTTTAAACTGAATCGGTTGTTTTACAAGGTGATTGTTTATAATCACTTTAAGAAATGTACACAGCCACGAAAGGATACAGAATTATCGGACAGTGGTGAGGTCAAAGTCCAGGTTGAGCTCAATACCAGATGGCGACGAGCATCAGAAGTACAAAAGCAGCAGGCAGAAGGCAAAGTCAGGATGAGAGTCAAGGTCTGTATCAGGAGATCAGATTATCGCAAAGTCAGGAGGCAAGCTGGGTCAAACACAAAATAGCAGAATGCATGTCAGCACACAAGTCACAGGAGCTAACAACCACACAGCAATCTCTCCTTAGCAGCCTCAGTTTGCTGTGCTTTACACAGGGTGATTGGTGCCAATGCCAGTGTCAGATGTGCATGCTCATAAATGCTAATGCATATTAGTGTCAGTGACTGGGTAGGTTGTCACAAATTATAAACATAACACAGTACTTTGGATTATAAGTGTGTTACGTCATCGTGACACAGTTGCCCTTTTGGACTTAACCAAGTAAAATGGTGGGTAGTAAGCTCAAGGAATGAATCCTGAGAACTGAGTGTAGGAGTCCTTCTCTGGCTTTCAGGGAAATGATCTATGTTTATAAAATTCTGTTCAGTGAAATTTTATATTGCGCACATACCTTTTCCAACATTCTCATGAATAACAAATGGCATTATCATATTGACATCTCTCACTATCAGCCCTTGCATTCCCTCTTACACAGGAAACAACTTTTAGCAGCTTTCCTCAACAGAGGAAAAATGCTTGGGATTCTTCTCTGCTCTTCATATAAAATATCAGCAGGCAGAAGCAGACTTTCATTTTATGTTTTTTTTATTGTGGAGCCTGCATTGCACGAATTTGCTATATTATTTTGCTAATCTACCAATTTGCAAGGTTCACTCTGTACTCCTGTGACCCATTTTCTGCTGACAATAGGATAAAGCCCACTGTCAGCTGATTTCACAGAGCTAGACCAGGCCCTGAAAGGATCCCAACCATATGGTAGGGATCTGCCCAGAAGCCTGAATGATGGCTGGATCAACCTCTCAGCAAGCCACTGAGAGCCTGAGACAGTCATTCCTGTCACCTTTACAGCCCAACGCTCCAGGGTGTGCTGAAGGGGCACACGTACCGCAGATTATTGCTGTGTATTGCTGTACGTTTAATGCAGTATATTTCAGTGCGTTATTGCAGGTTTACCACAGTATATTGCAGTGCATTAGTGCATGTTTACCGCAGTATATTTCAGTGTGTTAGTGTACATTTAATATGGTACATTTCTGTGCCCTATTGCACGTTTAGCGCAATATTTTGCAGTGCGTTACTGCACGTTTGATGCAGTATATTTCAGTGCATTTTTGTGTATTTACCATATTATATTGCAGTGTGTTACTGCACGTTTAACGCAGTATATTTCAGTGCATGATTGCAGGTTTACTGAACTATATTTCAGTGCGCTAGTGCGTGTTTAACGAAGCATATTTCAGTGCTTTATTGCATGTTTAACACGGTATATTTCAGTGCAGTATATTTTAGTGTGCTAGCACGTTTATGGCAGTATATTGCAGTGTGTCAGTGCAGTTTTGCTGCAGTATATCATAGTGTGTCTGTGTAGTGAGTACTTGCGTTCAAGTGCACCAAACACCACTTTCCAATGATTAAAGTGCATCCACGTACACATTTCACCATCTTTATTACATTTTGTTAATAAGCCCTCCCCCAACATATATGGGAGGCCAACATGGAGAGGCAGACATTCCCATGGCACTGTAAGGAGGTCAGCAGCCTCTGTGTATACAGGCAAAGGTGGATTTGGTCTGTCTTCAGGCAGGTCATCATTTCCTCTGTTTAGTGATGTTGCCCATGCTATCCAGCCACAGCCAGCAGAGGAGGTGGTGGACTGGCTTACTAAACCATCATTATCCTCCTCATCTTCTGTCACCCAAGCAGAGACAAGTGCACAGTCCACAACAACTGCCCGAGTGGCTTATTTTGCCTCCTTGTCCACAGCTACTCCTGCCATAGCCCCAGCATCAGTGGAGTCAGCTGAGTTATATGAACACAGCGTCAGCCACTTGCTTCTTGACGATGCACAGCCATTAATTGATTCAGATCTTGGTTCTGAGGTTGAGGAAGGTAGGAACATGAGCCTACAGAGAGGGAAGAACACTGGTAAACAACACATTGGCAGTCATGTTCCCCCAGCCGCAGCATGTTGCCAAGTTGGCTCCAGTGATGAGGATGGAGGGGATGATGATGATGAGGTCACTGACGCGACTTGGGTGCCGGATAGAGCAGAGGAGGAAATTGAGGATGAGGTACCACCCCAACGAGGCAGCCATCATGGAAGAGTAGAGAGCAGCCACCCTATTCCACCAGATTGTGGATCTGTTATCTCCGAGCCCACTTCCCACAGCTTAGCTGTTTGGGCCTTTTTTAGCACATGTGCAGCCGATCACACTGTTATGATTTTGCAAACTTTGACTCATGCAGATCAAGAGTGGCAAAAACACCAGCCATTTGGGTACCACATGCTTGACAAGGCATTTAATCTCCCACCAATCAGCCCGTTGGCAGGAGCACCTGAAGCCACACAAAAGAGATGCAATTCTGCTCCTCCTCACTCCTTACCTTTTCAGTCTACCCCTGCTATACCTCATGAACTCTCAGCAGCCTCCACTGACAGGGATGATTGTATAACGAAGGGTGTCACAGGTCCTTGCAGCACATCTGCCAGTAGCACACCAGCAGCTGTAGACTATAGCTGTAGACTATAACAGGTAAGGATGAGCCAAACACCCCCTGGTTCAGTTTGCACCAGAACTTGCGAACAGGCAAAAAATTTGGACGAACACATGAACACCGTTCAGGAGGGGGGGTGCTCTCTCATCCCCCCTCTTTTCCTGTGGCCTGCCAGGTTGCGTGCTTGGATAAGGGTTTGGTATGGTTTTTGGGGGGGGCCCCTGTGCCATTTTTTTTTTTTTGGCGCAGGGTTCCCCTTAAACTCCATACCAGACCTGAAGGGTCAATTTTTGGTTCAGGGTTTCCCTTAATATTCATACGAGATCCAAAGGGCCTGGTAATGGACTAGGGGGAACCCATGCCATTTTTTTCAATGAGTTTTAGCTATATTGCCAAGACCCGACAATTCATTACAGCCGTGATCAATTTTAAACTACTTTTTTTCCTTTAGAAATGTAATTTTGCTGTGGTAATGTTCTAAACACAAGAACACTGCGCCACTTTACAGGCATACTATAGACACCCCCAGGCACAACATTTAAAGGAATATTTAATTTTTATTGTTAAAATTCACTGCTCCCGAAAAAACAGACATTTTTAAAACTTTTTTGCATTGATACATGTCTCCTGGCGCAGGACTCAAGGTCCCCAAACACTTTTTATGGTAAAAACTTGCATATAAGCTTTAAAAATTAGCACTTTTGGTTTTTCATGTTAGTGTTCCATAGGATTTAACGGGGTTCCATTGCCTGCAAATTTTCCGCGAACAGCGCATAATGTTCGTTGTTTGTCGAACGTCTGAACATATGCTCGAGCTGAAGCCTATCCCTAATGCCTATGTCGCTGATTAAGTGCTTTCTGAATCTGGAATCTCTGAAAGACTGTCTAGGTGCCTAGCTTTGTGGGTGTTGATCTCATCTGGAAGAAATTTTTTTATGTATGTTTCATGGGCACAATTAACACCAAAGGACCAATTTTTCTGCACCTGTTTGACAGGTGCATATCATTTAAATTTTTGACAGCAAAGCCAATTCTTGTTTTCATCAAGAGTACCTCTATAGGGTTTCAGTGTGCAGGCACCGCCGACACCCATAGGCCAAATTTTCTGCACCTGTTTGACAAGTGCATATCATTTCAATTTTTGACAGCAAGGCCAAATCTTGCTTTCATCAAGAGTACCTCTGTAGGATTATGGTATGAAGGGACCAAGAAGACCCAAAGCCCAATTATTCTGCACCTGTTACTTCTATCCAAAGTCTGTAAAAGAGACACCAGAATTTATGCAAAAGATCTCTAATCTTGTTTTGAGTGCACTAAATTGTTGCCTCATCATACAGACTGGCTCCCCAAGCTAATGTTTACAAAATAAAGAAAGCTTAAGGCCTCATGCCCACGGACGTTTTTGCAGCCACTTTTTTGAGAGTTTTTGCAGCTTAAAACGCCTCTCCATGTTAGCCTATGGTCTCATGCCCACCATGGCTTTTTTGAGCTGTAAATGGCATAGCCATTTTTAAGCTGCAAAAAAAACCCAGAACCAGTGCGTTCTGAGACTCCACCGCTAGAGCTGTAAACACGTCAGATGCCGGCAAAAGGTGATAAACGTGATTTAACGACGCTTAATGCTGTGTTATGCCTCGTCTGGAGTTTCTGTCTCTATTCAAAATCAATGGTTCTCTATGGGAGCCCACTGATTTGAGGATACGACTTACGGTGCGACTTGTGCTGAGAATCTTGAGGGGGGAACCCAGGGAAAATTTTTTTAAAAATTTGCGTGAGGTTCCCCCCCAAGATGATATCAGACCCATCGGTCTAGTATGGATCTTAAGGGGAACCCCCACACCAAAAAAAATGGCATGGGGGTCCCCCTAATATCCATACCAGACCCTTATCCGAGCACGCAGCCCGGCAGGTCAGGAAGGGGGGGAGCGAGCCAAGCCACATGCCCTCAACATGGGGGGTTGGTGCTTTGGGGCGGGGGGCCCTGCCCCCCCCTCCCCAAAGCACCTTGTCCCCATGTTGATGAGGACAAGGGCCTCTTCCCGACAACCCTGGCCATTGGTTGTCAGGGTCTGCGGGCTTATCGGAACCTTTAATTATGGGGCCCCCAGATCCCGAGCCCCCCACCCTCTGTGAATGAGTATGGGGTACATTGTACCCCTACCCATTCACCTGGGGAAAAAGTGTCAATAAAAAAAACACACTACACAAGTTTTTAAAGTAATTTATTAGGCAGTTCCGGGGGTCTCTTCTGACTTCTCGGCTCTCTCCGGCCTCTTCTCTGTGCACTCCGGTGTCTTCTGCCGGGCTCCTCTGCTATCTTCTGCTTTTTTGCCTGCTCTTTTACTAGCGGTTGCCCGGTCTTCTCCGTTGTCTTCTTCCCTCTGCTCTTCTTCCGATGTTGACCGAAGTTTTGTGGGAAATCAGGTTCCTTTCCCTGTTTCGGTAAAGCTACTATCAAAGCCTGTAACATCTCTCGGGGGAATGAGGAGGAGGCAGCAGCAGAGCTATATATTTTAACCAAATGTGGTTTTAATATGTTCTGGAATGTCTTATAATATTCTCCCGTAAACCCATCAGGTCCAGGAGATTTGTTTGTTGGTAGAGATAGTATAATTTTCCTCACTTCTTCATTTGTAATGGGAGAGTTTCGGTCTGTGAGATGTTCATGAGTAAGATTGGGGAGATTAATTTGTTCAAGAAATGTTTTTATAATATCTGGTGTCGGCTGTGGCGCCGTGGTGTCAACTTTAATGTTATAGAGTGAACTGTAATAATTGCTAAAGGCATCAGCTATATGTTGTGGGTGGTATTGTTTGTTGTGTGTAGTGGGATGTTTTATAAAGGGGATTTGAGTTCTGTATCTCTGGCTTTTAAGTTTGCTGGCCAGTAGTTTCCCTGCTCTATTGCCGCTAGTGTAGTAGAATAATTTAAGTCTCCTGATGGCTTTTTCAAAGTCATCCATAAACAGGAGTCTTAAATCATTGCGAAGGTGTGTTAGCGTTTCAGTTAGTTTTTGAGAGGAGTGTATAATGTTTTGTTTCTCAAGTCGATCTATTTGGGAAATTAGTGATTCAGCATGCTGCTGACTCTTCCTCTTGTCCCTAGCCCCTTGTTGGATCATAATTCCCCTTGTAAATGCCTTGTGCGCTTTCCATACAGCAAAAGGGCAAGAGACTGAGTCTTGGTTGTATTTAAAGAATTCCGTAATTTGTTTTGCTATTTGATATCTGGCTAGATCATCCTGAAACAGTCTAGGGCTAGCCCTCCACACAAAAGCAGATCTGTGTGTGGAAGGGTCGCCCACCACCAATCTCACTAAGGCATGGTCCGACCAGGTAATGTTATTAATTGTAGCTGTTTTACATTTGAATAATGCCCTTTGTCCACCAAAAACAAATCAATTCTGCTACAAGATTTGTGGTTATTGGAAAAGAATGAGTAGTCCAGTTTATTAGCATTGACACATCTCCATGCATCATATAGCTCATATGACCGTAATACTGCCTTCAACGATGGTGGAGAATGTTTTGGCTTGGATATGGAGTCTATTGGTGGGTCTGGGGTAACATTGAAGTCTTCACATATTACCAACAAACCCTTTTGTATCTTGTGTATTTTCTGCATTGTCTTGTGGAAGAATTTTATTTGCCTGGTATTGGGTGGGTATACGTTAACGATCGTGTAGGTGGTGGAATTGATATCACAAATCAAAATTATAAATCTACCTTGTGGGTCACAGATGGTCTCGTGGGTTCGGAAAGCTACTGTGTCTCTTACTGCTATCATCACCCCCTTCCGTTTAGTTTCCGCGTTGGCATTAAAAATGAATGGGAATTTGGGGTGGGTGCATTTAAGAGGGGGTGAGGTAGTAGTAGAAAGTGCGTTTCTTGGACACATATTATGTCTTATTTGTGTTGGAGAGCCTCCTTTCACAAGGATCTCCTCTTCACCGGGTGATTAAGTCCTTTAGCGTTAATTGTTAAAAAATTAATAGCAATTTTGGAAATCGATGAGTGATGTGAGGTGGGTTTTGTGTAGAAACCACTTACTGTTAGTAGGATCATGTCCCTTTTCCGATAGGAGAGTGGAGTCTGGTAGCTTCTTGGTGGCCATGTTGACTTCTCAAGTACGTTTCTGGTTGGTACAGTAAACTGAGGATCACTCTTGACTGTTAAAGTGAAAGAAGGATAAAGATTTGAACAGAGTATGAACAAAACAGAGGCTGTCAGCCTAACAGTAGTAGGAAGAAGATGAGTGTGGCAAATAGACACTCAAAATTTAATGGGGAGAGAGGTGGTCTTTAAGACCAACAAAAAGGAGAACAGTTCAAGTTGGAGGAGACTCCTCCTCAGCAAGTATTAGTGCATTTGTCCATAACCCGGGTCCAGGTCATTTGTGAGAGTGCGGGTTCTTATGGTTGACTGTGTGCCAATCAGATTCTTGGATGGTGTTGTTGCCAATGGAGCATGATTGCGTATTTGGTTCAGGAATGATGCCCCATACTTTTAATAGTGCTACACCTTTGGCCACTGATTCCATTACATGCTCTTTGCCATCTTTAGTGACAATCAGCTTAGTTGGAAATCCCAATTTGTAGCTCAGCTTATGGTTTCTAAGTGCCTTGGTAATGGTGTTCAAATTTCTGTGCTTCTGGAGGGTGTATTGGGATAGGTCAGCATAGAATTGCAAGTCATCCTCATTGCTTTCATTTGCATCCACTAAGGCATTGATAGTAGTGGCAAACTCCCCCATTTTATTCTCCACGTGTGACACTGTCTGAAACTGCTTGAAAGTCTTTGCTCAATGTGTGTGCACAGGATACCATATCAGAATGTAAAGAGCTCCTCAGGGATACCAGCAATTCTTTAAGCACAGTGTCTAGGATCGGCTAGTTATTGGTAGGGAAATAATATATAGAGTCTGGCAGCTCCCTAGTGTCATCCCCTAAGTCATGGACAGAGCTCACCTCATGATCTTCATCAGCAGCATTCATCCTTAATTGTGACTTCTCTGGGCTTCCAGAGGATGGTGTAGCTGGATAGGGTTATTATTATTATTATTATTATTATTCAGGATTTATATAGCGCCAACAGTTTACGCAGCGCTTTACAATATAAAAGGGAGACAATACAGTTATAATATAATACAATACAATACAATAGGATTAAGAGGGCCCTGCTCAGAAGAGCTTACAATCTAATAGGGTGGGGCAGGTGGTACAAAAGGTTGTAACTGTGGGGAATGAGCTGGTGGAAGTGGTAGGAGATTAGTTGGAGACGTGATAGGCTTTCCTGAAGAGATGAGTTTTCAGGGATTGCCTGAAGGTAGCAAGAGTAGGGGCTAGCCGGATAGATGGAGGTAGCGAGTTCCAGAGGATGGGAGAGGCTCTGGAGAAATCTTGGAGACGAGCATGGGAGGAGGAGATGAGAGAGCTTGAAAGCAGGAGGTCTTGAGAAGAGCGGAGAGGACGATTTGGGTGATATTTGGAGACAAGATTAGTGATGTAGCTTGGGGCAGAGTTGTGAATGGCTTTGTATGTTGTGGTTAGAATTTTGAATTTAATTCGCTGGGTGATTGGGAGCCAGTGTAGGGATTGAAGTAGAGGGTTGGCAGACACTGAGCGGTTGGTAAGGTGGATAAGTCTGGCAGCAGCATTCATGATAGACTGAAGAGGGGATAGCCTATGGAGCGGTAGGCCAATGAGAAGGGAGTTGCAATAGTCAAGGCGAGAGATAACAAGGGAGTGAATGAGGAGCTTAGTGGTTTCATTTGTTAAAAAAAGGGCGAATTTTAGAGATGTTACGGAGGTGAATTCTACAAACTTTTGACAATGATTGGATTTGAGGCTGAAATGACAAGTCGGAGTCTAGGATTACACCTAGTACCCTGGCGTGAGGGGAGGGACTGATGGTTGCATTGTTGATTTTGATGGAAAAGTCATGGAGGGGGGCACGGGCGGGGGGGAATATTAATAGCTCAGTTTTAGAGAGATTTAGTTTAAGGAAGTGGTGCGACATCCATGCTGATATGTCAGTTAGTAAGTTAGTAATGCGAGAGGAGACTGAAGGAGTGAGGTGAGGAGTAGACAGATAGATTTGGGTGTCATCAGCGTATAAGTGGTATTGGAAGCCTAGGGCAGTTATTAGGTGACCAAGGGAGGTGGTGTAGATAGAGAAGAGAAGGGGTCCAAGAACCGAGCCTTGGGGGACCCCCACAGAAAGGGGCAATGGAGAGGAGGAGACAGAGTTGTAGGTGACACTGAAGGAGCGCTGTGATAAATAGCCAGAGAACCAGGATAGAGCAGAATCTCGGAGGCCAAGGGAATGTAGTTTATTGAGAAGGAGCGGGTGGTCAACAGTATCAAAGGCCGCAGAGAGGTCAAGTAGTAGGAGTATGGAGTACTGGCTGTTGGTTTTAGCAGTTAGTAAATCGTTAGTGAGTTTTAGTAAGGTAGTTTCCGTGGAGTGCTGCGAGCGAAAGCCAGACTGTAAGGGGTCAAGAAGGTTATTTTCATTGAGGTAGGAGCTAAGACGGTTGTAGACTAAGCGTTCTAGAAGTTTAGAGGTGAATGGGAGTAATGAGATGGGTCTTAAGTTGTTCAGGTCGGTAGGGTCCAGTGAGGGCTTTTTGAGAATGGGAGTGATCTGTGCATGTTTTAGAGGGGAGGGGAAAATGCCACTAGAAAGGGAGAGATTGAAGATGTGGGTGAGGGAGCATAGGATAGAAGAAGAGGGTGACCGTAGTAGTTGTGAGGGAACAGGATCCAAGGGACAATTGGTTAGGTGGGCATTCGAGAAAATTTTTGTAACCTCTTCCGTAGTAGCCAATTCAAAAGAAGAGAGGGTTGAATGTGCTGCTGGGCAAGGTATGATGGGTGGGGAAGATGTACGCACAGTGGAGATGTCCTCACGAATTGCATTGATCTTGTCTTTGAAGTGATTGGCAATCTCTTGGGCAGTGAGTGAGTTAGTGGGTAGAGGGGGTGGTGGACGAAGCAGAGAGTTAAAGGTTGAGAAGAGCCGACGGGGACTGGATGACAAGGAATTAATAAGAGAGACAAAGTAGGCTTGTTTGGCAGCATGGAGGCATGAATTGTATTTTAGAAGGGCAGATTTATATAGGGTGAAATCTTGCAGGCATTTGGTTTTACGCCACAGTCGTTCAAGAGCACGGCAATGTCTCTTGAGATTTCTAGTGTTGTCAGTTTGCCAGGGTTGTAACGGTCGGGGCCTAATTCTGCGTGTGGTTAGGGGAGCAAGTGCATCTAGTGATGATGAGAGTGAACTGTTGTAGACAGAAGTGGCCAGGTCAGGACAGGACAGGGGAGAGATTATGTCATATAGGTTGTCAGTAGCAGAATAGAGAAGAGAAGGGTTAAAGTGGCGAAGGTTTCTACAAGTAATTGTTTGCTGCTTGGAGGGATGGGTGGTTGGAGGCAAGGATACAGTGAAAGTAATGAGGTTGTGATCAGATAGAGGAAAGGGGGTGTTGGTGAGGTTGCCAGGGTTGCAGAGATGGGAGAATACAAGGTCAAGGGTATTACCATTGGAGTGAGTGGAAGTATGTGTCCATTGGGTTAGGTCAAAAGATGAGGTTAAGTTGAGAAGTTTAGCTGTAGTTGGGCTGTTGACATTGACAGGAATGTTAAAGTCACCAAGAATAATGGTGGGTATTTCAGAGGAGAGAAAGTAGGGTAGCCAGGCAGCAAAGTCATCAATGAAGCGCGATACCGGTTCTGGAGGCCTATAAATTGCTGCAATCCTCAGAGAAATGGGAGAAAACAAACGAATACAGTGCATCTCGAAAGAAGAGAGGGATAGAGAGGGAGGGACAGTAAGGACTTGGAAGGTGCTTTGTGGGGACAGAAGGAAGCCAACTCCACCTCCTTTCTGTCTGTTGGGTCTGGAGGAGTGAGTCCAATGGAGACCACCATGGGAGAGGGCAGCAGGAGAAGCTGAGTCAAAATTTTGCAGCCAGGTTTCTGTTATGGCCAGATCCTTATGGGTTGCGATCCTTTAGGTGGGCTGCTTCTTTTTTTGTGATTTCCCCTTCTGAGAGAAGCGCTGAGAGGATCCTGAGACTGGTGTGGATGTCGGGCTGGCGCCATTTTGCCTGGGCTCCAGCGGGAAGAATTCATTCAGTTTCTGGGGATGGATCCCCTCTGCCTTTCATCTAGTCATGATGATGCCATGGTCCCCTGGCTTAGGCAAGCTAGAATGCCTGTTCTGTGTGCCTGAATAAGGCCTGGGTGGTCCGGTATGTGCCGTTGTTTGCCCTCTATAGCTGAAGCTCTGCTATTCCGCAGCCATCTTGGCCTCCGGCTAGCTCCGCCCCTATAGGGCTGGGCTCTTAGCTGCTCTCTTCTCTGTGTTCAGGCTGCTCAGCTGTTGTATAATTGTTAGCACTCATTAATTCCTCAGGGGCTCACCTGGTTATCATTATCTGCTCGTCAGTCCCGCCTACAGCCAGCCCCTTCTGGCTATTTAAACTGCCTTGTTCATTCCTTTCCTGCCTCGCCTGGTCAACATATCTGGAGTTTCTCTGCTGTGTTCCTGTGAAAGACTTTGCCCAGCTGATGTCCCTTCTGGTTCCTGATCCTGTTCTTCTGCCTCTGACTATGCTCATTTCTGCTTTCCTGATTACTGGCTTGTCTGACTACCCGCTTCCGATCCCTGGCTTATGTTTTGACTACGTCTACTAATCTTCACCAATTTTAACATTACATTAAAATGTGTGATTTTTACTGCATTTCTTTGTCAGTCTGATTTATAGTTCCTGACTGTAGGCTAAGGCCATGAATTCAGAAGTAGCAGGCAATCCACCGAGCGGTAATATTTTTTCCAGATTGAATGAGCAGGACGACTGCATGGATCAGTTTGTTATAGCATTACAGAAGCTCCTGATTTGCACTGCTCACCTGGATCCTCCCACTGTGACTGTTCTGGTACAACCAGTGTTGCAGGCTATCTCTGCTGCTGCTCCAGTCTCTGTGCACGTACCCACCTCGAATATTATGTCTGTAAAAGGTATGTCTGGTTCCGCACAGCTTCCCCAGTGATTTGTGGGTGATCCAGTTCAATGCAGAGGGTTTCTTAACCAGGTTGGGATGTACTTTAAGATGCTGCCCCAGGTGTTCCCCATGGACAGAAGCAAAGTAGGCTTCATTATTTCTTTGCTTTCTGATAGAGTCTTGTCTTGGGCAAACCCTCTATTGGAGATGCAAAAACCCATAGTCCTGAGTTACCCTGAGTTTGTGGCTTCCTTTAAAATGGTATTAGACATTCCCGCTCGCTCTACTTCTGCTGCCAAGTGACTCGTGTCCATCAGAGTACGAGAACTGTTGTTGATTACGCCATTAAATTCTGTACTATGGCAGTAGAGGTTGCTTGGAACAATGAGGCCCTCATGGCTGCTTTTTCTCATGGTCTCTCAGATAACCTTAAAGATGTGATAGCAGTTTGAGACATACCTACGGATCTGGAAAAGGTAATCACGTTTGCCATTCTCATTGACTCCAGACTCCGTGAGAGACCTTCCTTTAACGAGTGCTTGCGGAAGCCTCCTGTATGTTTGGCTCCGAGCTTTGCATTCCCACCCTTGCCTCCCTCACCTCCCATACCTTCTGGTACCGATGTCTGCCAGTGAAGTAGAACCCATGCAGTTGGGCTTCACACATCTCTCTGCGGAGGAGAGGGCCTTTAGGAGGACTGAGAGATTGTGCCTTTATTGTGAAGTCTTGTCCTACCTGTCTGGGAAATGCCTGCACCTGAGGTCCTGTTGGGAAAAGACCTTCCGTGGCATTGTTGCGTCCCCAGTTATCCTGAAGGATAAGCCTCTAGTTCCAGTTAGCCTTTCTTGGTCTGAGTCGTCCATCGATACACAGGCTCTAATCGACTCTGGGGCTGCAGACCTGTTCATAGATAATGCCTTTGTGTCTGTCAGAGAGTTCCCTTGGGCAGATGCGCTGTTGGTGGGCATCGCGGTGCGTTGGGGCGTGTCGGCGCGCGCGCGTTCCCGTGCGCGCTGCCGCGGGTGCCGGTGTGCGGGCGCGTGCGTGCGGGGGCGCGCGTCGGCGGCCGCGCGCGCCCGGTGTTTGGCGCCAACCTGCCTATTTAGGCCATCTGCACAGGGGGCTCGGTGCTGTCCGATCTTCAGCTCCCTGTATCCCTGCACCTGCTTCCTGTTTCCTGTTGTACCCGATCTCCTGACCACCGGCCTGTCTCTGATTCTCCTTGCTTGCTGCCTGCCACTGTTCCCGGACTGTCCTGACTACGAACCTGCCTGCTCCTCTGTACTGCGTTGCCCGCCTGCTGCCGACCTCTGCCTGTGACCCGACCAGCCTGCTCCACTCCTGCTCTGCATCCACTGCCTGTGCTTCAGTTGACTGGTGAGCTAACCCGCCAGGCTCTCATACCACTCTGTGCTCCCGTGCCTCCTGTCCATACTATCAGGGGCCGGTAACCAGATACGTAAGGGAGGCCTCCCCCTGCTACATCGGGCTCACCTGTCTGCTACGTTGAAGTCTGACAGTGTCTAAGCACTCGATTCTGTTGCAACTTTGTGCCACTTCACTTGCCATTAAGGCTATTGATGGAATACCTTTACAGCCTGCCCATGTGACACATGAGACTGCTTTGCTGACTATGGCCATAGGGGCTCTTCACCATGAGATAATCCAATTTCAAGTCGTTTCCTCACCTCATTAACCAGTGGTCATTGGTTATCCTTGGTTACAGAAGCACAACCCCTTATTTGATTGGTTTCATGTTGAGGTTCTTTCTTGGTTGCCTCAATGCAGTAATACAGGTTTTCAGAAAGTGGTTAAGGTCTTGTGCACCTCTTCAATCCCCTTCTTGCCAGAGGAGTACCGCAAATTTAGCGATGTCTTTGACAAAGGTCAAACCGGTAGTTTTCCTCCACACCGGTCGTATGATTGCGCAATTGAGCTTCAACCTGGTGCCATGCCCCCTGGTATCCGGGTTTACCCTTTGTCTGTCTGAGGATAAAGCCATGAAGGACTATGTTGGTGATTCACTTTCTCGAGGGTTCATCTGCAAATCCTCATCTCCTGCCGCTGCTGGCTTCTTCTTTGTGAAAAAAAGAGGAGTGGTAAACTGAGACCTTGTATCGATTATAGGGGTCTCAATCGCATCACAATTGTAAACCCTTATCCGATTCCATTGATTAAAAAATTATTTGACCACCTCAAGGGAGCAACGGTTTTCACGAAGCTCGATTTGAGAGGGGCAAACAATCTCATGAGGAACAAGGAGGGCGACGGATGGAAAACTGTTTAATACCAAGACCGGACATTATGAATACCTCGTAATGACGTTTGGTCTCTGCAACGCTCCTGCAGTTTTTCAGGATTTCATCAACAATGTCCTCAGAGATATCTTGTAGCAACGTGTGGTGGTTTATCTCGACAATATTCTCATATATTCAAAAGCTCTAGACAGCCACCACACAGATGCTTCCCATGTGTGCTACAGAGGTTAAGAGATAATAACCTGTATTGTAAGTTGGAGAAGTGCGAGATCCATCATGAACAGGTTAAATTTCTGGGGTATGTCATTTTTACTGCAGGTATTTCGATGGACTCAGAGAAATTATCTGCAGTTCTACAGTGGCCTTGACCCTTGGGTCTATGTCCCCTACAAAGTTTTCTTGGCTTTGCCAAGTATCGGAAATTTATTCGTAACTTCTCTTCTCTGGTCAAACCTCTGACTGATATGACCAGGAGGGACGACAACCCACTGAATTGGTCTCCGGATTCCATTAAGGCTCGGTTCACACCTGTGTGTCCCTGTTCTCCATTTCAGGGATGAATCAAGGCCAAATCTTTGCCTGAATTCGGCCCCGAAACTGAGCCAAAGACGCACAGTGTGCTTCGCAGCCGCCCTGGAGACATGTAAACCGGCTCCATAGAGAGCTGGTCACATTCTCTTGCTATGCGAATTGAATGCGGGGATACCCACATCCAATTTGCATAGGTGTGAACCCAGCCTAAAGACTTTGAGTCTCTCAAGGCTGCCTTTGTTTCAGCTCCTGTGCTGACACACCCTGATCCTATGTTACCGTTCATTCTTTAAGTTGATGCATCTGAGACTGGGGTAGGTGCCCTTCTGTCTCAACGTCCTACTTCAGAGCGCTATGCATCCTTATGACTACTTTTCTAAGGAATTGTCTTCTGCAGAATGCAATTACAAGACTGGGGAGAGAGAATTGCTAGCTATCATTTTATCTCTTAAAGAATGAAGGCTTCTCCTCGAGGATACCACTGTGCCAGTCCTCATTTTGACTGACCATAAGAATCTCACATTCTTGTCTGAGGCTAAACACTTTTCTCCCAGAAGGGCACGATGGGCTTTTTTTCTGTCAAGCTTCAATTACATAGTCTCATTCTTACCTGGTACTAAGAATGTAAGGGCTGATGCATTGTCCCAGCAGTTTTCCTCCTCCTCCTCCAAAATGCAGCCGGTACCCACTTCTGTGATACCTCTAGATCGCATTCTAGCCTCTATTCACACTAGTCTCACTTCACCTTTAGGTGATAAAATTCTTGCTGCTCATATCCATTCTCCTCCTGAAAAACCTTGTGACCTCTGCTTTGTCCCTGAGAATCTCTGCACTGATTTGCTCCAGACATACCATTCTCACAAGGCAGCTGGTCACCCAGGGAAGAATCAGCTTAACTGGGCCATTTCTCAACAATTCTGGTGACCTAGTCTCCTTGTGTGCTCAGAGTAAAACATCACAACACCTTCCAATGGGCCTCCTACAACCCATACCCAATGGAGAGAGGCCTTGGACCCACTTGTCTATGGATTTTATTGTGGAGTAACCCAACTCCCAGGGCAACACAGTTATTCTTATGGTGGTTGACTGGTTCTCAAAAATGTTTTATTGTATTCCACTTAAGAAGTTACATTTCAGTTACATGGGCTACCCAAGGTTATCTTTTTGGACAGGGGTAGCCAGTTTGTCTCCAGGGTTTGGCTAGCCTTTTGTGCACAGTTGGGAATTCAGCTTTCCTTCTCCTCTGCGTATTACCCACAGTCGAATGGGGCTGCAGAATGAGCCAACCAAGCCTTGGATAAGTTCCTATGTTGCTATATTTCTGATCACCATAACAACTGGTCTGACTTCTTACCTTGGCAGAGTTTGCTCACAATAGTGCTGTCAATGTCAATTCCCGATTGTCTCAGTTTTTGGCGAATTATCGTTTCCAACCATCTATGTTGCCTGACACATTTGTTCCCCAAAGAATTCCTGCATTAGAGGAGCATCTCTGTGATCTCTTTTCCACTTGGGTGCAGGTCCAAGAGTCCTTGTGACGTGGCGGTGATAGGTACAGACACCATGCTGACCACCGACGCCTACCTGCGCCTTCCTAACAGGTTGGGGAGAGGGTCTGGCTGTCATCTCGTAACTTATAACTCCATGTTCCCTCACTGAAACTGGCACGGCGGTATATTGGGCCTTTCTGTATTCTCCATAGGATCAACCCAGTGGCTTACGCATCAGACCTTCCTTCTAACATGTGTATTTCAAATGTATTCTATGTTTCCTAATTAAAACCTTTGATGTGCAACTGCTTCACCACCTTGGTACCATGTCCTTGCCCGGTTCAGGTTGAGAACCATGAAGAGTATGAGATACAATCGATCATTGACTCCCAAAAAAACAAAAGAATTGTCATGAACGATCACCCTAATGTATGGACTTGAACAAGGAAGTATAAGTAGTTAATAAAAAATACAAATAATTCTTCAACTGTCCAAATATAAACCATTCACCTATTTGGTGGGTAGGTTCCATGGGCGCATACATTACCTTGTTCACGGTCTGGAGGAACGCTCTTGGGTCTCATCCTCAGACGTACATGCTCCTGTCCTCCTCTGTGCTTTCCATAGATGGTTTCCCCTCAAACCTGGTGCCCCTCCGATGGGGAGGGGTCGTTAAAGGGGGGGGTACTGTCAGGGATGGGCTCTTAGCAGCTCTCTTGCTCTGTTCTCAGGCTGCTCAGCTGTCGGATAATTGTCAGCACTCATCGATTCCTCAGTGGCTTACCTGGTTATCATTATCTGCTTGTTAGTCCCACCTACAGCCAGCCCCTTCTGGCTATTTAAACTGCCTTGTTCATTCCTTTCCTGCCTCGGCTGGTCAACATATCTGGAGTTTCTCTGCTGTATTCCTGTGAAAGACTTTGCCCGGCTGATGTCCCTTCTGGTTCCTGATCCTGTTTTCTGCCTCCAACTACACTGATTTCTGGTTTCCTGATTACTGGCTTGTCTGACTACCCACTTTGGCTTCCGTTCCCTGGCTTATGTTTTGACTACGTTTACTGATCTGTACCATTTTTACCATTACATTAAAAGGTGTGATGTTTACTGCATTTCTGTCTCAGTCTGATTCATGGTTCCTGACACCGAGAAGCAGTAGCTCTTTCGGGGAAGCAATACATAATGCTAAGAGAAGATTGTTGAAATAAATGGTCTAGTGGCAGGACCCCTGTATGTATACTACCTCCACATAACTGATTATTATATTATTATTCTCTAAGTCTGACTTTATTTATGTTAAAAATCTTGATTTATACTTATTTTTATATTTTTATGCAATATTCTCTCTATGGCACAATGACTATTCTAATTTAAGTTATAAAACAAAGATAATTGCCTTGTTTTTTAAAAGCAGTTAAATAGCCCCTGCATTTCAAGGATGATATATTTTTTAACATCGTCTGAATAAGCTAAAAAGGAAACTGTAAATTTATACAGTGCGTCTGGTAAAACTATTTGGCATTTGCATCTTAATGAGTCTGTGGAATGAAGCTGGTCTGAGCTGGTCTTTCCCTTCTCCTCCCAGCTTAAGCTTCCAGTACAAGCATTCTGTGAGAGCAGCCAGCTTACCCTCCCCCACCAGCACATATTACCATCCAAATTCTGTGCTGTCTACTACAAAGGTCATGTGACCCTCATCAGTCTCCCAGGGTGGAGAAGGGGAAGCAGATTGAACCTGTTCTTTGTTAAGAGGTCAAAGCTAGCTCCCAGAGCAGGAAGAAAGAATTACCAACAATGTTCTAATAGCTGTGCACGCTGCTTGGATGGATTTCTTCCCCGAAGCCTTGGAAACTGCCAGTGTACAGTCGAGCAAATCCTTTATTTATTACAATGACAGAGATGACAACGAGCGTATGGATTACGTAAACAAATGCTTAGCAGACAGATTTGTAAATATGGGGTATTATCTAAACAATATTATTATTATTATTATTATTATCCAGGATTTATATAGCGCCAACAGTTTGCACAATGCTCTACATCTACAATATAAAGGGAGACAGTATGATTACAATACAGTTCAATACAGAATAGGGAGGTCCTTGCTCATAGAGCTTACAATCTAAAGGGAGGGAGAGGTGTTAGAATAGTTAATTTGATGGAGGTGGCCAAAGTACAGTTTTTAGGTGGAGGTGGGGTAGGTATCCCTAAATAAATAAGTTTTAACGGATCTCATAGGGGAGACAGGGTAGGAACTAACCTGACATACTTGGGTATGGAAGTCCAGAGAATGGGAGAGGTTCTGGAGAAGCCCTGGAAGCGAGCATGGGAGAGGGTAATGGAACTAGAGAGCAAGATGTCATGGGAGGAACGTAGAGGTTGATTTAGGTGATACCTGCAGATGAGGTTGGTGATGTAGCTGGGAGCAGTGTTATAGATGGCTTTGTATGTGGTGGTTAGTATTTTGAATTTTATGCCTTGGGCAATCAGAAGCCAGTGAAGGGGTTGGCAGAGTCTGTATTATGGTAGGCCAGAGAAAAGGATTTGCAGTAGTCAAGGTGGAAGATAACCATGGAGTGAATAGGTTGTTTTATGGTGTTGTAAGTTAAGATGGGGCAAATTCTGGAAATGTTGCAGCGGCAAGGTGGCAAGACTTAGCCAGTGATTGAATGTGGGGCCAGAAGAAGAGGTCAGAGTCTAAGATTACAACTAGCACCTGGTGTGTCCGGAGAGACCAGTAATTGTGCTATTGATCTCAATGGTAAAGTCATGGGGGGAATGTTTAGGAGGAAATATTACAAGCTCAGTTTTTGACAGATTTAGCATGAGGAAATGGTGTGACATCCATACTGATATGCCCCTCAGTGCATTTGTGATACATGAAGATTGAGGTGGTAAGCTGGGGAGAAGAGAGATAGATCTGGATGTCGTCAATGTAGGAAGGAGGTGTAGCGGTAGAATGGGATAGCCCAAGGACAGAGCCTTGGGGTACCCCAACAGAAAGAGGAAGAGGTGAGGAGGAAAAAAAGAGTTGTATATGACACTGAACATGCACTGAGATAGCTAGGAGGAGAACCAGGAGGGAGCAGAGTCATGGAGGCCAATGGAGTGTAGTTTATTGAGGAGGAGTGGGTGGTAAACTGTGTCAAAGGCAGCAAAAAGGGTATATTTTCAAACTGCAGTCTTTAAGGACCACAAATAAGCCACATCTTGTAGACATGCAATAGGGTCGCCTGATGTTTTGTCCAATCAGGAAACGGGTCTCACGACGCACTTCCTGATTGGCAGGAGACTTAGTGTGAAAATAGCGAATATTCATTCACTTTGTCACACAACTGGTTGGGCTTGGAGCGCAGTGCTTGTTATTGATCTCAACTACATGCTACCTTGTAGCTCACTCCATAAGTTATGTGTCCCATCTGTTTGGTGACTAAGTGCCACCCCAAGTGTTTAATATCTAGCTATTTTAGTGGTGCAGTTAAGCTGTGTAGCTCTAGCTTAAATTACATGATAATTACCAGAGCTACACAGCCAATTTTAAGTAGCCCGTTTAGAATTCTAAAATCCCTAGCAATCACTAGGGAAAAACAGCTGTGTGTGATTGATCACTACTATGAGTGTGTAGCTTATAATGTAGGTAGTCATATGTTCTAACTGTATCCACCTGCAATTAACCCCTAGTTATATTACTAGCTTTACTGAGCTACAGAAAATATCCAATTTTTTTGGCGGTTCAAGAAATTGTAGCATTTTTATAATGCATTCTGTTTGCATACATTATATGTGTATAGGTACAGTGTATGACAGGGACGTGTGGTGAGGTCAGTGGCTGGTGAGGCACTGGCTAGTATTAGGGATGAGCTTCGAGTTTGAGTCTAACCCATGTTCCACTCGAACATCGCATGTTCGACCGTTTGTCGAATTACGAACAGCCCAAATTCGAGTGGTGCGCCATGGCCCATAAATCACGGCGGCATCGCAGTGCATTGCTGGCTGATGATTGGCCAAAAGCATGCACTATGACCCGCATGCTTGGTCAATCACAGCGCCATCTGTACAGAGAGCTGTAATTGGTCAAATCCAGTGTGGCTTTGGCCAATTATAGCTCAGGGGGTTTAGTACACGCCCCACACTAAGGCCGCCTGCACGTCGGCCCTGTGTAGTGTGTACCGGCATTGAGAGAGAGATAGAGAGAGAGAGAGACAGTGTCATTTGATCTAAGTTAGAGTAGGCAGGTGAGTCAGTTAGCTGCACTTACAGTGTATTGTGTATATATATACATCCTAGGTGTTGTGTGTGTGTGTGTGTGTGTGTGTGTGTGTGTGTGTGTGTATATATATATATATATATATATATATATATATATATATATATATATATATATATATACACACTGTATTCAGTTTAGCTAGATCCATTCCTGTTATTCTCTTCCTACTGACAGGCAGGCAGGTGTTTTTACAGTATTTACAGCTACCTGAAGAAAATTGCTGGTGTTCTTCTGATCCTATTAGTCCTATTAGCTACAGTATTTACAGTTAGTGTAGTGGATCCTCTGCACAGTGTGAACCTAAAGCTACCTGAAGACAATTGCTGTTGTTCTGCTCCTAATAATACCACAGGTAGGCAGCTACAGTATTTACAGTTAGTGCACTGTGTCCTCTGCACAGTGTGCACCTAAAGCTACCTGAAAAAAATGGTGGTGTTCCTCTGATCCTATTAATACCACAGGCAGGCAGCTACAGTATTTACAGTTAGTGTATTGTGTCCTCTGCACAGTGTGCACCTAAAGCTACCTGAAGACAATTGCTGGTGTTCTTATACTAATAATACTACAGGCAGGCAGTTGATTCTGCTAGCTGCGGTATCAGTATATATATACATCCCAGCTTTGTGCAGCTGCATCTCACTGCAGGCCATTAGTATGTCTGGAAGGCCAACAAGGAGAGGCAGACAGTCACAAGCCAATAAAAGAGGGCAAGCAGGCTCTGTGTCTAGAGGTAACAGTGCTGGTTGTGAAGATGGTGTATTCTCATCAGCACGTGGCCGTGGGACATGCTTGTCCTTTTTTTCGGCAGCTGGCCGTGTTGAGCCGCAACATGCGGAAGACTTGGTAGAGTGGATGACCAAGCCGTCCTCATCCTCCTCTCTCACCCAGGCTCAGGGTACTTTGTCTGGCAAAGCAACTGCCAACACGGCCTCTTCCCTCGGCTCAATGGCATCAGTCACTCCTTCCCTAGCCCCACCATGTCCTCCTGAGGAGTCCCCCGAACTGTTTGACCACAGTGTTGGGTACATGCTCCAGGAGGATGCCCAGCATTTTGAAGGCTCTGTTGATGGTACCCAGATAGAGGAAGGCAGTAACGTAAGCCCAGAGAGAGGGGGTGCCCAAGAAGGACAGCAATCTGGCAGTCTTGTTCCCCCAGCTGCAGCATACTGCCAGCTTTGCTCCAGTGATGAGGAGGGAGAGGATGATGAGGTCACTGACTCCACATGGGTGCCTGATAGGAGAGAGGAGGAGGAGGCACATCACCAATGAGGCAGATGGCCTACCAGGGGCCAGCCTAAGGGCAGCACACCGACTGCATCACATCGCAGAGCTCCGCATGTGCAGGGCATTGCTGTCTCTGCACGTTATTCCAAAAGTTCTTTGGTGTGGGCCTTTTTTGAGACGAGTGCATCAGATCTCACCAGTGCTATTTGCAACATATGTCTAAAGCGTATCTCACGTGGACAAAACATCACTCACTTGGGCACCACATACTTGACCAGACATATGTAGACCTGCCATGCAGTTCGTTGGCAAGCGTACCTAAAAGACCCACACCAAAGAACAAAGAGGACCTCTCCTTGCTCCTCATCAACGTAACAAAAGCTACCATCAGTAACACACTACGCCGCCAGGGACTTAGATCCTGCAGTGCCAGACTTGTCCCCTTGCTTAAGCCAGTACATGTCCAGGCCCTTTCTGAGGTTTGCTAGAGAGTATTTGGATGATCCAGAAGAGGATTGGGAGAATGTCATATGATCAGATAAAACCAAAGTAGAACTGTTTGGTAGAAACACAACTCGTCGTGTTTGGAGGAGAGAGAATGCTGAGTTGCAACCAAAGAACACCATACCTACTGTGAAGCATGGGGGTGGCAACATCATGCTTTGGGGCTGTTTCTCTGCAAAGGAAACAGGACGACTGATCCGTGTACATGAAAGAATGAATGGAGCCATGTATCGTGAGATTTTGAGTGCAAACCTCCTCCCATCAGCAAGGGCGTTGGAGATGAAATGTGGCTGGGTCTTTCAGCATGACAATGATCCCAAACACACTGCCCGCGCAATGAAGGATTGGCTTCGTAAGAAGCATTTCAAGGTCCTGGAGTGGCCTAGCCAGTCTCCAGATCTCAACCCCATAGAAAACCTTTGGCGAGAGTTGAAAGTCTGTGTTGCCCAGTGACAGCTCCAAAACATCACTGCTCTAGAGGAGATCTACATGGAGGAATGGGCCAACATACCAGCAACAGTGTGTGACAACCTTGTGAAGACTTACAGAAAATGTTTGATCTCTGTCATTGCCAACAAAGGATATATAACAAAGTATTGAGATGAACTTTTGATATTGACCAAATACTTATTTTCCACCATAATTTGCAAATAAATTCTTTCAAAAATCAGACAATGTGATTGTCTGGATTTGTTTCCACATTTTGTCTCTCATAGTTGAGGTATACCTATGATGACAATTACAGGCCTCTGTCATCTTTTTACGTGGGAGAACTTGCACAATTGGTGGCTGACTAAATACTTTTTTGCCCCACTGTAAAGGGCTAATTTTAGTTTTTTTTTAACCCCATTAAGTTATTAAACAACTTAGACCTGGTTCACTCCTATGTGTTTTTTGGTGCTTTTTGCAGAAACGCACTACAGTTCATTTACATGGTTTCCTATGGGACGAGTCCACATCTATTCTTTTATCAGCCGCTGCGTATTTGGAAAGGGTCAGGGATTTTTTTTTTATGCAAAACGGGGCTTTTTTGGTTCAATATACTTCAATGGAGAAGCTGCAGAAAAGCATGTAATGCGTTTTTGCAGCAATTTGTTTTTTAATCTGCCCAACAACAAATTGGCCAAAAAAATGCAAAAATGCAAATCGCAGCAAAATCACACATGCAAAAATCAAAACACACAGCAAAAAGCATTGCAGAAACAGATCAAAAGCAAACTGCATAGGTATGTACCGAGCCTTATGCTGGCCACACGGATCAATTTTCAGACGAGAATATTCAGACGAAAAATCTTTGTACATTCGCTTAATGAAAGAATGTGGTTTGAAATTTTCACTTGTTTTTAACATTCTCTTTTTAAAATTAATGTAATTTCTGAATGAAAACCACATACACTGTCTGAAAATTCCTTCAACCAAGAAATTTTCTATTATTTCTAAACTTTCTCGTTACTGTGGTTGAAAACGAACGTGGATTTGACCCCACTAAAGATTAGAAAATCGAACGAATGTTCTTAAAATTAAATTTTTTTTTGAAGGAAGACATTGTTTGTTTTTTTAATTAAAAAAAAATGATCTCTGAGTCTGATGATATTTACCAGATTCACCATTTAATAGTATATACAGTATATCTCTCCTATAATAGTATATACAGTATATCTCCTCTAATAGTATGTACAGTATATCTCTTCTGTCTGTTATTCTCAGAGTGGATTAGATATTTTGCTCCCTAACCATATAGTTGGTTATTTATATTTACCACTGCATAGAGATAATTAAGAATAAATTGCCTTTTTTTAATATATATATTTACATATTAACTAAATTATATACCACCCTTTTTTTTTTAAGGTTCTTAACCGATTAATCAAAACAATAATCGGCCAACTAATCGATTATGAAAATAATCATTAGTTGCAGCCCTATATACAAATCATTATTATATATTGTTTTTAAGGTAATTTAGTATATTTTCAAAATCTGTACTCAAGCAGGTGGCTTAACGGACAAATTACTGAAATTTGAAGTTATAACTTCAAACTAGTCATTTCACAGTAAATAGATAAATAATACATTATTATGTTATAACATATAGCATATAAATATGTGATTTAGCTTGAATATAACAGTACCTTTTCAGCAGAGTTTCTCCCTCTTAAATCTTATACACAAAAACAAATGTTTTTTCTTTGTAGTTAAGAGGGCTGGGCTGGAAGGGAGCATTTGTCTTTTAGACACGTGCCCCTTCTATGACACTGCAGTGAGAGGCGTGCCTCCACTACAGCATTTTTATACGACAGCTGGGACCAATAGTACTTTACCATTGGTCCAAGACTCCAAGCTGTTCATTAAGCTCAGTGCCTCTGACAAGAAGTGAGAGGCACTGTGAGCTCATCCTCTCAGTCTGCTGCAAACAGTGTATGCCAGCTTGTATTTAAACTGGCCGCTCTGTATTTAGCTTATGACAGACTGGGAAAGGAGCCCCGTATCTCTGGAATCTCTGGAACCATAGGTCGTAGGATTCCCACATTTTTACCAGTGGTGGGGTAGCACTTAGGCTACATTACTCCCCTGACTGCACGTCCCTGGTGTATGATAAACATAGTTACATAGTTACTTAGTTAGTCAGGTTGAAAAAAGACACAAGTCCATCCAGTTCAACCTTAAAATCAATAAATAAATAAAATAAAAAATATTGTACAATCCAATATACCCAATTTTATACCCACAGTAGATCCAGAGGAAGGCAAAAAACCCCAGCAGAGCATGCTCCAATTTGCTACAGCAGGGGAAAAAATTCCTTCCTGATCCCCCAAGAGGCAATCGGATTTTCCCTGGATCAACTTTACCTATAAATGTACTACCTGTACATATAAAAATATAAAATTTGTGCAGCCTATGAATAATGGCTGCACAAATTTTATATTTTTATATGTACAGGCAATAGTCAACAAGAATATATTCAAAGGTTCATCCTCCTTTGGTGTTCTACTACAATAAATTCCTTATAATATGTCAAAGATAGAAAAACACATCCAGAACACAGAAATTCAGGCACACAGGGCTTTACCCATCCATGGTTATGATGCTTTGCTTCACAGCCATGGCAAAAATTGTTACAACTGACAGGCAATACCACTGTTGAACACAACCTATTCAAGTTAATGGGACTGCACTGCAAACTTCCTGCAACTGGGGGCATGTCCGGACACTCAGCTAAGAAGACATGTTTGCGCTGAGCTCCACGTTCATCTATCACCATCCTCCCGTTGTTTCACCTTGGTGAACACCCAAACCTCCGGCATATCTTTCGGGACATTGTGCCCTTCAACCACAGCTGCAGACCTGTCCCCGAATCGGCCCAGTGGTGTGTATCCCGGCCTAGCTTTTTGACTCCTGCACCTGAGGCCCGCCGCCATCTTGAGGCCTGCGGGCCCCCCCTCTCTCCTGCACACCGTGATCTGGGGGCTCAGTGAACGTTTCATTCCTGCCCACTGACTACTCATCCCCAAGGGACTGTATATGGATCTGCAGTGGGGGGTGAGATGCCTAACGATTCCCTGGCCGCAACCTCCAACATCGTGCGGCCAGGCGCCATTCTAAAGCCTGTGGTCTACTGTTCCGGCTCCGTGCTCCTCCTCCCGCGGACACAGTGAGTAAAGGGCCACCTGCCTTTCCCCCACATAGACAGGTGCCACACCGACAGACATCAGTGGAAGATCCCTGGGCCTAAACGAGGCGGGACCTACGCGGCCGGCAGCTGCTTTTTAGGAAAGTCCGCGGTCTTGGCCTACACACTGAAGTCAGCGGCCATCTTGGGACTCCAGCTACACCCAGCCTGTGATCCAAGCCCACATTCACTGAACGGGATTTATTATCCCCTCCCACCACTACTCAATTACTTACCATTACAACAGGCAGATGTAATCATATACATGACAGCCACTTCACCAAATATGTCTCTTAAGTGAGCTTGGAATTCCGCCTGCTCCCCGAGACCTCCGTCATGCTTTCTTAACCACTTATAGCTATGGAGGTAAGCGTGACCATCTATCATATTCCCTGATCATCTCATGGGCAAAGTTGGCCAGCAACAGCGAAATTATAAACCGCTGTTTGGGACAAGTGAGGACTCTAGCATGGAACGTTACGTTACCAGACCACAACCTACGACCTCAAATTATTCCTCAGACCCCCATGTGGCACTGGATACTTCCACAAGAATGGAGAATGCTGCGATCACTTCACCCATTATTACTCAAGGCCCGGACCTGCTTCACCCTCTCTCCATGAGATCCTAACCCTAGATATATTAGATGCCAAGTTAGATGCTAAGCTTCAGCTTTTACTTCAACAAATCATGAACAACGTCTCAACAGAGGTGAGCAAGCTAGCTGCAGAATTGAGAGGTGAAATAGACCAAATTGGAGAACATACAGATACCCCTGAAAACAAATTCAACAAGATGGTAAACTATGTACAGGCTATTGAAGAGGATAACCATAACCTACGCCTTTCAATCTCCCAACTACAATTACAGCAGGTAATTGTTACAGCTTGGACAATAGAGAAAGGAGGCAGAACTTACGCTTCAGAGGTATTCCCGAAAGTGTGGGGGACTCTGACTTACGTGTTTATCTTCTGGGTCTCTTCAACACCTTGGCCCCTTCGGTGGTGGACATTGACTGACGCCTAGATAGGGCACACCATTCTCTTGGTCCCAAACCTCCAGCTGGAGCTAGACCCAGAGATGTCATAGTGAGGTTTCATTTCTTTGAAAGCAAGGAAGCACTCATTGTAGCCACACGCAACAAATCTCAACTTGTGTATAAGGGGTCAAAACTCCAGATTTTTAGTGATCTTTCCCCCATCACCCTTGCTAAACATAGGAATCTACGCCCAATCACCTCACACCTACAACATCACAAGATTCCGTACTATTGGGGTTTTCCCTTCCGCCTCACTGTTTCCAAAGATGGAGTACAACACACTCTACGTGAATTAATAGAAAGTGAGGCATTCCTAAAAAGTCTTGGTCTACCTCCTATCCTGGAAGAAGATTTGATCCCTCCTAACAATCAGATCCGTCCACCTCCACCACGTCCATCTGGACCCCCGTGAGAGTCAAGTCCAGGAAACGTTTCTCTACACCCCAACGTCTGCAAATCTCCAAGCAACCTCCTTGGTTGTCTCGCATCTTCTTTTAGGATCCATTCAGGCTTTACTGCTCAAAATAATTTCCGACTCTCCATGATTTGAGAGAAATGGAAATTGCTGTTCTGGTCTTAAGTATCTTTTTGTTTCTACCCTAATTTTTCTTTTGGGTAGAGTTATTTGTTCTTCCCACATCCCATGAGATATAACTATTAAGGGTCTGTTTTTTCCTCCATGGCCAACAGGTGTCAGTTGACAGTTTATCCTTGTTTATTTGCTGATGTTTTCTTTTTTTTTTACTGTTAACTGTCCTTCTATTAATGGTTCTATTTTAGTCGATATCGAGCTCATAAGGCGAGCAGCCGGTGCTTCCTGGCTCATTACCCCGAGTCTCCTAATGGAAGTCCATACACGCCCCTACCTGGCCTTGGAGTATCACCAGGGCCTCCTGAGATGCAGGCGCCTCTCAAGTCTTCAAAACTGTCAGTTTTTCTTTTTTTCTATTTTTTTTTGTTCAATGTTTTTTGCTTTTTGCTATGTCCATGGATATCACTCAGCTCTGTAGGTTGACAATGTTCTATACGTATTTTTTTACTATGAGATTGCGGTTGTGGTCATTATATATCATTCTATCTGCATTTCCTTTGTTTTCTATGCTTTATTACTCTTTAGATTCATTGCATTTACACAAGCCTATTTGATTGATCCACACACATGGCTTTAAAGATCATGTCGTACAACGTGAAGGGTCTTGGCTCCATTCACAAGCGCTGGATGGCTCTGAAGGACTTCAGGGCCTCAGGAGCAGATGTGGTGATGATCCAAGAGGCTCACTTTAGGTCAGAGGGCTCGTTTAAATTTGCCTCCACGTTCTTTCCCACCTCCTTCCTTGCCTCGGATTCCTCGGGCAAGGCCGGAGTTGCGATTCTGATTAAGAAATCGTGCCCTATTAAGGTTAAAAAATGTCATGCGGACCCACACGTCAGGTTTCTCATTTTAGACTGTGAATATTTTACCTCCTCTTTCACTCTTGTTAATCTCTATGCCCCTAATACAGGCCAGATTGATTTTCTTAACAAACTCTTTGACTCCCCTAAGTATTCCTCACAACCTTTTATGGTCATTGGTGGGGATTTTAATTTGGTAATGTCACCCACTAGAGACAAACAAACCCTCCTTAATAATATACCCTCTAAAAAGATTATATCCCAAGCCAATTCCTTTCACAAATGTATAAGGACTCATCAACTCTTCGACTCATGGAGGATCAAACATCCCTCTACTAAACAGTTCACTTTTTACTCCTCAGCTCATAAAATGTATTCACGTCTTGATCATTTTTTTATTTCGGCTCCACTCATCCCATATGTGATCGAATCCGACATATCGCCTAGTACATGATCGGATCATGCTCCCATCATGATAGACCTTATGCTCTCCCGAGCCTACACTAAATCTTGTCATTGGCGTTTAAATGATCATCTCCTACAATCTGATGTCTCACATACCATCTTAGCAAAGAATATGGAAGACTACTTCCAATGCAATCTAGGGTCAGTCTCTGACTTTTCTACGTTGTGGTAGGCACACAAGACTGTTTTCCAAGGTGCTTGCATAGCTGAAAGCTCTCGCTTAAAAAAAGATAGAAATAGACTTATACGGTCCCTTACATCCGCTTTGGTTACTGCGGAGCAAAGGTTATTGTGTGGCCCCACAGTGTCGAAACTACATAAGGTCATCTCTCTCAGAGAACAAATCAAACTAATACAACTTGGCAAGGCAGCTAGATCTTTAATGTGGACAAAACAAAAATTCTACGAATACTCGAATAAATAAATAGAATGCTAGTCAACAAATTACACCCACGCCCATTTAATTCATTCCCTGATTTCCTCCAACAGGCAGACGGATCTAGGGTGCTAGCCCGTGAGCCACGAAACCAGGGAAAAGTCCTCCCCTCCATCCATGTAAGGTACTGGCCGCAGTATGAAGTGCGAATGCTGTTATTGGGGGAACTACCGAACCAGAAGTGGACAGCTGAGTTAAGCAGGCTGATCCGGGCAGAAATGCGGTTGGACGAGAGCTACAGAGCCCTCCAGTGGTATGTAGCCCAAGTGTGCTCGTGGACATCGGATGACAGCCCCACGGAAGGCTTTGACTACGATGGCCTGGGATTGTTGTACTGGAGGCTGTCCAGGGACCCTGACTTTGGGAGTGATCGGGAGTGGCGTTTGGAGGAAATAATGGAGCACAGAGAGTGAAGACTGAATGTCTCGGAAGTGTACTGGGCACAGGAAGATTTGGAGTTTCTGGCCGTTCAGGAATGGGAGCTGGAGATCACCTACGGACAGCTGCTAGACTCTGCTCAGCAGCAGGGTGGGGCTCCCTTTGCTTGGGACTATCAGGAAATACCAGTTGACAACTCTGAAATCCTGGCTGAAGAGTCAACAATGTGGCAGAGTAACAGTGTGCTTTGCCAACCTGCCCCCGCAGCTATGGACGCAGAGGTCTTATGGGGGATGGAGCAAGTGCTGACTGACGTTGATGAACCTGTTTCTGCATTGGATGATCTTGGATGGAGGAATGTGCCTGTCCAGCAGAATGCCAGAGAATCGGCAGTGGAAAATCTGGAGATTGTTATCCCCAAAGCTGAAGTGATGACAAAAGGACAGAGCTCTGCTAACCTCTGCCCAGCACTGATAGCATCTTCTGGGTTCCACGGACAGGAGATGGTGAACCTTTATCCCCAGACACCAGTTGCAGAGATAGGGGATTTGATAGACTTTTCTGCTGGTGAGCCTCCAGCAGAAGAAGAGCACTTCACTGTGCTCTGCCCAGCACCAACAGCAGTATCTGTGGAGTCACAAGGAACTTCCCCAGTTGAAGCGCTGGTCACTGGACAGAGGTTCCAAGACCTCTGCCCCACATCTGTGGAAGTTCCGGAGGCTCAGGGTGAGAAGGAGGTGGTCACTTCCCAGCAGCAGATCAGGATACAGGGGGAGAAGGGAGAGGAGGTGTTCGTCGTCCCTCCCCAACAGTTGGCCAGGGTGGAGGAAGCAGTCTTTCCTCCCCAGCAAAGATCCATGCACCTGGGAGACAGTACCACAGACAGATCGTCCCAACATCCAGATGAGGGAATGGAAAAGGAAGCAGCCGGCTCACCTCCCCAATGGCAGTTACACAGTTTGGGAGTGGAGGAAGCCAAGATCCGGGGGGGGTTTGGGAGCTCCAGACATTATTAAATACTATTATGCTTCACATTTGAGGGTTATTGCCTCGTGGTCTTCTTTGTTCGCACCAAATCAGTGGATGGCCATTGAAAAGGGAGTGCTGTACCCGGTTCATCCAAATTCTCTGGTTTGGGACACCCCCCAATCCTTAGATTCCACTCTCAAACGTCAATGTACTGCTCCAATGATTTTCACCTTAACCATTTGTCGTAAATGCCTCAAGGATTACCACCTTGCTTCACCTTGCTCTCCCCTGGTAAATATATTGTTCAACCCACTCATACCAGATAGTTTGTCCCTAAGTAGGGTTTTCCCGTGGCTCAAAATCCCCCTTTTCCAACTCCGAAATCCAGTACATCCTATCACACGAAAACTACATACCTTTGATACCTTACGTGAAAAATTTGATATTCCCCCTCAACTCTTCCACTTCTATCTGCAGGTTAGACATTTCTTCCACTCCAAATCCCCAACCTTAACTCTTGACAAACCGTCCTCCTTTGAATACCTTTGTGCTCAAGGACCTCATCAATTGCATTTAATATCCTCCATTCATCGTATCCTCCATGAGTCGATATCCCTTACTGAGACCACACACCACTATATCAAGAGGTGATCTGATTTAATAGGTAAACCTATTTCGGTCCAAGTATGGGATAAGATTTGGTCCTCTATCTCAGAATCCTCCAAATGTGTAACCCAAAGGGAGACGTCTGTGAAGATCCTCATGTTTTGATATAAAACCCCTGATGTAATTCACAAATATGATCCCTCAGTCTCGCCATGTTGTTGGCGTTGCGGGACAGATACAGGCTCCTTGTTTCATATTTTCTGGCAATGTTCAATGATCCAACCCTTCTGGCATGAGGTTCGGCTCCTAATATAGAAAGTGATGGATGTGTCCCTTCCGCTCGATCCCTTGAACTATTTAGTGGGTCTCCCTTTCTCTGGCATAACCAAAAAAGCCAATAAGCTTCTTTCTTATACTCTATTGGCTGCTAAACTGCTTATCCCTATGTGCTGGCTATCCAACACACCTCCTCCTTGGTCCAAATTTCTGCATCTAGTGGCTGAAATTCAGAGGATGGAATATCTAACAGCCTCAGTACATGATGCTATCCCCCAATTTGATAAATTGTGGGAACCTTGGGATCGATCGGAATTTGGGACCTCTATGCCAACTACCACATCTTAAATTGTATTGCCACTGTGCTACATGTGCCCAGGTTGCATTTCCCCACTCCCTTATCTTCATGTAGGTCATTAGATGCCTTACTGAGTCTTCTACCTTATATCATATGTACTGCATGAAACCTGTGTCTCTGCTCCCATATGATTGTTCTCTGATTCTGAAACTTAAATTACCTACTTACGAGCTGTTTAACTTGTGTTTTCTTGACTTGTTGTGCAGAACACCGCTGTGCTCTGCACTCATAGACTTTGTTTGTCTGTTCCTTATACTCCATTGTTTTTGTTCTTCTCTGACATCATTGTATTTTCAATATCTATTATAATTACAATATCTATGTAATTCACATTATGCAACAATTCTGTATTTGCTTAAAAAAAATATAAAAGTTCAATAAAAACACAATTTTGCAAAATAACTTCCTGCAACTGCATACAATGCATGCAGCTGTGGTGAAGAGGTTGGCATTTTGAGGGTTAAAGCAGATAGAGGAGGCAACATAATGCCTTTCACCGCCTGTCAGCATAGCAACACAAAGGACTAATCCCTAAACGATTAGATGTTAGAACAGAAAAAACGCAAAGTAAATAAATATATCACTGAAGGAGACGCATATACTGTAGTATAATTTACTTTTTCCAGGAGCTGCACTTCTTCCATCGGGAGAGTTTTTTTGATCTAATAGTAAAAAAAAGACAGCTCAAGATTGACATCTAACCTGCTATGCATAGCATACCCAGCTCACCAAATGGATGTTTTTTTTTTAACAATCTGGCTTTGGTTGCATCAAGGTAAAGAATTATGTAACCATAAGACAGCTCAGTACATGTTCTATGCTATTGTGTTCAATGCATGAAAATCCTTTTGGTACTCCACTTTCAGTAGCATAGATAAAATATTCTTTATCTCAGCCTGGAAAGAGCAGAATCTCTGTCATTTGTCATGCTTGAGAAAGGAGCATGGCTACCACAACACACGTAGCGCGCATGCTCAGGAAATGTGTCGTTCTGTTCCTCACCACCACACGACCATTTACCAACCATAGCAGTGAGCAGAGAGGCACACAATGTAGCCATAAGGAAGGAGCAGAGGAGAGGAGTACGATTTCCACCGATGACACCCCTTGGGACCCCTTACAATTGATGTGTCCATTGTAATCTGTGAGTTGCCATTTGGATGTTACCATTAAAGCTATTTTTAATCCTACGCTTAGAGGCGCCTCTCTCCTTGTTTTTCTTTCACACTTGCAAAGTGCACAGTCTATTTACCTTTAGTAAATCAACCCCACCATATGTGTAGCTTTCGTAATCTGTTATTCTGCATTGTATCTATGTTCTTTTCCATTAAAAGCCTGTTTTGCATTATTAATTCTAACTTTGTACCTATCTTGTAAACTGCAAGTTACATTCACTCTCTGTCTGATCACTGGACAACTTACCCATTCTGCTACGCTTGTGTTTTCAATGGCACTTACCTGCCCACTCAGAAAGTGTTGTATCATTAAACACAGCTCCCATTTATTAGCATTAGAGGAGTAAAACAGTTTCCATTTTTGCCTCCACTAAAAGTAGGTGCTACCTTTAATCCTGCTCATGTTTTACATGTATTACCTCACAACAACACATAATTTGTTGGACATTGGGCTCCATTCACAAAGTGGTATTTTATCGCATCCGAGTATGTGGCAAGATACCGCATAGCGTTTTTCAAAATGTTTTTTAGTATTCACTAAAAAATGCTACTAAAATACCACATGCATTATTTTATGAAGTTATGCAGTATTTTAGTAGTGAACACATGCAGGAATTAAATGTCTGGCAATAGCCAGCATATTTATAAACATTGAAAAATAGGCCTTGTTAAAGAGCACGTGGCTGCCGACATCCTTAACAACTACTAAACAACATGGTTGTTAAGGAGCAGGTGGCCGCCACATCCTTAACAACTGACGAGTCATCAGCTGTCATCAGGGTTCCCCACTGACAGCTGAAAATGAAAAAAACAATTGCCGGCAATTAAAAAATGTGAAAAAACAGCACTGGGGTCATCATCCCCCCTAAATCCATAACAGACCCTTATCTGAGCATGCAGTTTGGCAGGTCAGCAAAGAGAGGGGATGAACGCCTCCCTCTCCCCTGAACCATACCAGGCCTCATGCCCTCAACATGGAGACTAGGGCTTTTTCCCCCACAACCCTGGCCGGTGGTTGTGGGGATCTGCGAGCAGGGGGCTTATCAGAATCTGGAAGCCCCCTTAAACAGTGGGGCTCCCAGATTCTGCCCCCTCCCCATGTGAATAAGTAGGAGTACATATAACCCGTACTCATTCACCAAAAAAAAAAAAAAAAAAGGTGCAGTGTAAAAAAAGGCATTAGACAGTTTTTGACAAGTCCTTTATTTAAAAAAAAATATCCCCCGGTGTAGATCTGTTGTCAATCACTACATCCGCAGCCACTGCCGACTGGAAAAAAGGAAAAAAAAAAAAAAAAGCTCTGCTTGCACCGAAGACTTCCTCTGTCTGCCAGCGCCGCCATCTGACAGTTCTTAAATGATTAAGGAGCGGGGCCAACCGCTGATGTCACCAGGTGACCCTGCTCCCTTGTAACGCCATTGACCCATCATGGGTCAATGGCGGAGTTCAGCTTAAAGTGTGGATTTTCTTTAATGAAAAGTTATAATGGACAAGTCACTATGGAAGGCTGGCTTGCCATAAAGAATATTGAATCTTCCCTTCCTTACCGCTTTAGTTTAGGAGCAAGCATGACCAAAAATTGTAGAGGCTGCTTCCAGGATAGATGTCATGTATGTAGTGGGAAAATGATTTGCAGGCATTAAATGTGCCCCCCAAGAGTAAAGGGAGTGTCGTTCCAAGCACTAAAACAAAACTGGCGAGTATAGTGGTGTCGGGTTCTGGCTTGCTTGCTGGGTTTCCCACCCCAAAGAAACAAACTGACAGGAAATGCAGGAAGCTGCATATTAATGAACCCGATCACAGTATAAAAAAGATGGCTTCAGCTTGTCTCCTCCAGAAGCCACGCCCCTCTAATGCATTTCACGCCCTACCGAACAACTATGACTAAGCCCCTGGGAGGATAAAATGCATTAGAGGGGCATGGCTTCTGGAGGAGGCAAGCTGAAGCCATCTTTTATATTGTGACCAGGTTGGTCATTTGTGTGCAGCTTCCTACATCTCCATCTTCAACAGACCAAACTGTCCAGCAAAAGTAGCAGTCAGAGGGTTGAGACAAACCGTTTAATACTGACAGGGTTTCTTACAATGGTCAGCTTTTTCTTCATATAGTGAAAACATTTATTCACAAAAAAAAAAGCCTGTTGTAATAACTGCTTAAAAAGTGTTAGTTGGAGTTAGACATTGATCTGTTAGTCACTAGGGATGAGCTTTCTGTTCGGGTCGAACATGAGTACAACTCGAACATTATGGGCCATTCACGCCAAATTTGAGCAGCGTGTAAGGGCCCATAATGCACTGCGGGAGCACAGTGCATTGCTGTATGATGATTGGTCAGAGCATGCACCATGACCTGCATGCTTTGGCCAATCACAGTGCCCTCAGCTAAGAGAGCCATAATTGGCCAAAGGCAGGGTGCCTTTTGCCAATCATAGCTCAGGGGGACTAAGTCCAAGCCCCACACTATATAAGGCTGCCTGCACGTCGGCCTCGTGTAGTGTGTCGTTGGCATGGACAAAGAGAGAGAGTGTCATTTAGATTGAGCAGGCAAGCAGGCAGATTATTCAGTTAGCTGCAGTGTATTTAATATATATATACATACTGTATATATATATATATATATATATATATATATATATATATATATCCACTGTATCCAGTTTAGCTATATCTGACTGCAGGCCGTTCCTGGTGTACTGTTTCTAATATACTTCAGGTGGTGTACACAGTATACAGTGCTGTTCACCCATAGTGCAGTTGCGACTACTTTTCTGGTGGTCCATACAGTACACCCATAGTTGTTTTTAAACTTCTGTTGGTGTACACAGTACCGTGCACCCCTAGTGCAGTTGCTACTACTTTCCTGGTGGTGTACACAATACATATAGTGTACCCATAGTTGTTGTTACACTTCTGTTGGTGTACACAGTACCGTGCACCTATAGTGCAGTTGCGACTACTTTCCTGGTGGTGTGCACAATACATACAGTGCACCCATAGTTGTTATTAAACTTCTGTTGGTGTACACAGTACCGTGCACCCCTAGTGCAGTTGCTACTACTTTCCTGGTGGTATACACAATACATACAGTGCACCCATAGTTATTAGGGATGAGCCGAACACCCCCCTGTTCGGTTCGCACCAGAACTTGCCATAGCAAAAAATTTGTTTGAACACGCGAACACCGTTAAAGTCTATGGGACACGAACATGAATAATCAAAAGTGCTAATTTTAAAGGCTTATATGCAAGTTATTGTCATAAAAAAGTGTTTGGGGACCTGTGTCCTGCCCCAGGGGACATGGATCAATGCAAAAAAAGTTTTAAAAACGGCCGTTTTTTCGGGAGCAGTGATTTTAATAATGCTTAAAGTGAAACAATAAAAGTGTAATATTCCTTTAAATTTCGTACCTGGGGGGATGTCTATAGTATGCCTGTAAAGGGGCGCATGTTTCCCGTGTTTAGAACAGTCTGACAGCAAAATCACATTCCAAAGGAAAAAAAGTCATTTAAAACTACTCGTGGCTATTAATGAATTGCCGGTCCGACAATAAACATAAAAGTTCATTGAAAAAACGGCATGGGAATTCCCCACAGGGGAACCCCGAACCAAAATTAAAAAAAAAAATGACGTGGGGGGATCCCCCTAAATTCCATACCAGGCCCTTCAGGTCTGGTATGGATATTAAGGGGAACCCCGGCCAAAATGTAAAAAAAAAATGGCGTGGGGCCCCCCTCAAAATCTGTACCAGACCCTTCAGGTCTGGTATGGATTTTAAGGGGAACCCCGCGCCAAAATTAAAAAAAAATGGCGTGGGGTCCCCCCATAAATCCATACCAGACCCTTATCTGAGCACGCGACCTGGCAGGCTGCAGGAAAAGAGGGGGGGACAAGAGAGCACCCCCCTCCTGAACCGTATCAGGCCACATGCCCTCAACATTGGGAGGGTGCTTTGGGGTAGCCCCCAGAACACCTTGTCCCCATGTTGATGGGGACAAGGGCCTCATCCCCACAACCCTTGCCCGGTGGTTGTGGTGGTCTGCGGGCAGGGGGCTTATCGGAATCTGGAAGCCCCCTTTAACAAGGGGACCCCCAGATCCCGGCCCTCCCCCCTGTGTGAAATGGTAAGGGGTAAGTACCCCTACTATTTCACAAAAAAACTGTCAAAAATGTTAAAAATGACAAGAGACATTTTTTGACAATTCCTTTATTTATATGCTTCTTCTATCTTCTTTCTTCTATCTTCTATCTGCTATCTTCCTTCGGTTTCTTCCTTCATCTTCTTCTTCTTCTTCTGGTTCTTCTGGTTCTTCCTCCAGTGTTCTCGTCCAGCATCTTCCTCTGCGGCGTCTTCTTCCCTTCTTCTCCTCGGGCCGCTCCGCATCCATGATGGCATTGAGGGAGGCTCCCGCTGTGTGACGCTTCTCCTCTTCTGACTGTTCCTAAATAACGGGGGGGGGGCGGGGCCACCCTGTGACCCCACCCCCTCTGACGCATGGGGACTTGAAGAGGACTTCCCTGTGGCATTCCCCGTGATGTCATAGGGGGCGGGGTTACGTAACGGGTGACGGGTGTACACAGTACCGTGCATCCCTAGTACAGTTTCTACTACTTTCCTGGTGGTGTACACAAAACATACAGTGCACCCATAGTTGTTTTTACACTTCTGTTGATGTACACAGTACCGTGCACCCCTAGTGCAGTTGCTACTACTTTCCTGGTGGTGTACACAGTACACAATACAGTGTAGTGTTTTTTTGCTAAACAAAATTTACAGCATGCCTGGAAGGCCATCAAGGAGAGGCAGACGCTCACAGGCCACTAAAAGAGGGCAAGCAGGCTCTGTGTCTACAGTCGACAGTGCTGGTCATGGACACGGTGCATCCTCAGCACGTGGCCGTGTGGCACGTTTGTCCTTTTTTCCTGCAGCTGGCCGTGTTATTGAGCCACAACATGCAGAAAAGTTGGTGGAATGGATAACAAAGCCGTCCTCATCCTCCTCATCCTCTGTCACCCAGGCTCAGAGTAGTTTGCTTGCCAATGCAGCTGCCTATTCCATCGGCTCCATGTCAACAGTCACTCCTTCCCTAGCCCCACCATCATGCACGGAGGAATCCCCCAAACTATTTGACCACAGTGTCGGGTACATGCTGCAGGAGGATGCGCAGCGATTTGAAGACCCCGATGATGGTACCCAGGTTGAGGAAAGGAGTAATGTCACCCTATTGGGAGGGGGTGCCCAAGAAGGTCAGGAAACTGGCAGTCATGTTCCCCCCAGCTGCAGCATACTGCCAAGTTTGCTCCAGTGCCAAGGAGGGAGGGGATGATGAGGTCACTGACTCAATTTGGGTGCCTGATAGAAGAGAGGAGGAGGAGGAGGAGGAGGTACGTCTCCAACGAAGTAGAATGCCCTCCAGAGGGTAGCTTAAGGGCAGTCACCCTATTGCATCACAGCACAGAGCTAAGCAGGTGCAGGGCGCTGCTGACTCCCCGCATATTTTGAAAAGATCTTTGGTGTGGGCCTTTTTTGACATGTGTGCATCAGATCACTCCGTTGCTGTTTGCAACATATGTCTGAAGCGTATCAAGCGTGGCCAAAACAGCAGCCGCTTGGGCACCACATGCCTGACCAGACATATGATGACCTCCCATGCAGTCCGTTGGCAACAGCACTTAAAAGACCCACATCAAAGAAAAAGGCGGACCTCTCCTTGCTCCTCATCAGCTGGGAACTCCAACCCCACTATACCTCCAGTCCGCTCAGAAACCTGCACTGAGAGGAATGAAGGTATAGAAATAGGTGTCCCAAGTACTTGCGGCCAATCTGCTAGCAGTACACCAACATCCGATTTTAGCAGGCAAATTTCCCTACCCCAGTTGCTAAACCGTCGAAAGAAATTTGGTCCCAGTCATTCACATGCTCAGTGTCTGAATGCTAGCTTGGCCAAATTGCTAGCACTGCAACTGCTGCCTTTTCAGCTGGTAGACTCTGCCCCCTTTCGTGAATTTGTGGAATGTGCGGTACCTCAGTGGCAGGTTCCCAAACGCCATTTCTTTTCACGGAAAGTAATTCTGGCTCTCTACCAGCATGTGAAAGGCAATGCCTTGGCCTCGTTGGACAGGGCAGTCAGCAGTAAGGTGCATATTACTGCTGACTCATGGTCCAGCAGGCATGGACAGGGACGTTACCTTTCTTTCACGGCGCACTGGGTAACTCTGCTGGCAGCTGGGAAGGATACAGGACAGGGTTCAGTATTGTTGGAGCTTGTTCCACCACCACGCCTCCAAAATGCTAGTGGTGATTCTGCATAGCTCTCTCCTCCACCCCCTCCTCTTCTTCTTCCTCTGTGGCCTCTTCCTCTGCAGATTTCTCCTCTGAACCAGTGGTGCTCTGTAGCCATTCAAGGGACTACGCAAGCACTCAGGAAAAAAGATGCCATGCGGTGCTTGAGTTGGTCTGCTTAGGGGACAGGAGCCATACTGGGGCAGAGATTCTGGCAGCTCTGCGAGGGCAGGCTCAGAGGTGGTTGACACCATGCCAGCTTTAGAATGCTTGTATGCCACAATGGCACCAACCTCCTCTCCGCTCTCCGACAGGGACACTTGACCCATGTTCCCTGTTTGGCTCACATCCTGAATTTGGTGGTGTAGCAGTTCTTGAGCAGGTACCCAGGCTTACAGCATCTCCTGAGGCAGGCCAGGAAAGTCTGTGGTCATTTCCGCCGGTCATATAATGCAAGTGATCGGCTGGCTGACATTCAAAGAGAATGCCACCTGCCCAAGAACCGCCTCATTTGTGACATGCCCACCAGGTGGAACTCAACTTTACCAATGCCGCAGCGGCTGCACATGCAGCAGAGGGCCATCAATGAGTACCTGTGTGAGTTTGGCACCAAGACAGGGTCAGGGAAGCTTGGCTTTTTTTCGCCACGCCACTGGCTACTGATCAAGGATGCATGCACTGTCCTGTCACCATTTGAGGAGGCCACGAGAATGGTGAGCAGTAACAGTGCATGCATCAGTGATACTGTCCCTCTTGTCTTCCTGTTGGAGCACGTGCTTCGTGGAATAATGGACAGGGCAATTGAGGCAGAACACCGGGCCAGAACATCTCAAGGCCTCCTTTATCCAGATACTAGTATTCCTGCAGGTCTGCCGATCACACAGGAAGAAGAAGAGGAGGAGGAGGATTGTGTCAGCATGGAGGTGGGGGATAACACTCAGCATCAGCAGCAGTCTTCAAGGGATTGTTTGCAGTCCCCAGAAACCCATGGATTTGTACGTGGCTGGGAGGAGGTGGTTGAGGATCATGTGATCCTTAGTGGCCCAGAGGACTCAGGATCGAATGCCTCTGCAAACCTACGCTGCATGGCCTCCCTGATCCTTCAAAGCCTGAGAAAGGACCCTAGGATTCGTGGTATCAAGGAGAGGGATCATTACTGGCTGGCAACCCTTCTTGATCCACTTTACAAGAGTAAGGTTGCAGAACTTATCCAGCCTTTGCAGAGGGAGCAGAGGATGAAACGCCTTCGAGAGGCCTTGCAAAAAGTTTGTGCAATGCGTTTCCAGATCCTGAGAGGTTACAATTTCCTGGTGCTGGACAACGTGTTGCTGAGGCTTTGTTCAGTCACAGAAAGAGCGGTGGAGAAGGTGGCCGGCTGACCGATGCCTTCAGGCAATTCTTCAGTCCTCAGCGCCCAGGTCTGATTGGTTTCAGCAACCATCGCCAGCATCTGAATTTCATGGTGCAGGAATATCTAGGGGCAAGATCAGACTTGGAGACCTTTCCACCATAGCATCCACTGGGTTACTGGGTCTTGAGGATGAACCACTGGCCAGAGCTTGCTCAATATGCAATTGAGCTACTGGCCTGTCCTGCATCCAGCGTTCTTTCTGAACGCACATTCAGTGCTGCTGGAGGCTTTGTAACCGATCACCGAGTGCGCCTGTCCACAGACTCTGTTGATCGGCTCACATTCATAAAAATGAATCAGTCTTGGATCACCAGCTACCAAGCACCTTGATTTTTCTATGGATGTGGGATCCCTTGAAGGCTGCATATGGTGAGTGACTATCCTATTATGCTGAGTGACTATCCTATTCCTCCTCAATTTTCATGATTATAGCTTCTAAGAATATTTTCAGTCCAGGGCACCACCACCACTGCCTAAGGCCCAATTTTTCTGCCCCTGTTTAACAGGGGTGCATAATTACCATTTTTTATCAAACATTTAACAGCAGGGCTCATTCCTGCGCTCAACAAGAGTATCTGTGAGGGGTTGCAGTGTTGTGGCACCACCACTGCCTAAGGCCCGATTTTTCTGCCCCTGTTCAACAGGGGCGAGTAATTACAATTTTTGATCTAATATTTCACAGCAGAGCCTGTTCCTGCTCTCAACAAAAGTATCCATGAGACTTTACAGTGTTGTACCACCACCACCACCGCCTAAGGCCCAATTTTTCTTCCCCTGTTTAACAGGGTCGAGTAATTACAATTTTTGATCTAATATTTCACAGCAGGGCCTGTTTCTGCACTCAACAAAAGTATCTGTGAGACTTTACAGTGTTGTGCCACCACCACCTAAGGCCCAATTTTTCTGCCCCTGTTTAACAGGGGCATGTAATTACAATTCTTAATATAATATTTCACAGCAGGGCCCGTTCCAGCACCCACCAAGAGTAACTGTATGGGCTTACAGTGTTCTGGTACCACCAACACCTAAGGCCCAATTTTCCACAGAGTGTATAGGGCAGGCCGTATAGTATATACAGGCAGTCCCCTATTTTCAAACATCCGACTTACAAACGACTCCTACTTACAAACAGAGGGAGACAACGGGAAGTGAGAGGAAATCTACCCCTAGGAAGGGAAATTCTCTCCTGTAAGAGTTAATTTGGGAAAAAGGTGTTCCCCCTGATGCTTTATCACCAATCCTTGTTTCCCTAATAACCCAAAATTATCAAAATCCAATTGTTATTGGGACAGAAAGTGAGGTGAAATCTTCTGAAAAGGGGCACAGACAGCAAAACAAATGTTACGGGGAGATGATAACTCATCCCTATGTTATCCAAAAAGCTTAAAAATAGATTTTTTTGCTGGAGCTACACTTACAAAATGTACCTGTTCCAAATGACAAACAGATTCAACTTAAGAACAAACCTACAGTCCCTATCTTGGTCGATGCCTCTTATGGAGAAACCCAGCATCGGGTGGAGCCTGAGGACCTGATGTCACCACATACCAGCTGGTCGGCTTCTGCCATGGCTGTGTGTTTTTTGTTTGCAACTGTGTTTGCTCTGCTTGTGCTTATGATGTCAGTCGTCCATCATATGGAATAAAAGGATTTTTAACCTACTGCACTATGAAGCGCCTCTTTTCCTCTTGTTAATACTTTACCATATGTCATGAGCGGCCCTGTTGGAGCAGTGGATACAAGGAGGACAATTCTGGCTGCTGTATCAGTGTCTTGAATTGCCTGACGTGAAGGGAATCCTGTTTGAATCCCGGATCAGCTGTTTCTGACTGATGAGCCAACTCACTTGAGCCCGAAAGATCTCTGTAATAGGGGTCCAGCATATCTGGTAAGCAGCCCTTTCTTATCTTTGCTTGATGTATGAAGATATATGGTGAAGACAGCATCATTCTAATTGAAGAATTTGTCCCCAAAGAAATCTCCGATATAAGGACATTATTTAGTCCCTTGATGGGCTGTTATATTCTACTAAATGTTCATCCATTCATATTCATTCATAATTTAACCCTTGGGCTAAGTTTTTTTTATTTTTGTATTATTTTGGGTAGCGCACCTAGTTCCATTCCTATTTCTGTCTAAACCTCATGTTCAAGGTTTTTTTTAGGTTGCAGCACCTTTGGTCACGTTTTTATTATATTTTATTTCAATTTCTATCGATCACTAGTTCACATTTTTTATTGATTTTTATTGGGGGTAGCGCAGATTGTGCACGTTACATTATGACAATAACTTGCATATTAGCCTTTAAAATTAGCACTTTTGATTTTTCACGTTCGAGTCCCATAGACTTTAACAGGGTTTGCGCGTTCGCACAAATTTTTGGTCTGTTCGCATGTTCTGCCGCAAACCGAACCGGGGGATGTTCGGCTCATCCCTATTAGTCACTGACAATGCTGCTGCCCAAGGGTGGCTATGCCGATTCTCCATGGACACAGTACAGTTAGTGAGTGTAACCACCCTAATGCCCCGTACACACGATCGGACATTGATCGGACATTCCGACAACAAAATCCTAGGATTTTTTCCGACGGATGTTGGCTCAAACTTGTTTTGCCTACACACGGTCGCACAAAGTTGTCGGAATTTCCAATCGCCAAGAACGCGGTGACGTAAACCACATACGACGAGACTAGAAAAGCCAGTTCAGAACCAAGCACGGCACCCTTTGGGCTCCTTTTGCTAATCTCGTGTTAGTAAAAGTTTGGTGAGAGACGATTTGCGCTTTTTTAGACTCGTGGTTTTCAGATCGTTTTCTGCTGTTCAGTTTGTGCTTGTGGGTTTGTATCTGCTCTTCAGTGCGTGCCAGCAAGCTATGCTTGACTTGTCATTGTGTTCTTGTTCGTTCATTACTGTTTTTCAGGTCGCTCTTCACAGGCCTTGCTGTTCTTCAGTGTGTTCTGTTACTTCGTTCTGAGCAGCCGACCGTTTTCTAGCCATGTTGCGTATACGTACTCCTCGTAGTGTTCGTGCTGTGCGGGGGCTTGGTGTTGGGGTCCTGACCTTGACACAAGTCCAGTCCATGAACAGGGTGAGGAGGAGTTCATGGACCAAGAACTGGTTGCTCCAGCGTGACCAGTTCTGTCATATGCTTTTGCTCCGTGAGATCCGTGAGAATAATCCTGATGATTTCAGGAACTTTCTCAGGATGACAGATCCCGTATTTCACCGTTTTTGGCTTTGCTGACCCCCTATATTAGCAGGCAGGATACCTGCATGAGGCAAGCCATCAATCTGGAGCAGAGGCTCGTCGCCACCCTGCGGTACTTGGCGATGGGGAGAAGCCTGCAGGACTTGAAGTTCTCGACAGGCATCTCCCCCCAGGCTCTGAGGATCATTATCCCAGAGACCTGTTCTGCCATCATCCAGGTCTGCAGAAGGAGTATATGAAGGTAAGATTTTTATCCTTTAACCTCACATTTGATTGTATTTAATGTTTGATAATGTATTGTATTTCTTTCCTCGTTCCCTAATTACCATCATTGTAATATGCTGTGAATGTCCCCTTTGTTCTCATGCATGCTGGATTTTTATGTAATTATTTTTTTTCTCCTTCATACATATTTGCCTTCATTTACCTCCCCAGCATGCTCTCCTGGTCCTATATTCACCTCATGTAGTCAGTTAACAATGTATTTTATCAGCTCCATAGTAGTACTTTACCCTAAAACCCCCCTAAAATGTTTTTAAATGTGATTTGTGCTTTAAATTCAGGCAGAGTGCCAGAGGCTTTTTTTTAGGGGTCCCCAAATCATTTTGAACCCTCCCTCCCCTCAACTGCTAAGTCAGTTGATACCAATTCTCTATCTATCCTCAATAATCTATCTGCTGACTTTGCCAAACCCATACACACTATACCCATCTAATTTGTGCTGAGATTTATGGATGAATTCCCCAAAGCATGTAGTGCAAGGGCCTGCCTGTATACTTTAAAATGGGACTGTTTAAAGTTTTTTTATCCTATTATTATCTTGATAGGTAATAGCAGAATGTCCAAATGTGCTCAAATGTGTACAATGTGTATTTGTATCTTTGTATTATGAAACTTCTTACCTGTCCAGTGGGCTGTCAATAGTGTAACTAAGGAGGGGCTGTTCAAAGTAATACCCATTATTTAGGCATTCATCTCTCAATGAAGTGGAGAGGGTTACCTGTCCAAGAGCCCCCCCCTATAATGTTAGAAATGGCCAGGGGGGGGGGGATATGATAGGTGTACCTTATACTTTGGTGTTTAAAAATTACCATAAATAAATGTTATCTTGATGTTGGCCTAGAATGTTTGTGTCTAATCTGCTTTCCATGTTTTTATGTGTAAATAGACTCATTTTTTTTTGTTTTCCTCAACAGTTTCCTTCCACGCCACAGGAATGGCAGACTATGGCCTCCCACTTTGCCCAGCGGTGGGACTTTCCTAACTGCAGAGGGGCAATTGATGGGAAACATGTCCACATCGTCCCACCACCCAACTCGGGGTCGTACTATTATAATTATAAGGGGTTCAATAGTATTGTGATGTTGGTGGTGGTGTCAGCTACTTATGAGTTCCTGTATGTGGACGTGGGGAAGAATGGCTGGATGTCCGATGGTGGAGTCATCGCCCAGACCGAGTTCTACAGGCGTCTCCAGACTGGCAGCTTGGACTTGCCACCTCCAGAAGACAATGTGGAAGGACTCCCATTCGTCTTGATTGCAGATGAAGCTTTTGCGCTGGGGGACCATCTTATGCGGCCATTCCCGATGAGGACCCTCACCCCGGACCAGAGGGTTTTTAATTACCGGCTGGCCAGAGCCAGAAGAGTGGTGGAAAACACGTTTGGAATCATGGCCAGCCGGTTCTGCCTATTTCTTACACCCATACATATGGAGGAGTACAAACTGAATCACATTATCCTGGCGTGCTGTGTTCTACACAACTTTTTACGGCAACATTCTGCCAACTATGCTGGCTCAGTTGGGCCTGAAGCCGGAATTCTAAATGAACCAACCCTGACAGCTCTTGAAAGTGGTCGTCCTGGCTTGCCCTCCCTGAGTGCCCGTGATGTCCGGCTAAGATGCCTTGAATTCTTTGCGGGTAGGGGGGCTATCAATATGCCAGACAATGTGTGAAACCTTTAACAAATAAAAAAAAAAATTAAGCAAATCTTTGGTGACATTTACTGCTTGTGTTTGTGTAAGCTGACCCTGACAGAAATGTGTGGAGTCCTGAAAATGGCGTGATTGTGTAACCTTACAAAGCACTGTTGGGTGTTATTTACTAAAGGCAAAGACACTTTGCACTACAAGTGCATGTGAAACTGCACTTGTAGTGCTAAGTGGATTTGCCCTTTTAGGAAATAATACCCATTGTCACAGAAAGCAGCAATTAGAGCACAACATAAGTGTTGGAGCGTTGAGACAATTATCCACACATTCTTAATTAACAATCTTTTTAATACCTGCACAATCACATGTGCATTTAGAAAAGGTTTTTAAAACAAACCAACATGTTTGTTGTATAACAATTTTTGGGGTCACATTAGAAAAAGTAAAAATGTCCATTTAAGATAAAACAGGCATGTTTCAAACCAACAAGAAAGACACAAATCTTGAACTTGCAAAGTTCACTTTTGGTAGAACTTGAAGGCAATATCAGACATGAGTATTTAGGAACTGTGTTTGATATTGCGTTCAGATGGGGTGAAGTCACCCCAGGAAAAGCCAAATTTTGAAGATGCACACAAATTTAACAATGTCAACATCTGCTACCTGCCATCACGGGGGATCAACGGGCGTGTTTTGGGGGAGCAACCCCTTCCTCTCAGCTACTTTATTTATGAGGAAGGGGTTGCACCCCCAAAACGCGTCCATTGAGCTCCCATGATGGCAGATAGCACATGTTGACACACTGTGTGCCTCTTCAAAATTTAACTTTTCTACAATTCGACGAAAAATTTAAAAATTGTAGCACACCATAAAAGAAAGGGATTTGGAGGGGTTTTAAACTCTCCCCAAAACATCAATGATGTTCTTATTTTTTTGAATAACATCATTGATGTTTTTCTTGATGTTTTCCAATGCAACATTACACCCCATGATCTCCCCAATCAGGATCTGTGCACTTTCCGAGGTGAAAGGATCAGGATCCACAACATCACGATCACCTAAAAAGATAGAAACCAAAAAAAACCCAGGTATTATAAATATGCCGGCATCCATCTCTTACCTGAGCCTGGGGTCGCAGACACTCACCTGTTGTGGTGCCAGTTTCCACCACGTCTTCCTCCTCCTGCTCTTCTTGTCTTTGGGGGATTTCCCCTTCTTCCAGAGGTGGGGGGGTCTCTGGTCTTCTTGGATGAGGGGTGTCCTCCGAGTCTTTTCTCCCCTATGTAGAAAAAAATGGTATACTTAGCACACAGATATTTGATGGCAGAACTATAAATATGAAACATTGCTTGGAAGTGGGGTACAATTGTCTATTTTGGCAGAGTTCCAAGATGTAGAATTTTTAGTGTCCTTTGTCAAGCATCAATACTTTACCTGTTTTGTACAAGCTTCACAGATGGAGCCACCCCTATAGTATACACTGGAGCATCTGTGTGGGACCCCCTAATAAAAAGGGTGTTCTTGTGTCCCACACTAGTGCTCCAGTGTCCAGATGTGAAAACTGCTGCTGAGTGTCCTCTCCTTACACAGAATCTAGTCTGCATTTCATTCTAGTAACAAACCCATCTACACAACCAAATTATTTTCATACAAGTAGGCCCTAAAAAATGTGGTCAAATGCATATGGCCAAAACAATGGTGTTTTATAGGCCGAAAGAAAAATGTTTGATACGAACGAATAATGTGCCCATGAACATGAAAGTTGCCATTTTAAACTGTACAACAGTTAAGAAAAGCACATGGATCAGCACGAACGTAATAAACACAAAAAGAATAGGAACACAGCACAACTACTTACTTTTTTGCAGTACTCTCCTTTCTGTACTGCTCGTGCTCTCTTAAATTCCAGTCCGACCACCGCTTCCTGAGTTGATCTTTCGATCGTCGTACCCTGAAATTCCGGTGCAGACTTTTGACCACTTTCGCCATTAACTTGGCCTTTCGGACATTGGGGTTGGGGTAAGGTCCATACTTTCCATCATAGTCGGCCCTTTTCAGGATGTCGACCATCTCCAACATCTCCCCAAAGGACATATTTGAGGCCTTAAATCGTCTCCTTCTGGATCGGGACGTTTCCGGCTCCGGACTTTCCTCCTCCTCCTCGTTGCTGTAATTAGCATGCACCTGCTGTGTCTCCGCCATGTGCTCTTCCCCCACTGCGCCGAACGAAAAGGGGCGGGGAATAGATTAGAAAGAACGTCAGGGGCGGGCGGAGTTACACGCATGCACAGTGTGTATAAAGCGTAACACGCGTGCGTAGTACGTACGATCTGTGAGAGGAGGAAGGAGTATAGGAGGCGATGATATCGTGATAACGAAGGTAAGATCTAAACTTGGGCCTATACTGCTTCTAGATTGAGGCCTATATTGTAACAAGATTAGGAGAGTTTTGCCTGACATTAGGGTTTGTCTTGTGTTGTGTCTTGCAGATAAAATGGATGGCTTCAATCAATGACCACAACTTCCTCCCCCTGTTCATAGACAAATACAGGGAGCTGCCTTGTCTGTGGCAGGTGAAACTTCCACATTATAATAATAAACAAAAGAGGCAGGCAGCGCTGGAGAAACTGCTGGAGTTGGCGATGCCAGTGGTCCCCACAGCAACCATCCCCTATTTAAAAGCCAAAATTGGTGGCCTGAGGAGCACTTATCTTAGGGAGCACAAGAAGGTCACGGATTCCCAGAGATCAAGAGCTGCAGTAGATGATGTTTATGTCCCCAGGCTGTGGTACTATGAGAGACTGTGATTTCTGTCAGACCACACTGAAGTCAGGGAATCCCTCTCAACTCTTCCTTCCACTCTTCCTTCCACCCCAGCTGAGGCTTCCGATGTCCAACCTGGGACTTCCAGCCAGGAAGAAGTGGAGGAGCCCAGATGGAGTCAGGTATAGCATTCTTCTACAGATTTCTGGTCAAGAAATAAATGATCTTTACTAGATGTTATTATTGATCACTAATTGCTGATTTAATAAAATGTTTTACATATCAATAGACAGTAGTGGGCAAAAATATTTGGGACAAGAATGAAAAATACTGGGCTCAGAATGATCATCAGTTATATTTCTTAACATTCAATTTGCAACAGTCATGAGGTGACAATTGTGTGTGATTGATGAATCAAAAACTCAAACTATGTCCCTTTTTCATACACGAAGATCTCAGCCAGGACGAGGCTCTGGAATGTGGCACACAGGAGGAGGCTGTGGAATGTGGCAGCCAGGAGGAGGCGGGGGTTAATGGCAGCCAGGAGGAGGCGGGGCTAAGTTGCAGCCAGGAGAAGCCTGGGACCAGTCGGAGTCTGACCGAATCGCAGGTTCCTCCCCTCCGCCTTCCATACAAAAGACCCAGGAAGGGGAGTCACGTGCAGGATTCAGCACTCAGGCTCATTCAGGAGGCTTCTGCATCCCTTCAGAGCCTTACCCACTCCTGAAGAGGCCTTTGCCTGCATGGCTGCCACCAAACTGAAGGGCATGCAGGAGGGTCAAAGTCCTAACTAAGGGGGTGAGTGGCGAAATCACACCCAAGACCGATGTGATTGAGTTGGACCATCCTCCTCCTCCTCCTCCTGCTGCCACAACTCCACCACCACAGCCACAGTGTGGAAGGAAGCATGAAAGGAAGACCAGAGAGTGATGGCCCTGGGTTCAGTCTGGTCTGGCAAAAGATGCAGGCTCTTGTATGACCACAGCCTGGGGTCATATTTCATCTGCTGCTTTCAGGATCTCTGGGACTTCTGGACCAGACTGCACTCCCTTATATAGGGACTCCTCAGGCCACCAATTTTGCAGTAAAATAATTGATGTGTGTCCTGGGGGCCAAAGGCTTTGCCAATTTCTGCTGTTTCTCCAGTGTTGCCTCCCTCTTTGTTTGGTTGTGAGCCCTTAATAAAGGAATTTTTGGTTCAATTATACTCGCCTATGTGTGTTTTCCTTAAAAAAAATAGTTTGTTTGTGAGGAGGCAGGTACATTTCAAAAATACAATGTGAAATTAACAAGGGACACTAACACCAAACAATCTCATTGAGATTAAATAATACAAGATAATAATGGTGTTGTGGTAACTTGACACACAAAATACACACAAAAATATTCTTGATTAAAAAGCAAACCAAATTTAGAAAAAAAAAACAGCCTTGAAAAAAAATTTTTTACAATTAAAAACAAACAAAAAAAAAAATTGGTCAGATGTGACAAATCAAAATATATTGAGGGAATCACAATAAGTAATAAAGAAAGAAGTTTGTGGGAAGTCTGTGTGAATATAAGCAGCAAAACTACTTCATTCTTCTCACATTAGAAAGAAGCAGAGAGTGCGCTGTATTAAACCATTTTTTACATTGCAGCATGACGAAAGTGCTGTATCCATTGCGAACGCTAATTTTACCAGACCGAGCTGTTCCGTCTCGGAATTTCTTCTGAGCATGCGTGGCACTTTGTGCGTCCGAACTGGCCACACACGGTTGGAATTGACGCGATCGGATTTTGTTGTTGGAAAGTTTTATAGCCTGCTCTCAAACTTTGTATGTCGGAAAATCCGATGGAAAATGTCCGATGGAGCCCACACACGGTCGGAATGTCCGACAACACGCTCCGATCGGACATTTTCCATCGAAAAATCCGACCGTGTGTACGGGGCATAAGACAGGAAGCATGTTAGTGGCTCAATCACCAGTTGAAGATAAGAAAAAAAAATGATTGTAGCCGCAACATCCAAGGACTGGCAAGTTATTTTGTTTTGGGAGTTAAATACACTTTAAATCCCCATTATGACAGCCAGCAATAAATATTTATATTAAAAATCTCTTTTAGTTATTAGACTTTTACCATAAATAACAGAAAAAAGCATCATCCCATGGATGCCTTACAGGCTGTTTTCTCAAGTCAGCTAGAAACTTTGACCCTGTCATCTTTTGCTGTGTCCACAGAGTCTTTTCCAGGTACAGTATTATCAAATTGTTCCTCCTTGGTCTCGTAAATGCTTTCATTTTAGAGGCTCCTTCTTTCGGAATTGTAGTAAGACCATAAATCACCGCGCAATTCATGCTGACAGTTATTTGTAACATAGCTCTGTTCTTCCTATCTCTTCAAACTTCATGTACAAAAAAAATTACCAGAAACTTATTATATGATCTCTCAGTATAAATTTTACAGTAGATATTCCTTAGAGATCATGACATCTCCATAAATCTACATGTAAAATACAAGTCTGCCTGGAATGCTATAATAAGGAAATGATTAACTACATGAAGGGGATTCTTATAATAAAGTATGCAGGGAAACAAACAGCAGTATTCAGTAGTTTAATTCTTTGGCGTTAATTCTTAAAGTGTATTTAAACCCAAACACACATCCTAGATATGTTGTTCATGTGTGCCTGGAATGACAAAAAGTTTAATTTGTTTTTAATATGGTACATACAAGATGGACCTCTTAGTAAAGAGAAAACATTTACAGCTGTATAGTACAGACTGTAAGACAGTAGACAACGCCAGTTTTTTATTGCCTACCACTTTGACTGTGTTAACACCAGGAAACTATATCCTCAGAGGAACTATTAATGTTTACATGTAAACCAGAGACTGTCCTTTAGGACCTATTGTAATCTATACAAAAATTCCTACCACAGTAAAGCCACCTGGAACAGTTAATACAAATTTGTGAATAATCCAATCTAGGCATATTTCACTAGCCAGAGTAGAGTTATACCCATAGAGTGACCTACTGCCTATATTGTCTGATGTATGCTATGATCGAAGGCTTATGTAGCCCAATTGACATACACTTCAGGCGGTTACCCCCTATTGGATTAATTCAGTATTCCTTTTCTTCTATAGGGTAACAATCGGGATTGTTTTTAATTTATGTTGCATATATGTTTTTGTGGTGTTTATCCTTGAAAAAACAACGATAAAAACAATGATACACCTCCAACCTCAACCCAATAACATCTCTCCTATGGTTTTGATCCAAACTATTTAGCATGTAGTAATACATGTATCTCTGCTAGTAAAATGCAGTAGGGAAGATAGGGGAGGCTGTAAATTCTATACACACTGTATGCATTTCTTACATTTCTCGGATTAGTCTATTTCTTCCAGATGAGTGGTATTAGACATGTGCACTGCCGAAAAATTTGTTTGTTTTAGTCTCATTCGTTATTTTATTTATTTATTTCAGGTACTTATATAGCGCTGTCAATTTACGCAACGCTTTACATATACATTATACATTCACATCAGTCCCTACACCCTCAAGGAGCTTACAATCTAAGGTCCCTAACTCACATTCATACATACTAGGAGTCACGGAATGTCCCACACTCCGCTTGAGTGCTTCCGTCATATACCACTTCCTCCCAGTCTGTATACAGATATCAGATATTCCAACCTCTCTGAGCACAAAACATGGCGACACTTGCTTGTTGCTACCATGAACTCACTTTATTTAGAATCAAAATTACAAGACTTTATATGCCGTTGGAACCTCCTCTAACAATATAACTGTAACCTAATTAACCTAATTAACATGAGCTAATTAACTAATCCTTTATACAGCCTAGGTGATTGAGACATGACCTTTTGCCCAGACTGAGTTAATTATCACAAGACACCTTCTCACAATAGCAGCAGCTCCAATAGGAGTCATCCCGTCTCCTACATTGTATAGAGGACAATGTGATCAGCTCATTCAATTAACATAAACACAGGTAGTTGGAGTGATGACACCAGCATCTTCTCACAGGATGTGTCCCAACAGTATAATTCAGTCTTATTATTCTAATATGGCATATAAAGGGTTCCCAGAGTCTCTGTGTTTTGGGGGGACATGGAGCTGAATCCAAAGTAACACCAACCCCAGGGTCCCCAGGCATACAGCTCACAGAGAGCACCATTCCCCCAAATGCTAGGGCCCATAATCAAAAGGCAACAGGCCCACACCCAGTCCTCTCCTACAGCCTCTGTCCTGGCAAAGGTGCGTCACATTTCTCCCCTTTCGGCAGGAAACTAACACAGGAGGAGACCCCAGATGGGTTGACTCCGAAGTTAGTCAGTAGTTCCAGTCCTCTACTGCCTGTACCCACACAGTACCCCAAATAAATTATTCCAAACAGAGTATCACTCACCCAGCCAACCTCTGCCTCTCTCAGAGAACATATCTGCCGCTGGGGAGAGGCCTGGACTGGCCCTTCTCCCTGGAGTCCTTTCTGCCGCTGGAGAGAAGACAGGGGGACTGGGCTCACTCTGTTATGGTGTTGGGGATCTGGGCCGACTGCCCAGCATCCCTGGAGTATACAGGTGGAGACTGAAGTCCCATCCACCTTCACAGGAAATCCATCCTCTGTTAGTTGAGGGCAGAGTCCAGCAGTACTCGGCCCTGTTGCCAGCCCTTCTGCTGGAAACCCCACACCATCTGCTCCGGCTAACTGTTGGGGAGGGAGGCCGACTGCCCCACCTCCCTGGAACTCTGTAGTTGTTGCCGGTGATGGCCAGAGGTTGGTAGCACTCTGCCCGGTTGCCGGTGCTTCAACTGGGGAAGTTCCCTGTAACTCCACAGATACTGCTGTTGGTGCGGGGCAGAGCACAGTGAAGTTTGGCGTCAATAGCAGCTCTTCTGCTGGAGGCTCATCAGGTTGTTCTTCCTCAGCATAAAAGTCTATTAAATCCCCTACCTCTATAACTGGTGTCTGTGGATAGAGATTCAACATCTTCTGTCCGTGGAACTCAGCAGATGCCATCAGTGCTGAGCAGAGTGCAATGAAGTTTGGCCCTAATCCCAACTCTTCTGCTGGGGGCTCACTCGATGGTTCTTCCTCAGCAGAAAAGTCTATCAAATCCCCTGTCTCTGCAACTGGTGTCTGGGGGTGGAGGTTCACCATCTCCTGTCCATGGAATCCAGAAGATGCTATCAGTGCTGGGCAGAGGTTAGCAGAGCTCTGCCCTGTTGTCAGCACTTCAGGTTTGGGGATGGCAATCTCCAGATTTTCCACTGCAGATTCTCTGGCATGCTGCTGGACAGGCACATTCCTCCATCCAAAATCATCCCATGCAGAAACAGGATCATCAAGGTCAGTCAGCACTTGCTGCATCCGCCATAAGACCTCCACCTCCATAGCTGTGGGGGCAGGTTGGCGAAGCACACTATTGCTCTGCCACATTGCCGACTCTTCAGCCAGGATTTCAGGGTTGTCAGCTGGTTTTTCCTGATAGTCCCAGGCAAAGGGAGCCCAGCCCTGGCACTGAGCAATGTCTAGCAGTCGTCTGTAGGCGATCTCTAGCTCCCATTCCTGAACGGCCAGAAACCCCAAATCTTCCTGTGCCCAGTGCACTTCCGGAATGTTCAGTAGCCCTTCTCTGAAATCCATGATTTCGTCCACCCGCCACTCCAAATCACTCCCAAAGTTAGAGTCCCCTGTCAGCTTCACAAACAACAGTCCCAAGCCGCCGTAGCTTAAGCCTTCCGTTGGGCTGTCATCCACTATCCAGGGACATGCTTGGGATACATGCCACCGGAGGGCTCTGTAGCTCTCATCCAGCTTTATCTCTGCCCAGACCAGCCTGCTTAATTCAGCTGTCTGCTTCTTGTGTGGTTTTTCTCCCAAAAACCGCACCCGCAGTCCGTACTGCGACCAGTACCATTCCTCAATGGAGGGGAGACCTTTTCCCTGGTGTCGCTGCTCACGGGCTAGCGCTTCCTTCCAGAGTTTGCAGCGAATAGAATCACACCATCCCAGCAGGACCTGCTCTGATACTGGTCCTCTGTGCTGTATCTGCATCTCTCGCAACCTCCTTCTGAATTCCTCATCCATGGCGGCTGGTATCTGTACCTCTCCTCTCCTCTCCTGCTATCTGGACCTTGGATCCAGATGGAAGTTTGGATGTCCCAGACTGCAGGAAGCTTTCCCGCTGCTTGCCACCAATGTCACGGAACGTCCCACACTCCGCTTGAGTGCTTCCGTCATATACCACTTCCTCCCAGTCTGTATACAGATATCAGATATTCCAACCTCTCTGAGCACAAAACATGGTGACACTTGCTTGTTGCTACCATGAACTCACTTTATTTAGAATCAAAATTACAAGACTTTATATGCCGTTGGAACCTCCTCTAACAATACAACTGTAACCTAATTAACCTAATTAACATGAGCTAATTAACTAATCCTTTATACAGCCTAGGTGATTGAGACATGACCTTTTGCCCAGACTGAGTTAATTATCACAAGACACCTTCTCACAATAGCAGCAGCTCCAATAGGAGTCATCCCGTCTCCTACATTGTATAGAGGACAATGTGATCAGCTCATTCAATTAACATAAACACAGGTAGTTGGAATGATGACACCAGCATCTTCTCACAGGATGTGTCCCAACAGTATAATTCAGTCTTATTATTCTAATATGGCATATAAAGGGTTCCCAGAGTCTGTGTGTTTTGGGGGGACATGGAGCTGAATCCAAAGTAACACCAACCCCAGGGTCCCCAGGCATACAGCTCACAGAGAGCACCATTCCCCCAAATTCTAGGGCCCATAATCAAAAGGCAACAGGCCCACACCCAGTCCTCTCCAACAGTCTCTGTCCCGGCCAGGTCCGTCACACTAGGGCCAATTTAGACAGGATCCAATTAACCTACCAGCATGTCTTTGGAGTGTGGGAGGAAACCGGAGTACCCGGAGGAAACTCACGCAGACACAGGGAGAACGTGCAAACTCCAGGCAGGTAGTGTCGTGGTCAGGATTCGAACCAGCGACCCTACCGTCTTCCGTGTTTTTCTCTGGCTCTCCTGTCTCAACAGGGAACCTGAGAATGCAGCCGGTGATTCAGCCAGCTGATCATAGAGCTGATCAGAGACCAGAGTGGCTCCAAACATCTCTATGATGTTTGGAAGCTACGAGCATTTCATGACTTAGATTTCGCTGGATGTAAACAGCCATTTGGGAAATTGGGAAAGCATTTTATCACACCGATCTTGGTGTGGTCAGATGCTTTGAGGGCAGAGGAGAGATCTAGGGTCTAATAGACCCCAATTTTTTCAAAAAAGAGTACCTGTCGCTACCTATTGCTATCATAGGGGATATTTACTTCCCTGAGATAACAATAAAAATGATTAAAAAAAAATGAAAGGGACAGTTTAAAAATAAGATAAAAAAGCAAAAAAAAAAAAAGCAAAGAAAAAGCACCCCTGTCCCCGCCTGCTCTCGCGCTAAGGCGAACGCAAGCGTCGGTCTGGCGTCAAATATAAACAGCAATTGCACTATGCATGTGAGGTATCACCGCGAAGGTCAGATTGAGGGCAGTAATTTTAGCAGTAGACCTCCTCTGTAAATCTAAAGTGGTAACCTGTAAAGGCTTTTAAAGGCTTTTAAAAATGTATTTATTTTGTTGCCACTGCACGTTTGTGCACAATTTTAAAGCATGTCATGTTTGGTATCCATGTACTCGGCCTAAGATCATCTTTTTTATTTCATCAAACATTTGGGCAATATAGTGTGTTTTAGTGCATTAAAATTTTAAAAAGTGTGTTTTTTCCCCAAAAAATGTGTTTGAAAATCGCTGCGCAAATACTGTGTGAAAAAAAAATGAAACACCCACCATTTTAATCTGTAGGGCATTTGCTTTAAAAAAATATATAATGTTTGGGGGTTCAAAGTAATTTTCTTGCAAAAAAAAAATAATTTTTTCATGTAAACAAAAAGTGTCAGAAAGGGCTTTGTCTTCAAGTGGTTAGAGTGTGTGACATAAGCTTCTAAATGTTGTGCATAAAATGCCAGGACAGTTCAAAACCCCCCAAATGACCCCATTTTGGAAGGTAGACACCCCAAGCTATTTGCTAAGAGGCATGTCGAGTCCATGGAATATTTTATATTGTGACACAAGTTGCGGGAAAGAGACAATTTTTTTTTTTTGCACAAAGTTGTCACTAAATGATATATTGCTCAAACATGCCATGGGAATATGTGAAATTACACCCCAAAATAAATTCTGTTGCTTCTCCTGAGTACGGAGATACCACATGTGTGAGACTTTTTGGGAGCCTAGCCGCGTACGGGACCCCGAAAACCAAGCACCGCCTTCAGGCTTTCTAAGGGCCTAAACTTTTGATTTCACTCTTCACTGCCTATCACAGTTTCGGAGGCCATGGAATGCCCAGGTGGCACAAAACCCCCCCAAATGACCCTATTTTGGAAAGTAGACACCCCAAGCTATTTGCTGAGAGGTATAGTGAGTATTTTGCAGACCTCATCTTTTGTCACAAAGTTTTGAAAATTGAAAAAAGAAAAAAAAAATGTTTTTTCTTGCCTTTCTTCATTTTCAAAAACAAATGAGAGCTGCAAAATGCTCACCATGCCTCTCAGCAAATAGCTTGGGGTGTCTACTTTCCAAAATGGGGTCATTTGGGGGGGGGGGTTGTGCCACATGGGCATTCCATGGCGTCTGAAACTGTGATAGGCAGTGAAGAGTGAAATCAAAAATTTACACCCTTAGAAATCCTGAAGGCGGTGATTGGTTTTCGGGGCCCCGTACGTGGCTAGGCTCCCAAAAAGTCCCACACATGTGGTATCCCCATACTCAGGAGAAGCAGCTAAATGTATTTCGGGGTGCAATTCCACATATGCCCATGGCCTGTGTGAGCAATATATCATTTAGTGACAACTTTGTGCAAAAAAAAAAAGTTGTCACATTCCCGCAACTTGTGTCAAAATATAAAATATTCCATGGACTCAACATGCCTCTCAGCAAATAGCTTGGGGTGTCTACTTTCCAAAATGGGGTCATTGGGGGGGGGGGGTGCCATCTGGGCATTTTATGGCCTTCAAAACTGTGATAAGTAGTGAGGAGTGAAATCAAAAATTTGCGCCCTTTGAAATTCTGAAGGCGGTGATTGGTTTTCGGGGCCCCGTACGTGGCTAGGCTCCCAAAAAGTCCCACACATGTGGTATCCCCGTACTCAGGAGAAGCAGCTGAATGTATTTTGGGGTGCAATTCCACATATGCCCATGGCCTGTGTGAGCAATATATCATTTAGTGACAACTTTTTGTAATTTGTTTTTTTTTGTCATTATTCAATCACTTGGGACAAAAAAAATTAATATTCAATGGGCTCAACATGCCTCTCAGCAATTTCCTTGGGGTGTCTACTTTCCAAAATGGGGTCATTTGGTGGGGGGTTTGTACTGCTCTGCCATTTTAGCACCTCAAGAAATGACATAGGCAGTCATAAACTAAAAGCTGTGCAAATTCCAGAAAATGTACCCTAGCTTGTAGACGCTATAACTTTTGCGCAAACCAATAAATATATGCTTATTAACATTTTTTTTTACCAAAGACATGTGGCCGAATACATTTTGGACTAAATGTATGACTAAAATTGAGTATTGGATTTTTTTTATAACAAAAAGTAGAAAATATCATTTTTTTTTCAAAATTTTTGGTCTTTTTGCATTTATAGCGCAAAAAATTAAAACCGCAGAGGTGATCAAATACCATCAAAATAAAGCTCTATTTGTGGGAAGAAAAGGACGCAAATTTCGTTTGGGTACAGCATTGCATGACCGCGTAATTGTCAGTTAAAGCGACGCAGTGCCAAATTGTAAAAAGTGCTCTGGTCAGGAAGGGGGTAAATCCTTCTGGGGCTGAAGTGGTTAAAGGGTACAAACATGGAAATTTCAGGGGGGGGGAGGTGGTTGCAGAGTACCAGAAACTGTACAGGCACCACCAATGACCAAGCCAACAGTAAACAGCAGTAAATCCAAAGAATGTAAATTGTAGTATATGATAACTAATCTTTGTCCTTAAATTTCCACAAATTTACCAAGATGGAACAAACCCTTATCTAGGATGTAGACAAGGATGTGTAAATAACCCCTCTAAATGGTACACTATATCTTTTAATGCAGGGGCTGGCAACCTGTCCATTGCAATCTACCTGTTGACCTTAGGTGACAGACCGTAAACAGGTCCATGCGCCGCCAACCCCCACCTTTTAGGTGGTGGTCCTTCTTCCCCCAGGCTCCTCTGTTTTCGCTCTCATCCTCATGGCACAGCAGAGAGTGGGAGCTGGATAATTAACTTTTCAAGTTATCTGGCAGTTGATTGGTTGTTAGGACACAGAGCGGCCCTAGCAACCAATCACCAATTTGTGTATATGAAAAGTTACTGCAGCAGCTCCTGCCCTCCGTCCAAAACTGTGCTTCCTTCCACTCTCTCCTGTGCACATGTGCAGATAGGACACTGCTTATGCTTGTGTGGGGGTGATGTTAAAGGAAGCAGAGTACACTGCCCTGGGGTGGAAGGGAGGGCAGTGGACACTGTTATGGGGGGGAAGTGGGGGAAAACGATACTGATATTGGGGGGGAAGAGGACACTGCTATGGGGGAGCAGAGGACACTGCTATGGGAAGGAACGGGGAAGCAGAGGACACTGCTATCGAAGGGCAGAGGACACTGTGAAGGGGGAAGGGGAGGCAGAGAACACTGCTATGGGGGGACAGAGCACACTGCTATGGAGGGGTCAGAGGACACAACTATGAGGGGAGGGTGAAGGGGTGGCAGAGGACACAGCTATGAGGGGAGGGGGAAGAGGGGGCAGAGGACACTGCTATGGGGGAGGGGGCAGAGGTCACAGCTATGGGGGAGCAGAGGACACTGCTATGAGAAGGAAGGGGGGAGTAGAGGACACTGCTTTGGAGGGGCAAAGGACACTGCTATGTGCGAAGGGGGAGGCAGAGAACACTGCTATGGGGGGGACAGAGGACACTGCTATGGAGGGGGCAGAGGACACAGCTATGAGGGGAGGGGGAGCAGAGGACACTGCTACAGGGAGGGAAGGGGTGGCAGAGGACACTGCTATGGAGGAAGGGGGGGCAGAGGATACTACTATGGGGCAGACAACACTGCTATGGGGGGAAGGGGGGGCAAAGGACACTGCTATGAGGAAAGGTGGCAGGCAGAGGACACTGGGGTGATATTAGGGGGGCAGAGGATACTGCTATGGGGACAGAGGACACTACGGTGAAGGGAAGTGATGTGAAGGGGCAGAGGACACTGCTATAGGCAGGACTGGCAACAGCATAAGGCTGTTTAGGCAGCCGCTTTAGGGCGCAATAGGGGTGGGGGGGTTAGTAAAATCCTAAACCCCAGCCACTTGCTGAGAATTCAGATTTTTTAAAAAATACCTGTCTTCCAACCATCCCCTTTATTTTCCTCCTGCATACAGGTGCTGCAGGAGGAAAATCCAGGAGATCGATTCCAGTAAATGCCCACCCAACAGAGCTCCTAAAAATAATGTAAAAATAAAATTGTAAAAAATAATACAAATTAAAAATACTCCATCCACTGCCCTACTGACAAAGTATACTGTCTTACTGACACCAGCCTCTGCCCTACTGATACTGCTCTACTGACTGACACTGTCCTCTCATAAGGTGGGATAAGTTTATATTTTAAAGTGCCATTTGTTATTGTTGTTATTATATTTCGCTAAGTTTTTCTTACTATTTAGTTAGGCCTTGCTAGGTAATCTCTTTAAAGAAATGGAGATGAACCCTGTGATCTGTGATCTCTTTTATGTTGTTTTGCCTTTAATTTCTATTTGAATATGTTGTTTTAGAATGTATGGGTTCATGTATACTTTAAGGTGTTAGCCTACAAAAAAACATGCTTATCCATCAAATTATACATATGGTAATGTAGTAATGTATTCCTTACCCCTAAAGAAGCTGCTTGATGTGTTTGATCTGCTGTTTCTGTGCCTACAACTCTGAACAGCACCACAAACATAGACAAACCTAGTTGAGCTGGGAATGCTTACTGCAGACAACTGTATATACACCCCAATGGCTCAAGGTGCATACACATCAGAAATGACCCAGCAACTGATTAAATAATAGAAAGAGGTATATTGTAACAGGGTAAACAAAGAAATATATAAATAATATATGTATTGAAATGATTGAGCAATGGGAGTAATGCTCCAGAAACAATTATTTTTATAAAGCACAACCCTCTCCTGAACCCTGTATCGGGCAACCCTAACTAGGGGGAGATATATCTATGTGCCACAATAACAGTTAAGCAGTTAGTAAATACCAGTCTGTCACATCCATACAACCTTTCATACACCTACCAAAGCGGAACACAATGGCCACTCTACTAAACAAAATGAAAACAATAAAATAAAGCACACGGTGCAAACATTATAACTGAACCACCATACAAATATAAATAGTGGTTAGCATATCTTTCTTTTTGTTATTTGGAGTTTCATACAGCAGTGTATCACCATAACAATTATTTCACAGAAAAAGGTTTGGAGCTGTTCATTTAATTTACCCCAGTGGGGTGGTTACCAATAATTCCACTCCATTTCACATTGTAACAGCCTTTTGTCTACATTGTCTCCTTGTGGGACCTCGTGGATCCGATCCAGGCAACATAAGATATATTAGACATTTTCTATTTATGATATGCAGCATGGCTATTGATGTGAAGACAAGTGCCCACACTCTATTGCACATGCACAATCCACATTTCCAAAACATGCATTTCATTTTACCAACATAAAAAATCCACGATAAAACAGTAAAAAGATACACAGCCCTACTGTCCCCTACATAACAACTTGATAACAAATAATGTTCTTTAGCAAGGAACATACATTCCACATTACTAATGATGCTACCAAAATTAGTGTGTGCTGTAAATTGCATAGCTTCCAACTGTCCTTGATTTCGAGCAATGTCCCTCTTTCCCCCTCATTTGTCCCTCAATTTGGTCTGATCCATGTAGTTGTATGTAAAATGCACTTTTTAATTTTCAAAAAGAGTTTCCCAGTGCTAAACCTTTCATCTAATTTCTAAATTCCTACATTTGTACATTTTAAAAGCAAATATAAAGGAATAGTAGTGGTAAAAAAAGTCCTTGTGGATTTAATTAACCTTTTTTTGGTTAATTCTCCTTTAAGGGGGTGTGGCAGGGGACGTGTCCTATGCCTACATACATTTGTTAGTAGGTATCCTTCATTTCCATCTCAAAATGTTAGGAGGTATGAAATTGCCTCCTGCAGTACCTCCTGAGCCCTGAACATCAGTAAATCACAAAGTGGAACTAAACCCGTCGATTTAACAGTTTAAAAAAAAATGTTCCATTCCTGGAATGCCAGGATTGGTAACTGTCACATTTGCTTGTATCCTCAACCAAACTGTCAAACTATCAAATGGTTGGTGTCATACCTGATCACGTGTGCAGCACCATGGCAATTGCAGATCAAACAGAAGCAGCTTCCTAAGCTGTAAATGATAGGATGGTTTAATTCCGTTTCAAGGCTGTCACCAGATCGGCCTCTACAAATTCAGCAGTGCCAAAAATAGAGAGCAACCGAGCATGTGCCAAACAGGGTGAGACAGTGTATTACTGCGTTTTACACAGTAAAGGCACTTATTTTTAATGTTTACATAGCTATATCTGCAAAAGGGGCCTGCCTGAAGTGATCTAGCAGGTTTTTATTTTCTGACTAAAGTTCCACTTTAATTGTTTCTCTTGTCTAAGGGGACGTTTGATTAGGCAAAAAAAATTCTCTGTCAAATTGGTTTGCTTTATTAAACTCCTTCTTAAAGTTTTTCTTACAAAATCATGAGATGGAAAAGCTAACGTCATTCCCCCTTGCTCAGAGCTGAATCCAACCAGTGTCAGGACAGCACATGCACTAGTGGTCATGTTTTATTTATACTTTTATTGGCAATTTTAGTTTATTTTTACATGCACATGTATATTTATGCTTGTGGGCTGTTCCCACCACATTAAGAGAGTGGTCAGCTATGCACAGAGGAAGTGGGTTAGTACGCTGCATGCTAGGGGACGTAGGTGGGTGTGGTCTGGCCCTGCCCATTGGCTTGTTTGTGGAGGGGTGGGTTGCTGATGGTCCGTGGCCATTTAAGAGCTGACCTGACATTAGTTGTATTCAGCTCTGAGGAAGGTGGCATGACTCTCGAAACGCATTAGCTTTTCCATCTGATGATTTTGTGATGGGAATTAGTGCCAATGTCTGAAGCATAAGAGTCAGAAGCCTATTGATTTTTTATGTTTTTGAGTATCCATTTGCTATTTGGAATTAAAAAAATTGCATGGTGGTATTTCACGAGGAGTTGCACCCTCTTGTGTGTTTTTACAGTTCATCATGAACCTCAATTTAAATTTGTTGAATAAACACTCCAGAAATGTATTTCAATTACTGTCCACACCATTTATACATCATTGATATACCTGTGCAACAGAAGCATGTGGCTCCCACCCATCCCAGGTACAGATTTATGACAGGGAACAGCAGGTCCCTATTGCCATGCTCTGTACCTGAAGGTAGCGAGACCCACAAAAACTAAAGACATTATGGTTCAAGATTAGTTCGCAACATAAAAAAAGCACGCTCAGATTGTGTAATCCTAAATCCTAGCAGCTAGCACAAAGTTTTAGATACAAAAACATATAAAAGAGCTAATAAAAGGCCTGGGTGGCTTAACTCCAACGTAAAAATGCATATAAAATAGAAGGGAGAAGGCTTTCAAAAAATACAAGGCTGAGGGATCATCATCAGCATTCCAACTTTACAAAGAATGCAATAAGAAATGTAAAGGTACAATCAGGGCGGCTAAGATAGAACACAAATGGCACATAGTGGAGGAAAAAAAAAAGAAATTCTTTAAGTATATAAATAGTAAGAAAGGGAGGTCAGGTCATATTGGTACCATAAAGAATGATGAAGGGAATCTTGTTAGTAAGGATGGAGAGATGGCAAAGGTATTGAATTTATTCTTCTGCTCAGTCTTTACGAGGGAAATGGGGGACTTCAGTAACCAAAACTGCAATGTTTATCCTCATGACACATCACAGGAAGCACCCTCATGGCTAACAGAGGATAGAATTAGAAATAGACTTAAAAACCGTAACATTAGTAAGTCACTGGGACCAGATGGCTTGCACCCAAGGGTCCTTAAGGATCTCAGTCAAGTAATTGCCAGACCATTGTTCCTAATTTTTACGAACAGTCTACTGAGTGGAATGGTACCAGCAGATTGGAGAAAAGCCAATGTAGCACCAATATTTAAAAAAGCGCCCAGATACATCCCTGGGAATTACAGACCAGTTAGCCTAACATCAATAGTATGCAAGCTCTTGGAGGGGATGATAAGGGACTATATACAAGATTTTAGTAATGAAAACTGTATCATTACCAGTAATCAGCATGGATTCATGAAGAATCGTTCTTGCCAAACCAATCTATTAGAAAAATTTATATATATGATGCAGCGCTCGTGACAAATTAAAACAAATACATGAGTGTATTACCGCTGCTGTAAGAAAAGTACCAATACTTAAATAATAAAAACAAACACATACAGCGCTGGCAAAAAATATAACTACACCATAGATAGGATACTATATAGAACGTGCTCTGTGCAATATTCCTATAATCATGAATCCAAAAATAACATGAATAAAATGCTAAATACTTAGAATATATATGGATATACAATTGGTGCAAAACCCAAACCAATTACTAATTAATAGATTACTATTTGCTAATTTAGCACATGTGTGAAGTGCTAAATGGATATGCAATTGGTGCTAAACACAAACCAATTACTATTGAAAAACAATATAAATTATGAGCTAGGATAAATAAAATTAATAATAGTGGTAAATAGTCCCAAATAAATGCCATCAGCTAGACTGCTACACAGGGCTTGTTGGCGGTCTCACTGGAGAGAAAACAGCATCTCTTCAACCTATGCTGACAGTCAGTCTCCTGGAGTGCTGCAGTATGATGCCTCTGATATAGATGTAATAAAAATGGCTTATGTTCGTAGCAAATAGGTCATATACTTGTAGGTGTCAACCATCGAATCAGACCCAAAAAGACAAAGAAAAGCGATATAGTGAAGTATTGTGGAAAAAAAAAATCACTTGCGCATCATAGCGCTACTCACAAGATACTTGGTTGCAAACAGGCATGTCAGAAAAACTTCAGCGATCGCCGCTGTAAGCATGCGTTCCACGGGAACAGGAAGAAGCGTCACTGGTTAAGCGTGAGCCGGATGTTTCGTTGACACGTTTCGCCCCTCCCCCAGGGCGTCATCAAAGACATAACATCCAGCCCACAGATGTTAGGATATATAAGGTGTGTGGACTCCTCCCAACAAGGAAATTAAAAAAGTGACAGCCAAATCGAAATAATAAAAATAAAAATAAGAAGAAAAAGAAAAAGAAAAAGAAAAAGAAAAAAAGAAAAGAGAAACTTAATGGAAGGAATTTTTAATGTTAGCGATGCTACTTTCTCTCAGTAAGAATTAAAGGTTTTAGATTTAGGTCTCAAATTTGCTTTGGATAGGAATTTTAATAAATTTGATGTTTATATTGATTTTCAGAAGTTTATTAGAAAAATTAACATTAAAAAGTTTTTTTAAAACAATAACACTCCAATAAATTCTCATGTAGAGGAGTATTCACACACTTCCCTTAAGAATAATTCTATATTTAACCCTCAAATCACCAACAACCATTTTGTGGGTGTCTTCAAATCCTTGGTTGAGCGAGATTTGGATAGACTTGCTGTGCAACCAAAAAGACACAAGAGAGATTTAGAGAAGGGTTTGAGGGCACTGGAGAAGAATAAAAATATAGTAATTAGGTCGACAGATAAGGGGGGGAGTAGTCATACTCAACAAAACAGACTACCTGGAAGAATTGAATAAACTGGTCAGTGATCGAGAAACATATGAAAAACTAAAAGGTAATCCTACGAAGAAATACAAATCCCAGCTAGAAGAAGAAGGAAGAAGGAATTTTAAAAAAGGAGGAGGCGAGATATTTGATCCCGGACGCTCCACATATACCGGCGATCTATCAGTTACCGAAAATACATAAAAATGCAACTAAACCGCCGGGCTGACCCATAGTTAGTGGAATCATTGTTTTCCAGGCTCGGGGAATATTTGGATTATTTTTTGCAGCCACTTACCAAGGAATATCCCTCTTACCTCAAAGATAGTAAGGATCTTATTGAATTGATCAGCCCAATGGTAGTAGATGGAGCTTGTTTGTTGGCGAGTATTGATGTCAGCTCTCTATATACAAACATCCAGCAGAAACATGCTCTTCAAGCTGTTGAATGGGCTTCAGAAAGTACCAATATTAAATCTAAGCAGAAAGAATTTCTTATAAGAGCACTTGATATGGCGATGAGTCATAATTTTTTCTGGCACAACAAAGATTATTATAGACAAACTAAAGGTGTGGCAATGGGGGCTAAGTATGCCCCATCAGTAGCCAACATTTTCATAAGCTTCTGGAAAAATCAAGCTATATACCAAACCAATATACCGGAGCTTAGACTCTACAAAAGGTATATTGATGACATTTTTATAATTTGGGCTGGATCACCAGAATCTTTTTGTGAATTTCTAAAGAAAATTGGTGAAAATCCTTTTGGTATTTCCTTTTCTGAAAGTTTCAGCCACATGGAGATTAATTTTCTAGATCTCACTGTATTCAGAGAAGGTGACAAACTATGCACGCGGACTTTCTTTAAGGATGTTGACAGGAATGGTTACATTCCGCTGACCAGCTGTCATCATCCGAGGTGGTTGAGGGGTATTCCAAAAAGCCAAATGCTTAGAGTCAGGAGAAACTGCAGCAAAGAAGATGATACAATTCCCTAGCTAATGTCATTTTGGAACATTTCAAGCCAAGGGATACAAATTGGAAGATTTGGAACGAACCAAAAGGACAGTTGGTGAAATGGATAGGAAGGTTTTATTTAAACCTAAAGTCGAAAAAGAAAATGATTATGGTATAGCATTCATGACTGGTTTTAATAGACAATATCATCAAAATTATTAAAGAACATTGGCCTCTATTGTTGGAAGACACTGATTTAAAGAAAATCCTACCTACTCAGCCCAAATTCATTTACACAAAACCACCTACGCTTAGATTACGATTGGCACATAATGTGGTTAATCCACCCAGGAAGGTGTGTACCTTCTTGGATAGGACTGGGTTCTACAGCTGTGGAAGATGTATGATATGTAGGACTTCAAAATTTCGTAAGAAAAAAATCACTCATTTCAGGTCGTTATCCGAAGGAAGATCTTTTGAAATAAAAAAATTAATCACATGCAGTACCATGCATGTTACTTACCTACTGTCCTGTCCGTGTAACCTACAGTATGTGGGGAGGACCACTAGACAGTTAGGAGACAGTTAGGAGTTAGGCTTAGAGTTAATCGAATTAAGAAAGGATACAAACATCATGGTCTCTCAAACCATTTTAGGCTATTCCATAATAGGGATCCTAGTCTATTAACCTTTTGTGGAATTGATAGAATCGAGGACCACTGGTGAGGCTCTGATCTTAAGACAGCCATTTCCCAGAACGAAACTCAATGGATCCATAGGCTTCGTACCTTGCATCCCTATGGGCTCAACATTGAGCTGGATCTTAATTGTTTCTTATCCAACTGGTAATATTCTTCTAGATTCTAAATGATTCTATCTAATTGGTTATATCCAATTTCTATATAATCCTTTGCCAAATGTTGATGTACTCCGATTATATTTTTATATATTTTCTCATTTTTTATTGTTGGGTGGAGTATACTTCAGATTAGAGAGTAAGCCATACTTATCCCCTCCTAATATGTTGTTGCATTTATATGCATTATATAATTAAAAAAAAAAATTTTATCTATTTTTGTTCAGGTTAGGAGAAGATGGGATTTAGTCAATCTTTATGTTTTTCAGATTGGCGTCCTTCTGATATTTGCACATGTGTATTTTGGGTTATTTTTCTATTTTTTTTTTTTTCAAAGGATTTTATTGAAATTTTACAGAATAACAAGTAGAATTTGACATACAGCTCAGTGAAGCAAATCGCAAGTGTTCAAAAGGCATCGATAGATAAATACAGGAAATACAAGAACAGTTGATAGAAAGCGAGTACGGGCATAAAGCCCTGTCAGTTAACAAAGTAAATATCACTATGTATGAATTATGGGTGTTAGCTCGATGAAATCGGATGTATTGTGCGGAGGTGAGCCAGACCGTTTTGTGAACAACTCCGTTTTCGTTCACCCCTAAACGGGACCTTCGCTGTGAACGAAAAGGGAGGTACAGGACGAGGCGTAGGATATGTTTAGCTATGATGGTTTGGCGAGTTACGGAGGGATTCACAGATAGAGGGTAGGTACATCCGAAGAGCAAAAAGGGCCTGAGGTGAGTCAGTTGCGTGGGGGAGATCTATTAGTGACGAAAAAGGAAGGATAGTGAGTGCGTAAGAAAATGCTATGAACAGTTCTGATGTGCATGGATATGTCAGCTCAATGTCGCTCGAGGGGGGGGAGAATGGGGTACTAGGGGATAGAGGGGTGGGTGAGTTTTGGGGGAGGACAGTAGGGGACAGGCCGCAGAAATTCCTCAGGGAGTATGAGGAGATGAAGGGGGCAAGGTCGAGTGTGTTTGGGAATGTTTGTAGTGAATCCAACATGCCCAGGTGGTCTGGAATTTAGTGGGTGTGTCGTTGGCTTGGGCAATGAGTTGCTCCATGTTTGCTATCCTGTCCACCCTGCGGATCCATTCCTCCACCGTGGGAGGGGCGGGATTTCTCCAATGCGCAGGGATACACAAGTTGGCTGCGTTGATCAGATGTATAGTTAGAGATTTTTTGTAGGAGATAGGGGACCCTGGGGTGTGGTGTAATAAGTAGCGGGCAGGAGAAAGTCTGGGGGTGTATGTAGTGATTTGGGAAATTAGCCGATGGATTTCTGACCAGAATGGTTGTATAAGGGTGCATTCCCACCATAAATGTAGCAGAGTACCACGAGAGTCATTACACCTCCAGCATTTCGGAGGGACTGAGGGGTGGAAGTGATGTACCTTGTCGGGGGTCCGATACCATTTCGAGAACAGTTTGTATCTATTTTCCTGCGTCGTGACGTTAATGGAGCCTTTATGCATGAGGGTGAATATGTGATCCCAGTCTGTGGGAGTGAGGTCTAATGTCAGTTCTTTTTCCCACTGTTGTATAATTATGTCCTCCTTGACCTTATGACCTGAAAACAGAAGGGAGTAGTTTACAGAAATTAGGTGACCCTGAGGTTCTGTAGAGGTGCAGAGAGATTCAAACTGAGTGAGATCCCTGTGCCAGCGAGAAGATTGTCTGGATGACTGAAGGAAATGTCTCACTTGTAAATATTTGTAAAAGGGTATGTCATGGTTAGGCATTGTAGCCGAAAGAGTGTGGAAAGGGAGGAGAATCCCATTGTGATAGAAGTTCTGCGCCCTAGCTTGCGAGATGTGAGTATCCAAGGTTGGGTCTTTTAAGGTGATTCCAGGGGGGAAGTCTGGGTTATTGTCCAAAGGGGTCATGGGGCCTGGCGAGGGTGAAAGGGCGAGCAATTTGCAAGCTCTTTTGAAAAGAGAGATTGTGGTACCAATGAGAGGGTGTGAGGTGAGTTCTCTGGGTACATTGGTGTGGTTCATCCAAGGTGCGTTAGCGATGGGGAGGTTTGCGAACGAAGCTTTCAAGGCGATCCAGTCCTTTGAGGGACGGTGTACATGCCAATCCACCAGTCTGGTCAGGTGGCAAGCCCAATAGTATTTTTGGAGATCTGGGAGACCTAGTCCCCCCATTTGTTTGGGAAGAACTAACCTGTCCCAGCTAAGGCGTGGATCGGGATAGCTTGGAGGAGGTAGAGAAGTCTGGGTAGAATATTCATTTTTAATATTGCGATTCTGCCCATCCAAGAAAATGAACCTAGATTCCATTTCTTTAGGTCATCTTGGATGGATCTAATCAGTGGAGGAAAATTTTTGGCGTAAAGGTCCCTTAGATGGGTAGTAATTTTGATCCCCAGGTATGTGACTTCGAATTTCTCCCAGATAAACGGAAAGTTGCTACGGCAAAGATTTGGATTATAGATAAAAAGATTCTAGACATGGGACTTTGGAGGCACAATGGTATTAGACTACAGAAAGTAAATTTGATAAAGGAATTTTATTAGAAAATTATAAAAGACAATGGACACACATAGATTATTTAAAAACAATTCAAGCTGAATGTAAACCCTAATAGTAATACACCGTAAGGATCCTATCCTGCAGATTTGTATAGCATAAAGAGGATTATAAATGTATACATGAATCACTTAGTTCATATATAGGAGAAATACTTCCCCTAGGCATTGAACAGTAGATAGGTACACAATTGTGGCAAACAAAATGCAGCAGGTTTGGTAATCCGCGGTGAAATATTCTCTAGTTGCTCTACATGTTTCGCGTTACGCAGAACGCTTCCTCAGGAGCTAGAGATCCGATTGGGTAAGGTAAAAATGCATAAACCTATCAGTAGTGATTATATGCAAATGATCACAATCTGGTCATGGGTATAAAGTATCTAAATTGAGTTTGGAAACAGCATTCGGCCACAGCCTGGCACCTCTCAAAAAAATGTAGCATCAAGTATCCATAGGAGGGGAAGCATAGACTTCATCATTGTAGTGCCTTAGGTAGATGAGAGGAAGCACAGGGGTGCGTCATCCGATCTGGCAGGGACCGGTGCTGTGGCACCGGTCCCTGCCAGATCGGATGACGCACCCCTGTGCTTCCTCTCATCTACCTAAGGCACTACAATGATGAAGTCTATGCTTCCCCTCCTATGGATACTTGATGCTACATTTTTTTGAGAGGTGCCAGGGTGTGGCCGAATGCTGTTTCCAAACTCAATTTAGATACTTTATACCCATGACCAGATTGTGATCATTTGCATATAATCACTACTGATAGGTTTATGCATTTTTACCTTACCCAATCGGATCTCTAGCTCCTGAGGAAGCGTTCTGCGTAACGCGAAACATGTAGAGCAACTAGAGAATATTTCACCGCGGATTACCAAACCTGCTGCATTTTGTTTGCCACAATTGTGTACCTATCTACTGTTCAATGCCTAGGGGAAATATTTCTCCTATATATGAACTAAGTGATTCATGTATACATTTATAATCCTCTTTATGCTATACAAATCTGCAGGATAGGATCCTTACGGTGTATTACTATTAGGGTTTACATTCAGCTTGAATTGTTTTTAAATAATCTATGTGTGTCCATTGTCTTTTATAATTTTCTAATAAAATTCCTTTATCAAATTTACTTTCTGTAGTCTAATACCATTGTGCCTCCAAAGTCCCATGTCTAGAATCTTTTTATCTATAATCCAACTTTTGGGGACGTTGGCACAAACCGTTACTGAGTACCTGCAGAGTCACCCTGCTTATTGAGGTACTTTGGCACTAGGTTTTCCATCTGATACGGCAAAGATTTACCGTCTCAGTTGGTAGAGTGATATTGAGGGCTTTGGATTTTTCAAAATTTATTTGAAGATTGGATAAGTTTTTGAAAAGAGCAAAGTCCGCAAGGAGATTAGGGATAGTCGTTATAGGGTAGCGTAAGCCGCTAGTTTATATTGTTTTTGTTGGATGTCAATCCCTCTGATAGCAGAATTATTTCTCAGTTTACGGAGTAAGGGTTCCATCATCATAATGAAAATTAGAGGTGATAGGGGTCACCCCTGGCGGGTCCCATTGGATACAGAGAAGGCGTCCGACAAGCCACCATTAATCCACAGTCTAGCGGTCGGGGAGGCGTATAGGGATAGAATCATTTGTAACATGCGTGGTGGAAGGCCAGCTGCCCTTAGGGTGGCTTCCATTTAGTCCCAGGTTAACCGGTCGAACGCCTTCTCTGCGTCCAGGGAGAGAAAGAATCCTTGTGTAGCTGTTTTGGTAAGCCAATGGTGAATGTTGAGTGCCTTTGTGGTGTTGTCTCTGGCTTCGCGGCCAGGGACAAAACCTACCTGGTCAAGAGAGACTAGGGATAGAATAAAAGGGAGAATACGGTTGGCTAGAACTTTAGCATATAGTTTTAAATCCATGTTAAGGAGCGATATGGGGCGATAATTGGGAACTAGTGTGGGGTCCTTGCCCTGTTTGGGAATAAGTGTAATATGGGCTTCCATTAAATCTTTGTGAGCGGTCGAAGTTGTTGTAAGGTCATTAAGTGCTTTAGTTAAATGTGGTACAAGGATATTCGGGAATGATTTGTAGTAGGCTGTCGTGAGGCCACCCGGCCCCGGGCTTTTGCCTGCCTGTCTTCATTTGTTTTAAGGTCTCGAGGATTTCGTTTGGTGATATTGGGAGATCAAGTGTGTGTGAGTCCTCCGGGGAGAGCGGAGTAGGGCCGAATTGTGCTAAGAAGTCGGTAAGTGTTTTCTTACGATCACCCGATGTGACCGTAGTTTATATAATTTGGTAAAATATTGGACAAATTGCGCCGAGATGCCTTCATTGGTGACCACTGCTTCTCCATTGGGATTGATGAGCTTGTGGATGGTATGAGAGGCTTTTTTGGTTTGAAGAGCCCTCGCCAGAAGTTTACCGGCTTTGTTGCCGAATTCGTAGTATAGTTTTTGTGACAATGCGAACTTGCGTTTGACCTTTGCAGTCAGTGCTTCTAAGAATTCCTCCCTAGCCTGGGAGAGGTCTTCCAGTGAGGCGATAGCTAGGGAAGCCTTGTGTGTCTGTTCTAGTGTGCGGATGCGAGCCGTTAACTCCGCCATGCGGGTGTTTGTAAGTTTGTTTCGGTGTGCAGCTATGGCCATTAGTTCTCCACGGATGACACATTTGTGAGCCGACCATGCGATCGTGGGTGCTATGTCTGGAGCCGAGTTATCTTGAAAAAAGTTGGAGAGGCAAGTGGTCAGTCTTTGAATGTTCATCTCATCAGTCAGTAAAGAGCTGTCTAGTCGCCAGATGCATGTCTTTATGTTGGGTGAGTTAAAACGTAAGGTCATGGAGATGGGATTGTGGTCTGAGAGTATGGCCGGTACTAAGGTTGCTGTAGTGAGGTTCGAGAGATCAGTCTGTGAAAGAAAGAAGTGGTCAAGTCTAGAGTACTTATTGTGTGGAGTAGAGAAGAAAGTAAAATCTTTTTCTTTGGGATGTAATGCGCGCCAAGTATCATGGAGAAGTAGGTTGTGTAACTGTTGCTTGATCGACCTTAATGCCCTGTAGGATAGGGAGGAGGCCCCATTGGACGTGTCCAGAGAGGGGGTTAAGGGTACGTTGAAGTCGCCGCCCACGATGAGGGTCCCTGATTGGAAGCTAGAAAGTTGCTGGAAGGTGTTACGAAAGAAGGTGACTTGGCCTGTGTTAGGAGTATAGATGTTGGCAATAGTGATATGTAATTGGTTCAAGGTGCCTTTGATGAAGAGAAAACGACCTAGCGGATCGGTTTGTACGTCAGAAATTTGGACTGTGCAATGTTTAGAAATAAGTATAGTGACACCTTTTGATTTAGCCTCCGAATTGGAGGAATGGAAGGCTGTGGGGAAGAAATGTTTTTTTAGTTTGGGAATAGAGTCTGTCCGGAAGTGGGTCTCCTGTATAAGTGCGATATGTGTTTTGGCTACTTGTAGAGAGTGGAGGAGTTTGGACCGCTTTTTGGGCACGTTAAGTCGCAGTATGTTTATGGAATGCAGTTTGAGGGAGTGCAGCTGCTTCTGAGACGAGTCCATGTGAATGCTAGTATTCTGCGGGCCCGCCATTGGCAGAGAGGGGGAGAAGTAAGAAGGGGATAAGGGAGGGAGGGGAGGTGAAGTCCGGTAAACTGGCGAAGGATGTGGTTTAGGGGTGTATGTATCCGGAGAAAATTCGAAGAGGTGTGGAACTATGCATCCGACAACCTCGAGGGTCAGTAATCGGCGTGGAATGGAGCACGGGCAGTGAGGGAGCCCCAACAGGGGTGACTACACCACTGTCCGATCCCGTGTGGGGGTTGACCCAAAAACCCTGGCAGTGAGGGAGCAACAAGGGGTGATGTGCAGCGACCGGGGTATGAGCTGCCACCACAGGATGGTGTGTAGAGGTTGAGTAGGAGGTATTAGTTATGCATCGCATAACTAGGGACTAGAAACTATCCCAACGGGTGTGTACGTTAGAAGGACAATGTTGTGGAAGCAATGTAGAGTGTGTAGAAGGCCATGGCCGTGGTTACTGCGGAGACCTGCGAAGGGGAGATTCAAGTAATGAATACCCTCCTTGTCCGATGGGAGGAGGCACTATATCGATTCTGCCCCCTTCCCTAGGACATTCGCCATCCCCGGGGAGGGGGGGAGAGGGTAGTGGTGTAAGCAGGAGGTAAAAACCTGCGGCACTCGTAACGCATAGCAGGGGGTGCTGCCATGCCTAGGAGATATAAACATTATCTTAACAGAACATTTCCAACTGCCAGAACTACTCAATAAAAGATTAGTAATCAGCAATGTACAGCGAACAGATAAAAGATTTGATCAATTCTTACATAGGTACTACAAGCACGCAAAACATAGGTGCAAAAACACCCATATGCGGGCAGATTTAAGTATGGAGCTGGGACCCACACTCCGTCCCATAGCCGAGCCGATAGGATGACGGCCAGCATAACCGATCCCACCAATGCAGGGAAAGCGTTAGATGGCCGCCGGTGGCTGAGTGGAGTGAAGGATCCAGGTCGAAAAGGTAAGGAACACAAAACAACAAAAAAAAAAAAAAAAGGAAAAAAGGCACCCCAAAGTTAGCGATAAGGTTGTGCTATTGGGTTAAGTCCCCTAGGGTTAGAATTGCAGTACAAATATACTTGCGGGTTGTGGAGGCTGTAAACGTAAGGGTAAATGGCCCAGGACTCTTCTCTGCTGGTCTGCGGTAGGCGGACATAGGGAGTGGTGACCTTCGGATCATATTGACGATAGGTGGTTGAGTCTGCTCAATGATCAGTGACAGGCGGGTTATGGTACTGCATGGAATGAGAGTTTGGGTCCGGATCAGACTGGCAGAGATGCGCTGCAATCGGAGAGCCTGTCTATGTAAATCCAAATTCTAGGCTCGGGGTAGTCCCAAACCATCTGGTGATGAGGGCGGAAGAAGTGATCTGTGGGCGGAAGTCCATGTCACTTGCAGGCTAAGATATCCAGAAGTCCGCGGTCTGCGAGTCGCGCTGGAGTGTATGCGTTGTGTGGGGAGCGACAGGGAGGAGCCTGTAGTGCGTCCTGAGGAGGGCGGTCACCATGTCGTGGTGTGTTGTGGGAGTCGTAGTATCTACTGCAGAGAGATGTTGCTGGGCAGAGGGGAGAGTCGGCGGGGAGGTACGCTGCTATAACCAGTGGATGTGATCCGCGCCAGAAATAACACTTGGGTAGTGTGTGAGGAAAATTGAGGTCCTGAAGCATGAGCCATAAAAGCGTCTAAACAGGCTAGATGGCCAGAGTAATAAAAACAAAATAAAAACAAAATAAAAACAGCAAAATCAGGCAAAGGACTAAGTAATGTCAGAAAATGCGAACGAGAACCGGTAGAACATGTTCTGAAAGAACCTGGAGTTGATTAACGGTCCCTGTGAGCCCTCCTAGAACGTGGTGACTCAGTGGGACTGACAACAGGGTACCCCGGACGAGGGCCAATAGGATGTCTGATGGCCGACGGGGATCTCCTCCTGCGGTACCTTGTTCCTTGTGCCTCCATCGGTTCATCCAAAGGGGCAGCCTTTCTATCTACCGTGTGGCGGAATTCAGCGTACCAGTTTGGTACATCTATAAGTGGTATTCCCATGGCACCACAGAAGTGCGGCAGATCTTCAGGCACTTTCAAGAGGGCCGTGTGACCCATTGTTGAGGCTGACAGGCAGAATGGATATTTCCATTTATACGGGATACCTTTTGAGCGGAGGGTGTCCAGGAGAGGTTTCAGGTCCCGACGGTGTTGCAGGGTGATTCCTGACAGATCTTGATATATCTGTATTGTGTGCCCATCATGTAGAATCTGTGTTCTGCCCCTCGCTTGTCGGAGGATCTCTTCTTTGATTGCATATTTGACAATGCAGCATATGATGTCTCGTGGTGGGTCTGTATCTCTCCCCTTTGGTCTCAAGGCCCTATGGATTCTCTCCATAGCGATCGCTGTTTGCGGCGGTCTGCTTAGAAGATTGTTAAAGAGGCTGGTCACTGCAGCAGGCATATTGTCTCCCTCAAACGTTTCCGGCAGACCCCATATCCGGAGATTGTGTCTTCGGCCTCTGTTATCGAGGTCTTCTAAATGGCGCTGCATGTCCCTCATCTGTAGTGTATGAGAATCAATCCGGGTGGCAGCTTTGCATAGTATTGTCTTGTGGCGATCTACAGTTTTTTCAGCGATGTGGACTCGGTCATTCAGGGAGCGTATGTCCAGTCTGAGTTCCGAAATTGCGGCAGAAAGAGTGTCCTTTATGTCGTCTGCAATCGCCCGTAGATCCTGCATACTGAGAGGAGGGTGTGGGGAGAGCTCGATACCGGCTCCATGTGTTCGGGATTGTGACTGAGAAGACAGCGTTTGCTCCGTTGGTGGTGAAGGCAGAGGCTGTGTGTGGGTCGATCTGTGGCGGGAAGACGCCATGTTCCCTCTCTGGGAGCGGAACATCTCCGGAATATTGCAGTTTAACCCCCCGATTAGTTCCCGGGGAGAGCGGGATCTGGAAGCAGAAGAGTTTCGGGAGGCAGTTCCCATAATTTGTGAGTAGGACGGGGTCGGTATTCCTCCAAAGTTAGTCAGGGTATCCCTGTGGTGGCAGGAGCTTGGGGATTAGGCTTCCATCTCCATGCCAGGTCAGGCCACGCCCCCCATTTTTCTATTTTTATTTTTATTTTTGTTTTCATTTTTATTTTTATTATTTATTATATTGTATTTTTTGTTTTATTTTATTTTTATTTTTATTTTATTTTTACTTTTATTTTTATTTGTATTTTTTATTTATATTTTTATTTTTATTATTTTTATATTTATTTTTATTTTTAATTTTATTTTTATTTCTATTTTTATTTTTTATTTTTATTTTTATTCTTATTTTTATTTTTATTATTATATTTTTCTATTTTTATTTTTATTTTATTTTCATTTTTCATTGTTTTCCATTTTATCTTTTTCAATTTCCCATAAATAATACGTTCATTGTATGTTTGACTAGACAAGTCATGTTAATGATGTGAGACCTATTTTATCCATGTGAGATCTAGTTGTCTATGTATTTTAAGTTTTTATATATATAAAATGAATGTCGTGTCTATATATTTCTAACAATAAAGTTTTTTTTGGTGTTGCAACAGGATATGATGAATCAGGACAAATGGTGGTGATATACTCCCACTAGCCTTGATTGGCTGTCACTTTTTTCATTTCCTTGTTGGGAGGAGTCCACACACCTTATATATCCTAACATCCGTGGGTTGGATGTTATGTCTTTGATGACGCCCTGGGGGAGGGGTGAAACGCGTCGACGAAACATCCGGCTCACGCTTAACCAGTGACGCTTCTTCCTGTTCCCGTGGAACGCACACTTACAGCGGCGATCGTGGAAGTTTTTCTGACATGCCTGTTTGCAACTAAGTATCTTGTGAGTAGCGCTATGATGCGCAAGTGATTTTTTTTTTCCACAATACTTCACTATATCGCTTTTCTGTGTCTTTTTGGGTCTGATTCGATGGTTGACACCTACAAGTATATGACCTATTTGCTACGAACATAAGCCATTTTTATTACATGTACATCAGAGGCATCATACTGCAGCACTCCAGGAGACTGACTGTCAGCATAGGTTGAAGAGATGCTGTTTTCTCTCCAGTGAGACCGCCAACAAGCCCTGTGTAGCAGTCTAGCTGATGGCATTTATTTGGGACTATTTACCACTATTATTAATTTTATTTATCCTAGCACATAATTTATATTGTTTTTCAATAGTAATTGGTTTGTGTTTAGCACCAATTGCATATCCATTTGGCACTTCACACATGTGCTAAATTAGCAAATAGCAATCTATTAATTAGTAATTGGTTTGGGTTTTGCACCAATTGTATATCCATATATATTCTACGTATTTAGCACTTTATTCATGTTATTTTTGGATTCATGATTATAGGAATATTGCACAGAGCACTTTCTATATAGTATCCTATCTATGGTGTAGTTATATTTTTTGCCAGCGCTGTATGTGTTTGTTTTTAAACCAATCTATTAACCTTCTATGAGGAGGTGTGCTGCCATCTAGATAAAGGAATGTTCATGCACTCTGCAGTGTAGTTGAGCATCATGGGAAATGTAATTCCAAAATATCTGGAGTGCCAAGGTTCGCCATCACTGGTATACAGCATGAATCTGGGCCAAATATTTCTCCCATCCTGGACACAACCCATAGATTTTCCTGTCTTTATGTCACACCATATAAACCAGATAACCCATAAACAATACAATTTATTTTCAATGTCAATGTGATTTAAAAAAAATCCAGCAAATGTGTGTTCTCTTGTGTACACAAATACTGGCCTGACATCATCACACATAGCGGCCGCTGACAGGAGAACTGGGACTTGTTGGGACAGAGGCATATTAATGTGAGTGCACAATTTCTATTTTGATAAAGAGTTTTATTTGGGCTTACTGCACTATGAGATTTGGTTATTTTCTTTGCATTTCTTTACCCTATGAGTCATGTCTGGTAGGATTCTGGGAACAACTTTTAGTTTGGTATATTGAGATAAATGCCTCAAGAGCTTATGGCCACTCGTTGAGGGCCATGGATTTTCGGATACTTTGGGAAACCCTGGAAAGCTGATTATTTATCTAAACAGCATCGATTTTACAGTATTTGTGTTCACAAGAGAATACACATTTGCTGGACTTTTTTAAACACATTGAGGTTGATCAAAAATTGTTTAGTGTATGGGTGATCACTGTGATTGTTTCCACGTCACTTACAGTATGTTTGTTGTCTGAAAATAGCACAAACTCTGTTATTATTCATGTTTGCACTAATGTTTTGAGTGAAAAGTATATTCTATTTTTTTAAAGTTTATTATTATTTAGCGCTGCTCTGTTTGAGTTGACATTATGGTTTTACTACGAATTCCAAAAATTGTTGAAATCCCACTGGTCCTGGTTTCTTCAGTAGTCCTCTAAACCCTTCTTTTGGAATATTCTAGTATTCCATGTTCTAGTATTCTAGTGCTTCTATGTCAGTCACCACAAGCCATGCCCTAGGTGGTGTATGCATACCTTCAATGAACTGTAATAAGTGGATTGTATCTTTCATGTATGAAGGTAAATTCACAATGTGAGGTCTAAGATGGACTATGCTTGTAATTTCCATTAGGCTTCCCACCTCAGAGGCTATAGGTCTGCCGTGGGCAACATGGCAAGTTCTTGTGCAAATTCCCAGGTGTGTTTGGGAATATTATTAGACCTATATGCAGCATTAATGATCTGTCCATAAAAATTCTCTATAGTAGCTATGGAGATTGTTTTGTACCCCTCTTTATTCTTTAGTATAAAGAACTTTGTTTTGCACACTTCCCATAATCACTATGTTGCCCATCTTATTGAAGGACTTAATAACAATATTGTGATCAAGGTGCAGGTTTCTTAATGCCACAGATTTTTTTGCGTGTGAGATTGTATTCACAAACACAGATTCCACTGCTTAGGAGGCAGCTGTTCAATTTTGGCCACTGTCTGTTGGAAGAGAGCTGAAACACTTGGGTTAGCTCATAATGAAGGACATTTTTATGACTTTTTCTTAAAATCAATATGCAGTCAAAGACTGTCAATGCCAGAGGGCACTTTAACTCTAACCTCAGTTTCTGTAGCCTATGTATCACCCCTCTTCTCCAACAATTCTACTAATGTCATGAATGTTTTGAAATCTTTTTTTGAAATCAAAAAGCCTTGTAAAGTCCTGTCAATCATATTGTCCTGTGCTTAAGGAATAATCCTTTTTTTTGCTGTTTGTGGTATGAAAGTTTAGCAAAAGGATGTAAGTCTTTAATGACTTCCAATTTGTTCTTATTTGCATACAGGTAAATGCTAAATCAGTGTCAAAAACTCCTTCTTTTTTTTAGATAGTATATTTGATAAATGAATCATTTCTATTTCATTCTGTCTTGTGTTTTTCAGGTGACAAAGTGTTCATTTTTTAATATGTCCTTCTTTCAGTTAAATCATTGCCGGGGATCCCACTAGACAGATAAATCAACTATTTTTCACAGCATTCCAAGTAAAAAAAAAGCATTACTTGCTTGTTAATAAAAAAATACAGTCTTCCCCTTACATCATTCATGCCCCCCACTGTGGACATTCTGGTGACTCTTTGGGGTTGATTTGCTAAAGGCAAATAGATTGTGTACTTTGCAAAGTGCAAATGCACTCTGCTAGATCAGTTGCTCCAGAGCTTAGTAAATAAGCAGAAGCTCTGCTGACTTCCATCATCCAATCATGTACAAGCAAAAATACTGTTTTTTCATTTTCCTTGCATGTGATTGGGTGTTCTTTGCAAAGTGAAGGTGCAACTGCACTTTGTGAAGTGTACAGTCTATTTGCCTTTAATAAATCAACCCCAATAACTTTTGCGCAAACCAATCAATATATATACGCTTATTGCGATTTTACCAAAAATGTATAGAAGAATACATATTGGCCTAAACTGATGAAGAAATTAGTTTTTTTGGGGGGGAGGGATATTCAATATAGCAAAAAGTAAAACATATTATTTTTTTTTTCAAAATTGGCGGTCTTTTTTTGTTTATAGCAAAAAAAATAAAATAAAACGCAGATGTGATCAAATACCACCAAAAGAAAGCTCTATTTGTGGGAAAAAAAGGACATCAATTTTGTTTGGGTACAGAGTTGCACGACTGCACAATTGTCAGTTAAAGCGACGCAGTGGCGTATCGCAAAAAATGGTCTGGTCATTAAGGGGCAAAATCTTCCGGGGCTGAAATGGTTAAAGATGTGTATTGAAAAATGAAAATTGCACCTGCAATATGCAAACTGCAATGTGCACAAGTGTGAATCAGGCCTAACATATCCTCAAATATCAAAAAATAATGCAGAGGCCATTCTTAAACAAGCATAAGACAACATCAGCTGTAACATCAGGGTGGCTTTGGCCAATTATGGCTCAGGGGGGTTAGTACACGCCCCACACTATATAAGGCCGCCTGCGTGGTGGCCTTGTGTAGTGTGTTGTGGTCAGAGATAGACAGAGAGACAGTGTCATTTGATTTAAGTTAGATAGAGTAGGCAGACGAGTCAGTTAGCTGTGTATTGTGTGTGTATATACAGTCAGGTCCATAAATATTGGGGCATCAACACAATTCTAATCTTTTTGGATCTATACACCACCACAATGGATTTGAAATGAAACAAACAACATGTGCTTTAACTGCAGACTTTTAGCTTTAATATGAGGGTATTTACATCCAAATCAGGTGAACGGTGTAGGAATTACAACAGTTTGTATATGTTCCTCCCACATTTTAAGGGACCAAAAGTAATGGGACAGATTAACAATCATCCATCAAACATTCACTTTTTAATACTTGGTTGCAATACCTTTGCAGTCAATTACAGCCTGAAGTCCGGAGCGCATAGACATCACCAGACGCTGGGTTTCATCCCTGGTGATGCTCTGCCAGGCCTCTACTGCAACTGTCTTCAGTTCCTGCTTGTTCTTGGGGCATTTTCCCTTCAGTTTTGTCTTCAGCAAGTGAAATGCATGCTCAATCGGGTTCAGGTCAGGTGATTGACTTGGTCATTGCATAACATTCCACTTCTTTCCCTTAAAAAAACTCTTTGGTGGCTTTCGCAGTATGCTTCAGGTCATTGTCCATCTGCACTGTGAAGCGCGGTCCAATGAGTTCTGAAGCATTTTGCTGAATATGAGCAGATAATATTGCCTGAAACACTTCAGAATTCATCATGCTGCTTTTGTCAGCAGTCACATCATCAATAAATACAAGAGAACCAGTTTCATTGGCAGCCATACATGCCCACGCCATGATACTACCACCACCATGCTTCACTGATGAGGTGGTATGCTTTGGATCATGAGCAGTTCCTTTCCTTCTCCATACTCTTCTCTTCCCATCACTCTGGTACAAGTTGATCTTGGTCTCATCTGTCCATAGGCTGGGCACCACATGCTTGACTAGACATATGTCGACCTGCCATGCAGTTCGCTGGCAAGCGTACCTAAAAGACCCACACCAAAGAACAAAGCAGACCTCTCCTTGCTCCTCATCAGCTGGATTCTCCAACCCCACTATACCTTCAGTCCTCTCTGAAACCTGCACTGAGAGGAATGAAGTTGTAGAATTAGGTGTGTCACAGCCAAGTACTTGCGGGCAATCTGCTATCGGCACACCAACATCAGATTGTACCAGGCAAATTTCCCTGCCCCAGCTGCTGCACCGCTGAAAGAAGTTTGCTCCCAGCCATCCACATGCCCAGCGGTTGAATACTAGCTGGCTAAATTGCTAGCACTTCAACTGCTGCCTTTTCAGTTGGTAGACTCTGCCCCCTTCTGTGAGTTTTTGGAATGTGCGGTTCCTCAGTGGCAGGTTCCCAAATGCCACTTTTTCTCACGGAAGGCGATTCCAGCTCTCTACCAGCATGTGGAAGGCAATGTCTTGGCATCGCTGGACAGGGCTGTCAGTGGTAAGGTGCATATTACCGCTGACTCATGGTCCAGCAGGCATGGACAGGGACGTTACCTATCTTTCACCGCGCACTGGGTGACTCTTCTGGCAGCTGGGAAGGATGCAGGACAGGGTGCAGTAGTGTTGGAGGTTGTTCCGCCACCACGCCTCCAAAATTCTACTAGTAGTGATTCTGCCACACCTCTCTCCTCCACCCCCTCCTCTTCTTCTTCCTCCATGGCATCTTCCTGTGCTGATTTGTCCTCAGAACCAGCGGTTCTCCGTAGGTGTTCAAGGGGCTACGCAGGCAAAAAAGATGCCATGCGGTGTTTGAGCTGGTGTGCTTGGGGGACAGGAGCCACACTGGGGCAGAGATTCTGTCAGCTCTGCAGAGGCAGGTTCAGAGGTGGTTGATGCCACGCCAGCTTAAGCAAGGAATGGTGGTTTGCCACAATGGCACCAACCTCCTCTCCGCCCTCCGACAGGGACAACTGACCCATGTGCCTTGTTTGGCTCACGTTCTTAACTTGGTGGTGCAGTGGTTCTTGGGCAGGTCCCCGGGCTTACAGGATGCCCTAAGGCAGGCCAGGAAAATCTGTGTGCATTTCTGCAGGTCATATAGTGCCAGTGCTCAGCTGGCTGACCTCCAAAAGGAATTTAACCTGCCCAAGAACCGCCTAATCTGTGACATGCCCACCAGGTGGAACTCAACAATGGCCATGCTGCAGTGGCTGCACACACAGCAGAGGGCCATCAATGAGTACCTATGCGACTATGGCAACAGGACAGGGTCAGGGGAGCTCGGTTTTTTTCCCCTCGCCAGTGGGCTATGATCAGGGATGCATGCACTGTCCTGTCACCATTTGAGGAGGCCACGAGGATGGTGAGCAGTGACAGTGCATGCATCAGTGACACTGTCCTTCTTTCCACCTGTTGGAGCACACCCTGCATGGAATAATGGACAGGGCACTTGAGGCAGAACAGAGGGAGGACGAGGAGGACTTCCTTACCTCTCAAGGCCCCCTTTATCCAGACAGTGTTCCTGCATGCCCGCCGATTACACAGGAAGAGGACGAGGAGGAGGAGGAGGATTGTGTCAGCATGGAGGTGGAGCCTGGCACTCAGCATCAGCAGTCTTCAAGGGATCATTTACAGTCTGAAGAAACCCATGGACTTGTACATGGCTGGGAGGAGGTGGCTGCCGATCATGTCATCCTTAGTGACCCAGAGAACTCTGGACCAAATGCCTCAGCAAACATACGCTGCATGGCCTCCCTGATCCTGCAAAGCCTGCGGAAGGATCCTCGTATTCGTGGTATCAAGGGGAGGGATGATTACTGGCTGGCAACCCTCTTTGATCCACGTTACAAGGGTAAGGTTGCAGACCTTATCTTGTCGTTGCAGAGGGAGCAGAGAATGAAACATCTTCGGGAGACCTTGCAGAAAGGTTTGTGCAACGCGTTTCCAGAGCCTGGAAGGTTACAATTTCCTGGTCCTCCTGGACAACGTGTTGCTGAGGCTTCGGTCAGTCACAGAAGGAGCGGTGGAGAAGGTGGCCATCTGACCGATGCGTTCAGACAATTTTTCATGCGCAGCCTCAAGGTATGATCGGTTCCAGCAATCATCATCAACGTCTGATTCACATGGTGCAGGAATACCTTGGGGCACGATCAGACTTGGACACCTTTCCCACCGAAAATCCTCTGGGTTACTGAGTATTGAGGATGGATCATTGGTCAGAGCTTGCACAGTATGCAATTGAGCTACTGGCCTGTCCTGCATCCAGCGTTCTTTTGGAATGCACATTCAGTGCTGCTGGAGGCTTTGTAACCAATCACAGGGTGTGCCTGTCCACTGAATCGGTCGATCGGCTGACCTTCATAAAAACGAATCAGTTTTGGATCACCAGCTACCAAGCTGATGCTGATGTAACCGAATATTTTTTTTTTTAATGTGAGATCCCTTCAAGAATGCCTATGCTGATGCTGAGTGACTATCCTGTTATGCTGAGTGACAATCCTCTTCCTCCTCAATTTTCATGCTCATAGCTTGTAAGAACGTTTTTGGTTCTGGGCACCGCCACCAGTGGCTAAGGCCCAATTTTTCTGCCCCTGTTTAACAGGGGCGTATAATTACAATTTTTGATGCAATACTTTGCAGCAGGGCTCATTCCTGCGCTCCAACTATAGTATCTGTGAGGGGTTGCAGTGTTGCGGCAGCAGTGGCAAAGGCCCAATTTTTCTGCCTCTGTTTAACAGGGAATAGACTCCCGCCAGAGGTGGTTCTGGCCAGATCAGTAGATTGCTTTAAGAAAGGCCTGGATACTTTCCTAAATGTACATAATATAACTGGGTACTAGCATTTATAGGTAAAGTTGATCCAGGGAAAATCCGATTGCCTCTTGGGGGATCAGGAAGGATTTTTTTCCCCTGCTGTAGCAAATTGGAGCATGCTCTGCTGGGGTTTTTTGCCTTCCTCTGGATCAACTGTGGGTATAGAATTGGGTCTATTGGATTGTACAATATTTTTTTTTTGTTTTTTTTATGGTTGAACTGGATGGACTTGTGTCTTTTTTCAACCTGACTAACTATGTAACTATGTAACTATGTATAATTACAATTTTTGATGCAATACTTTGCAGCAGGGCTCATTCCTGCACTCCAACTACAGTATCTGTGAGGGGTTGCAGTGTTGTGGCACCAGCACCAGTGCCCAAGGCCCAATTTTTCTGCCCCTGTTCAACAGGGGCGTATAATTACAATTTTTGATGCAATACTTTGCAGCAGGGCTCATTCCTGCGCTCCAACTATAGCATCTGTGAGGGGTTGCAGTGTTGTGGCACCAGTGCCTAAGGCCCAATTTTTCTGCCCCTGTTCAACAGGGACATGTAATTACAATTCTTGATCTAATATTTCACAGCAGGGCCCATTCCTGCGCCCACCAAGAGTAACTGTGAGGGCTTACAGTGTTGTGGCAACACCACCACCACCACCAAAGGCCCAATTTTTCTGACCCTGTTCAACAGGGGCATGTAATTACAATTCTTGACATAATATTTCACAGCAGGGCCCGTTCCAGCGCCCACCAAGAGTAACTGTGAGGACTTACAGTGTTGTGGAACCAGCACCACCACCACCACCAAAGGCCCAATTTTTCTACCACTGTTCAACAATGGCATGTAATTACAATTCTTGATCTAATATTTTACAGCAGGGTCTGTTCCTGCGCCCACCAAGAGTAACTGTAAGGGATTACAGTGTTGTGGCAACACCAACACTTAAGGCCCCAATTTCTGCAGAGTATATAGGGCAGACCCCTACTTTCAAACATCCAAACTTTGTTTTTTCTACCTGGTTATAAATACATAACCCTTTGCATGGACTATTTACCCAATCTTTTTAAAAGCTAACGATTGTTTGTTATGCACATATGAAATCGGAATTTATGGCTGATGTATGTTTTTATATATTTGTATTTAACATAAAAGGAGTTTGTTAATAGGGTGTCACAATAAGAAAATTCACGTTCCATAAGCGCCCAAGTGTCCCAATATTTTTGAATATTGGGGCAACAATACACGACCTAAAATAATTTGCACATATACATACAAATGGTAACACGGATACTACAGCAGCACTATTTGCACATATATTATTAATAATTTTTTCACCACATAACCCACATTACCCTTGGCGCCATTTTGTCCCAAAACTTTTGAGTTTTGAGGAAACACAACATTTTTTACTTTGTATTTATTTAATCACAGAGTTCACCTTTAACTCTCTATCTTTTAATCTGATACTAATACTCACCCCGGTGGGGGATTTGATTCACTTATTAGTATCTTATTTATTGGTGCTATTGGTTAATTTGTATAGATTGCATCACTGACACCTAATTCAATTACCGGGATTCACTTACCACATTAGTCTATAGCACTTACTTAATTAGAGGGCAGCGCCGTCTTTATTCTCATATCTTTTATTTATAGAAGGAGACAACAGGATGTGAGATGAAATCTACCCCTAGGAAGGGAAATTCTTTCCTGTAAGAGTTAATATGGTAAAAACGTGTCGCCTCTCCACTGATGCTTTATCACCAATCCTTGTTTCACTAAAAACCCTGAATTTTCAAAAAACATTTGTCATTGGGACAGAAAGTGAGGTGAAATCTTCTGAAGAATTGCACAGATAGCAAAACAAACGTTACAGGGGTGATAACCCTTCCCTATGTTTTCCAAAAAGCTTAAAAATAGATTTTTTGGCTGGAGCTATACTTTAAAAATGTACCAGTTCAAAATTACAAACAGATTCTACTTAACAACAAACCTACAGTTCCTGTCTTGTTTGCACCGCCTGTATACTGCTGTTCATATTATATAGGGCCTGGGGGCCCCACGCCTTTCCTTTTTTAAATTTGGGTGCGGGGTTCCCCTTAATATCCATACAAGACCCAAAGGGCCTGGTAATGGACTGGGGGGTGGGGGGTACCCATGCCGTTTGTCTCACTGATTTTCATCCATATTGCCGGGACCTGACATTACATTAAAGCCGCAAGCAGCTTTAAATGACTTTTATTCCTTTACAAATGTCATTTTGTGCAGGGACTGTTCTAAGCATGGGAAAAACGTGTCACTTTACAGGCATACTATAGACACCCCCCAGGTACGATATTTAAAAGAATATTTCACTTTTTTTTTTTCACTTTAGGTATCATTAACCACTTCAGCCCCGGAAGGATTTACCCCCTTCCTGACCAGAGCACTTTTTACAATTCGGCACTGCGTCGCTTTAACTGCTAATTGCGCGGTCATGCAATGCTGTACCCAAACGAAATTTGCGTCCTTTTCTTCCCACAAATAGAGCTTTCTTTTGATGGTATTTGATCACCTCTGCCATTTTTATTTTTTGCGCTATAAACGGAAAAAGACCGAAAATTTTGAAAAAAAATGATATTTTCTAATTTTGTTATAAAAAAATACAATAAACTCAATTTTAGTCATACATTTAGAACAAAATGTATTCGGCCACATGTCTTTGGTAAAAAAAATGTCAATAAGCGTATATTTATTGGTTTGCGCAAAAGTTATAGTGTCTACAAACTAGGGTACATTTTCTGGAATTTGCACAGCTTTTAGTTTATGACTGCCTATGTCATTTCTTGAGGTGCTAAAATGGCAGGGCAGTACAAAACCCCCCCAAATGACCCCATTTTGGAAAGTAGACACCCCAAGGAAATTGTTGAGAGGCATGTTGAGCCCATTGAATATTTATTTTTTTTGTCCCAAGTGATTGAATAATGACAAAAAAAAAAAAATTTACAAAAAGTTGTCACTAAATGATATATTGCTCACACAGGCCATGGGCACAGGACCGTTTTTAAGGCAGGGAAAAAGGGGCAGCTGCCCTGGGCCCTGTCATTGTTGTGGGGCCCAAAGCAGCTACCTCATACTTGCCAACTATCCTGGTTTAAATTCCCTTGTCCCTTGAGGTTTTAGTCCTGTGTCCCAATATCTCAGTTTGAAGTGGTGCTACTAATGCTGCCCAGCTCTGCCCTATTGTTGTGTACAAATGACTCACCTGCAGACCCTGTGTTTACATGTAAATTAACTGCATTCATATGTAAATAGTGGCGGCCGGCAGCATTGATATGTATATCATGCCCCCCTGAGGTCATATCCACAGTAATTTCTAGCAACCAATCAACAAGCAGAAATCATTGGCTTGTATGATCCATCCCTGATAAGCTGACAAATTAATCTTTGGAAAAAGTGACTGGCGAGACCCCTCTGGATACCCTAACCGTGTGGCGCGAGCTGCAGAGGCCCTATAGATTACAGACGGACCGTCTAGCAGTAATGTGTGCTGTAACCTCTAGCAACCAGACAGTGAGCAGTAATGATACACTGTAACCTCTGGCAACCAATCGCAATAACAGCCTGATCTGATTCAGTAAACTGATTTTGAGTCTAGCTGCTATTTATTGTATGTCTCAGAGCAGGTGGAGAGCAAAACTGCATGGGGGGGGGGGGGGCAAGAAAAGTTTTGCCCAGGGTCCAATCAATATTAAAGACGGCCCTGCATGGGCATATGTGGAATTCCACCCCAAAATACATTCAGCTGCTTCTCCTGAGTACGGGGATACCACGTGTGGGACTTTTTGGGAGCCTAGCCGCGTACGGGGCCCCAAAAACCAAGCACCGCCTTCAGGATTTCTAAGGGCATACATTTTTGATTTCACTCCTCACTACCTATCACAGTTTTGAAGACCATAAAATGCCAAGATGGCACAAAACCCCCCCAAATGACCCCATTTTGGAAAGTAGACATCCCAAGCTATTTGCTGAGAGGCATGGTGAGTATTTTGCAGCTCTCATTTGTTTTTGAAAATGAAGAAAGACCAGAAAAAAAATTTTTTTTTTTCTTTTTTCAATTTTCAAAACTTTGTGACAAAAAGTGAGGTCTGCAAAATACTCACTATACCTCTCAGCAAATGGCTTGGGGTGTCTACTTTCCAAAATGGGGTCATTTGGGGGGGTTTTTTGCCACCTGGGCATTCCATGGCCTCCGAAACTGTGATAGGCAGTGAAGAGTGAAATAAAAAATTTACGCCGTTAGAAAGCCTGAAATCGGTGCTTGGTTTTCGGGGTCCCGTGTGCGGCTAGGCTCCCAAAAAGTCCCACACATGTGGTATCCCCGTACTCAGGAGAAGCAACAGAATTTTTTTTGGGGTGTATTTTCACATATCCCCATGGCATGTTTGAGCAATATATTATTTAGTGACAACTTTGTGCAAAAAAAAAAAAAAAAAAAATTTGTCTCTTTCCCGCAACTTGTGTCACAATATAAAATATTCCATGGACTCGACATGCCTCTCAGCAAATAGCTTGGGGTGTCTATTTTCCAAAATGGGGTCATTTGGGGGGGTTTTGAACTGTCTTGGCATTTTATGCACAACATTTAGAAGCTTATGTCACACATCACCCACTCTTCTAACCACTTGAAGACAAAGCCCTTTCTGACACTTTTTTGATTACATGAAAAAATTATTTTTTTTTGCAAGAAAATTACTTTGAACCCCCAAACATTATATATTTTATTAAAGCAAATGCCCTACAGATTAAAATGGTGGGTGTTTCATTTTTTTTTTTTTCACACAGTATTTGCGCAGCGATTTTTCAAACGCATTTTTTGGGGAAAAAACACACTTTTTTAAATATTAATGCACTAAAACACACTATATTGCCCAAATGTTTGATGAAATAAAAAAGATGATCTTAGGCCGAGTACATGGATACCAAACATGACATGCTTTAAAATTGCGCACAAACGTGCAGTGGCAACAAAATTAATACATTTTTAAAAGCCTTTAAAAGCCTTTACAGGTTACCACTTTAGATTTACAGAGGAGGTCTACTGCTAAAATGACTGCCCTCAATCTGACCTTCGCGGTGATACCTCACATGCATGGTGCAATTGCTGTTTACATTTGACGCCAGACTAACGCTTGCGTTCGCCTTAGCGTGAGAGCAGGGGGGACAGGGCTGCTTTTTTTTTTTTTTTTTTTTTTTTTTTTTTCTTTATTATTTTTTTGCTTTTATATCTTATTTTTAAACTGTTCTTTCTTTTTTTTTTTTAAATCATTTTTATTGTTATCTCAGGGAATGTAAATATCCCCTATGATAGCAATAGGTAGTGACAGGTGCTCTTTTTTGAAAAAATTGGGGTCTGTTAGACCCTAGATCTCTCCTTTGCCTTCAAAGCATCTGACCACACCAAGATCGGTGTGATAAAATGCTTCCCCAATTTCCCAATGGCGCTGTTTACATCTGGCGAAATCTAAGTCATAAAATGCTCGTAGCTTCCAGTTTCTTAGGCCATAGAGATGTTTGGAGCCACTCTGGTCTCTGATCAGCTCTATGGTCAGCTGGCTGAATCACCGGCTGCATTCTCAGGTTCCCTGTTGAGACAGGAGAGCCAGAGAAAAACACGGAAGACGGTGGGGGGGGGGGCATTCCCTCCCACAGCTTGTAAAAGCAGTCTAGAGGCTAATTAGCCGCTAGAATTGCTTTTACATGAAAGCCGACCGCTGGCTGAAAAGAATGATACTAAGATGATACCTAAACCTGCAGGCATCATTCTGGTATAACCACTCCAAGTCGTGAATGGCGTACCTGAAGACAAAAAAATGGTTAACAATAAAACATAGTAAACAGTAAAGTATAAAAAATTGCATACCTGAAAAGCAAACATGATAAAACATAATAACAATAAAACATTGCAGAATAGAATACAGTAAAAAAGAGCAGAACAATAGAGAGAGAATAAACAGAGAGAGAGAACAATAAAACGACAACTATTTTTTTTTTATTTTATATTTTTGTTTGTGTTTTTTTTTTTTTACACTTTTTTTGTAACTGTAACTTTTATAACTGTAACCGGTTCCAGGTTCGGGTCTCTCAAAATGCGATGGCATCTTGGGAGACCCTGTGAAAGTGTGTCCTAGTCTGTGCAATACTGTGCTGTACCCTACGCTAATACTCAACTAGTGCATGGTAGCGTTCAAAACATTCACCAATGCAAAGACCAGGATTGTCAGGACAAGAGGGACAATAATAGCGGGTGTCACGCCTATATCCGCGCTTGCTGCAGACACAACATCTTTTTTGGGGGGTTCGTTGGGTAGGGGTACTCGGGAGGACATAAAGAAAATGCCTCTCATGCAGCCGACTGCATTTGGTTGGGAATGTGAATGGGGGAAGTATGGGTGCTGCAGAAGCGGTGGGTTCCCAATTAGGATTGGCGAATGCAGCAGGAAGGGCATTATGGGCACGACGGGCCTGTTTGTCTTCTTCTTGGTGGCAGCGGGACACTACTTGTGCTTGCCACCTCACCAGCTTGAACTGCACTTATGGGACTCGCCACGTCACCAAGTGTTATTGCAGTGCTGGTTTAACTACGACCGGGGTGTACTAGGCCACTGGTGCTTGCCAGTTCACCAAAACGCTACCAAAAAAACTGTTAGCGATCGCAGGGATCAGGCATGACTCTGCGAACTCTGCAGTTATGTGTTTAGTGTTTTGTAAGTGACAGTGATCGATCGATACTGCACTTGGGTGGGCTGTGCTGGGCCGGGCGGAGGGGCAAAACGCAGGTGCTAGCAGGTATCTGGGCTGATCCCGCTAACACTGCGTTTTTGGGAACCCTAATCTGCTGGGGACGCTAGTATAGATCTGATCGGATATGCATTCAGATACTATACCACTAAGGGAGGTGTATGCTGCGTGCGTGGGTGTTAGCGGCACTGGCGCTAATCTGACGCTGCCTGGGGTGACGCATATCACCGCCGGGCGATCAGGGGGCTAAACCTTTATTTGGTAATAAACGGCGGGTGCCCTGACACTATAAAAAATAAACGAACTAACCAGCATCACCCGTAACGGTTATACGGTGATCAGTGGTAAAAAAGGTTAACTAGGGGGCAATCAAGGGGTTAAAACATTTATTAGATAGTATATGGGGGTCCCTGTCGCTATAAAACGCTGACGGCGAACCTAAATATTTACGTCCCTAACTAGCGGAACCAGTGACACTAATACAGCGATCAGAAAAATGATCGCTTAGTGACACTGGTGACGGGGGGTGATCAAGGGGTTAAAACTTTATTAGAGGGGGTTAGGGGGGTATCCTAGACCTACAGGGGGCTAAACCTAACTGTCCTACCACAGTAACTGTCACAAACTGACACCATGCAGTAATCGGGAAAAAAAAAAAAAACCTGCTTGGTGTCAGTGTGACAGGGAGGGGTGATTGGGGGGGATCGGGGGGCGATCGGGGGTGTAATGTATGCCTGGCATGTTCTACTGTGTGTGTGTTTTACACTTACTCAGATGTCTTCTCTCCTCGGCGCCGGAACGGAAACTGCCGAGCCGAGGAGAGATGACATCACATCCTCTGCCTCTGTGTACTATACAGAGGCAGGGGATGTTTCTCATTGGCTGGGAGCGATCGCGGGGGGGGCCACGATCGGATTCCCTTCCCCTCATCTCTGATCGCTCCCAGACAAATGCCGACCGCCGCTGGCACCGGGGGGGTCCGATCGGACCCCCCGCCCGCGAGAAGGCAATCACGTACCAGGTACGTGATTTTGCCTGCCCGTGCCATTCTGCTCACGTATATAGGCGTGAGGCGGTCAGCAAGTAGTTAAAATCACTGCTCCCGAAAAAACTGACATTTTTATAACTTTTTTTTGTATTGATACATGTCCCCTGGGGCAGGACCCGGGTCCCCAAACCCTTTTTAGGACAATAACTTGCATATTAGCCTTTAAAATTAGCACTTTTGATTTCGATCATTTGAGTCCCATAGACTAATGGGGTTCTAAAGTTTGCGCAAACTTTCGGTCCGTTCGCAGTTTCTGGTGCGAACCGAACCGGGGGGTGTTCGGCTCATCCCTACTATTAATAGATCCTTTATTTTTTACTTCCTGTAAAAAGGTGGCAGTGCTGCTCATTCTGCAGTGAAATTAAACAGGAAGCATTGTCACCCTTTGAGAAGGGTACTTTTAGAATAGAGTTTTAAAAGGACATTAAAGCGGACCTTCAGTCATTTTTTTCAACTTTCCATCTATTAAATCTTCTGCCCTTGTTGTTTTAACTTTGGATAGCAAAACATTTTTTTTTTCTGCCAGTAAATACCTTATACAGCCCACTTCCTGTTTCTTGTCTGGTATAAAAGCTCTCGTGAGAGTTTGCCAGGAAGGGAGGGGGGTGAGTCATAAGAGAGCCAATGAGAGATGCAGAGCTGGAGGTGTGCCTCTGTGTGTCTGTGTAAATCCAGGAAGTAAACAGGCAGCAGCTTCAGCTGCCCACAGTTAAAATGGATGCAGCCAGACTTAGTGGAGGGAGATTTCTGCAGCATATTTGGCAAGTACAGAATCGCAGTATATATAAAATAATATGCAAAGTGGTCGGAGGGAAGCTTCAGAATGGCAAAGATGTTTTTATTACAAATGATGTGAGCAGACTGCAGTTCCTCTTTAAGTAGCAGACAAACAAATCAAAGCCTTCGTAGAGCTAACACTTTTTAAGCAGTTACATCAATAGTTTTTTTCTTTTTATAAAAAAAGGTTTTAAGCTCTATCAATAGGTTTTATAAAAACTGTTAAATGAACCAGAATATGCAATTTCCACTGTAACACCATTGAATAATATGTTCTCGGACTATTGCGTACCTTATTTGTTGCTTAAAACCCCTTTTTTTATTCAATTAAAATTATTGGAACAAAAAAATGTTAAATGGGTGGTCCCAACCCTTGTAACCTAAACTTTTGCTGGACAACCTGGCCTGTTAAAGGAATAAAGGAAAAAAAACAAAACAGAGCTCTTCTCCTCTAAATTATGTTATGCTGGGGGTTTAGAAAAACAAAAACTAATATATTTATGCTTATGCTAGACAGACTGCATCACATTTATCATTTTTTATTTTGCCCAAAGTTTAACTTTAATGCATACAATTAAATACACTTATGCATGCACACACACAAACACACACATACAGTACATACATACATATACACATACACACATACAATTACCTATACATATTTTATAAGGTTGATGACACAGGTCTATCCAATTCAATATTTGTGTGTGTGTATGTTTATGTGTTAACTTCAGAGACAAGGATGAGATACTACGGGCGGTGAGAGCTGCGGGAGAGCTCCACTACCAGAATAATCAGCTGATGATGTTCCCTGACTACTCTGTGGAGACACAGAAGCTTCGTAGGTCCTTAGTCTCGGCTAAAGTGGCACTCCGTACCAGAGGGCTTAAATGTAGTGTCCTTTTCCCGACCAAGCTGAGAGTCATCGATGGTGAGACGGTCTGGTTTTTTCTCTCCCCCAAAGATGCTGAGTCCCTACCCCCACGGAGTTGGGGATCCTGGACATCGCTGCAACGTGGACACTACTTGTCTGCTTGCTGCTCCTGAGCCGTGATCCCTGAGATCCTTTGGTTCTTTTGGTTGGAAGGAGGCACCCTTTACTTACCCTGTTTACCTCCTTTGTTTTTGTCTTGGGGGTTGTTAGGAGTCTCTTCCCTCACAAACTACAGAGGCTTCTCGGGAGCTGTGGCCACACAGGCCCTCTCAAGATTTGTGCCCCGGGCTCAGTCCAGGTGATTGATCTGACTCAGGTAACATTTTCATCTTACCAGCACCTCCTGACAGGAACTTTATGTTTATATTGCTATTACCATTTCCAGAAAGCTGTCAGGACTGACTACAGATATGGATTGCTTTTCACTCTAGTTTTGTTACACGTCTCCTTTTTACAAGTTGCCTTTGGGCCAGTTGCTGGGGATCCATGCAGTCTCACGTTATGTGGAATCTGCAGGGTGGGGGGAAGGGAAGGTCGGCTGTTGCGGACCACTGGTGTTATTTTCTTTAATGTAAGTTTAATATGTACAATTGTTTTATTGTTCCTTTATGGCATGGTTTGTTGTTCCTTGATATACTAACTGATAGGGATGAGCTTCGAGTTCGAGTCGAACTCATGTTCGACTCGAACATTGGCTGTTCGCAAGTTCACCGAACAGCGAACAATTTGGGGTGTTCGCGGCAAATTCGAATGCCGCGGAACACCCTTTAAAAGTCTATGGGAGAAATCAAAAGTGCTAATTTTAAAGGCTAATATGCAAGTTATTGTCATAAAAAGTGTTTGGGGACCTGGGTCCTGCCCCAGGGGACATGGATCAATGCAAAAAAAAGTTTTAAAAACGGCCGTTTTTTCAGGAGCAGTGATTTTAATAATGCTTAAAGTCAATCAATAAAAGTGTAATATCCCTTTAAATTTCGTACCTGGGGGGTGTCTATAGTGTGTCTGTAAATGGGCGCATGTTTCCTGTGTTTAGAACAGTCTGACAGCAAAATGACATTTTGAAGGAAAAAACTCATTTAAAACTACCCGCGGCTATTGCATTGCCGACAATACACATAGAAGTTCATTGATAAAAACGGCATGGGAATTCCCCAAAGGGGAACCCCGAACCAAAATTTAAAAAAAAATGACGTGGGGTTCCCCCTAAATTCCATACCAGACCCTTCAGGTCTGGTATGGATTTTAAGGGGAACCCTGCGCCAAAAAAAAAAAAAAAAACGGCGTGGGGTCCCCCCAAAAATCCATACCAGACCCTTATCCGAGCACGCAACCTGGCAGGCCGCAGGAAAAGAGGGGGGGACGAGAGTGCGGCCCCCCCTCCCTCCTGAACCGTACCAGGCCACATGCCCTCAACATTGGGAGGGTGCTTTGGGGTAGCCCCCCAAAACACCTTGTCCCCATGTTGATGAGGACAAGGGCCTCATCCCCACAACCCTGGCCGGTGGTTGTGGGGGTCTGCGGGCGGGGGGCTTATCGGAATCTGGAAGCCCCCTTTAACAAGGTGACCCCCAGATCCCGGCCCCCCCCCTGTGTGAAATGGTAAGGGGGTACATAAGTACCCCTACCATTTCACGAAAAAAGTGTCAAAAATGTTAAAAATGACAAGAGACAGTTTTTGACAATTCCTTTATTTAAATGCTTCTTCTTTCTTCTATCTTCCTTCATCTTCTGGTTCTTCTGGTTCTTCTGGCTCTTCTGGTTCTTCCTCCAGCGTTCTCGTCCAGCATCTCCTCCGCGGCGTCTTCTATCTTCTTCTCCTCGGGCCGCTCCGCACCCATGGCATAGGGGGGAGGCTCCCGCTCTTCTCTTCTTCTTTTCTTCTGTTCTTCTTCATTTTCTTCTCCGGGCCGCTCCGCAATCCATGCTGGCATGGAGGGAGGCTCCCGCTGTGTGACGGCGCTCCTCGTCTGACAGTTCTTAAATAACGGGGGGCGGGGCCACCCGGTGACCCCGCCCCCCTCTGACGCACGGTGACTTGACGGGACTTCCCTGTGGCATTCCCCGTGACGTCACAGGGAAGTCCCATCAAGTCACCGTGCGTCAGAGGGGGCGGGGTTCACCGGGTGGCCCCGCCCACCCGGTTATTTAAGAACTGTCAGACGAGGAGCGCCGTCACACAGCGGGAGCCTCCCTCCATGCAAGCATGGATTGCGGAGCGGCCCGGAGAAGAAAATGAAGAAGAACAGAAGAGAAGAAAAGAAGAAGAGAAGAGTGGGAGCCTCCCCCCTATGCCATGGGTGCGGAGCGGCCCGAGGAGAAGAAGATAGAAGACGCCGCGGAGGAGATGCTGGACGAGAACGCCGGAGGAAGAACCAGAAGAGCCAGAAGAACCAGAAGAACCAGAAGATGAAGGAAGAAAGAAGAAGCATTTAAATAAAGGAATTGTCAAAAACTGTCTCTTGTCATTTTTAACATTTTTGACACTTTTTTCGTGAAATGGTAGGGGTACTTATGTACCCCCTTACCATTTCACACGGGGGGGGGGCCGGGATCTGGGGGTCACCTTGTTAAAGGGGGCTTCCAGATTCCGATAAGCCCCCCGCCCGCAGACCCCCACAACCACCGGCCAGGGTTGTGGGGATGAGGCCCTTGTCCTCATCAACATGGGGACAAGGTGTTTTGGGGGGCTACCCCAAAGCACCCTCCCAATGTTGAGGGCATGTGGCCTGGTACGGTTCAGGAGGGAGGGGGGGCCGCACTCTCGTCCCCCCCTCTTTTCCTGCGGCCTGCCAGGTTGCGTGCTCGGATAAGGGTCTGGTATGGATTTTTGGGGGGACCCCACGCCGTTTTTTTTTTTTTTTTTTTGGCGCGGGGTTCCCCTTAAAATCCATACCAGACCTGAAGGGTCTGGTATGGAATTTAGGGGGAACCCCACGTCATTTTTTTTTTTTAATTTTGGCCGGGGTTCCCCTTAATATCCATACCAGACCTGAAGGGCCTGGTATGGAATTTAGGAGGACTCCCACGTCATATTTTTTTTTAAATTTTGGTTTGGGGTTCCCCTTTGGGGAATTCCCATGCCGTTTTTATCAATGAACTTCTATGTGTATTGTCGGCAATGCAATAGCCGCGGGTAGTTTTAAATGAGTTTTTTCCTTCAAAATGTCATTTTGCTGTCAGACTGTTCTAAACACAGGAAACATGCGCCCCTTTACAGGCATACTATAGACACCCCCCAGGTACAAAATTTAAAGGGATATTACACTTTTATTGTTTGACTTTAAGCATTATTAAAATCACTGCTCCTGAAAAAACGGCCGTTTTTAAAACTTTTTTTTGCATTGATCCATGTCCCCTGGGGCAGGACCCAGGTCCCCAAACACTTTTTATGACAATAACTTGCATATAAGCCTTTAAAATTAGCACTTTTGATTATTCATGTTCGTGTCCCATAGACTTTAACGGTGTTCGCATGTTCGAACAAACTTTTTTCCTGTTCGCATGTTCTGGTGCGAACCGAACAGGGGGGTGTTCGGCTCATCCCTACTAACTGACATTATGTGGAATGGATTGTCCCTGCTCGGGAGGGTTCCTCTGGCTGGGACCCCTTGGGAGGTTGGACTGCGGTCTGGCTTGAAATGGCTCAGGTTCATTTCTGTTGTCTTCAAATTATGGCAGCTTTATCTGTAATCTCCTGGAATGTCTGAGGTCTTAACTTTGCTGTTAAGAGGTCCCTGGTGTCCAAATCCCTCCAAAAACACAATATCCAGATTGTTAATCTACAAGAGACACACTTGGTGGGATCTCATATACTGGGTCTCAAGCAGGCATGGGTTGGCTCGCACTACCATGACATGCACTCCAGCTACTCAAGGGGGGTAAGTATACTGGTAGCAGCTCTTGGACATTTAAACAGATCCAGAGGGGCGGTATATAGTGTTGCATGCTGTGATAGAGAGTGTACCCCTGGTGTTAGTGGGCTTATATCTGCTGCCTCCGGCTGATGCCTCCTTACTTAGGGATATTATGAGTGTTGTGCTTGCCTATGGGGTGGAAGATGTACTGTTCCTGGGATATTTCAACATGACCCCTGCTTCAGATCTGGACAGACTCTCTTCTACCTCCCGTTGGACCCCCGACCCAGCTCAGTGGATGGGTTCGTTCACTCTGGTGGATGTCTGGAGACACTTTCACCCCGCCATAAACAGTCTCCATCCTTTCCAGGGATCTCGGATCATGCCCCGCTGAGAATGGTACTGAGGATATGAAAGAGGGCGGAGTGATTGTGGAGGCTGTCCAGATACTGGATAGAGGATCCTGCAGTCCAAGAGAGTATTCAGGAGGGGTTGTGTCAGTACTGGATTGATAATGCTAACTCTACTGACCTGGCTACTACCTGGGATGAGTTTATGGCCTGGTCACATGGTGCCTATATATCCAGCATTTCAGTAGCCCGTAGGACCTCTACTCAGACACTAGATGAGTTAGAAGAGGAGGTGGGTGGAAAGGAAGCATCCTATGTCGCTAACCCTATTCCCAATGCCTATGGGGACTGGCAGTTCACCATGAAGAAACTATCCTTGCACCGAGTAGATACGATCCACAAATCTATGCTGGATTCTGCTCAGAGGATATTTGAACATGGCAATAAAAATGGTAGAATGCTGGTGTGGCTTGCCAAAGGCCAATTTGCCATGATGTACATTAGTGGGGTTACAGATGTTACAGGGGAATTGCTTAGGTCTCCTTCTGTCCTCCTTCTCTCCATCAATCACAGGTTTCTTAGATATTACAGACAGCTGTATTCCTCCAGGGTGGCTTATACTACAAATGACCTATACACTTACCTGGATAGGATTGCCTTTCCTAGACTGGACTCAACCGACAGGAATAGTCTTGAGCAGGATATTTCTCTGGAGGAGGTTCAGCTAGCCATGACCCAACTTAAACCAGGGAAGACCCCGGGAACTGACGGACTTCCTACTGAGTTCTATCCACAACATCTGGAACTGCTTACCTCCCTATTTCACCAGTTTTTCTCAAAGGTGAAATTACCAGATTCTATGTTAGAGGCGGTGGTAGTTTTGGTGCCCAAGCCAAGAAAGAACCCAGAGGAATGCTCATCGTACCGCCCAATCTCCCTCCTTAAATGTGGATGCAAAAACTTTACTAACTAATCGGGTATCCGCAGTGTTGGAGCAAGTCATCCACATTGACCAAACCGGCTTCATGCCTGGGAAGGGAACCAACATCAACCTTCGCTACCTCTTTCTGAACCTTTCCATTCCCCATGACAACAGCAGGCAACGGGTTATAGTGTCTTTAGATGCCGAGAAGGCATTCGACTCGGTGGAGTGGGGCTTTCTCTGGGAGGTGCTGGACAGATTCGGGTTCGGACCTAAATTCCTCTAGTGGGTACAGATGTTGTATAGTTCCCCTAACGCGTGCATACGCACCAATAGTCAAATCTCTGAATCCTTCCCTTTACAGCGGTGTACCCGGCAGGGATGCCCCTTGTCCCTTCCCTGTTTGCCTTGGCCCTGGTACCTTTGGCAATTGTTATTCGGGATTCTGCATCAGTAAAGGGTTTGTGGGTGGGACCTTTGGAGGAGAAGATATCTTTACATGCAGACGACTCCCTCCTCTATTTACAAGATGCAGGCCCCTCTCTCAACGCAGCTCTGACCTTGTTTAATGAATTTGAGAAATTTTCTGGGATATATATTAACTAGGACAAATCCACGCTGTTCCCTCTTGATCCTCAGGGTGGAGCAGACAACCCACCTACCCAGTTGACATGGGTTGAGTTTCGATACTTGGGCATCCAGGTCAGGAGGGACCCAGCCAAATTCTCAGACCTTAATGTACTCCCACTACTGTCTCAACTTCGGGATAAATGTACGGGGTGGGGATCTCTGCCATTGAATCTCCTCGGGCGGTTTAGTCTCCTTAAGAAGATTTTCCTCCCCAAGTTTCTTTATGTTTTTCGGAATTGCCTGACATGGATCCGTAACTCTTTTTTTTCAAAACTGCGGAGCGCTGTATGGGAGATTTCATTTGGGGGGGAGCTGTTCCCAGTCTGGCAAGATCGACATTAACTCTTCCAGTGCCCTCTGGTGGATTGTCGCTACCTGACTTGAGGGTCTACTTTTGGGTGGCAGTCCTGGTAACTGCTCGATGGTGGTTCATGCAATCCCGGGATAATGCGGCAGTGTGTCTGGAGGCCGGCTGTCCTGGGGTCCATTGGGGAAGTGGGTAACATGGTTTATCGGGGTCAAAGGGTGTACCCCGCCCTGTCACATCCCACCAGGACTACCCTTAGGGTATGGACGGTAGCCAGGAGGAGATTTCATCACCCTGATAGATGGTCTCCTGTTACCCCGTTATCGGGAAACCCCAACCTCCCACACCTTTGTTCCATCCCTGACCCACAACTCTGGGCTAGGTATGGGATAAAGACATTGCGAGATGTGATGGAAGTGGGCACTCTACTATCCTTCGCAGTACTTAGCGCTAATTTCCATCTACCAGGGTCAATAACCTTTAGATACTTCCAGATGCGGCATGCAATACGGGCCCAATTCACCTCCCCGCCTAATCTAAAAGTGGATCCTATTGAGGAATTACAAGCCCAGGAGTCCCTATCCAAACCCTTATCTGCTCTATACTTTTATCTGCTTAGTGCTGACTCTCCCAGGATGACGACACTCTGGGATAAATGGAAGAATGACATACCCAACCTTGACAGGGAGGACTGGAAGGATTGCTTGGGTGATAGTGCTAAACTGTTGATCTCATCCCAGGATAGGCTGATTCAAATTAAGTTTATACACAGGGTGTACTATACACCACAGAGACTGCACCATATCTATCCTCAAAGACACCAGAACTTTATCCACTGTGGGGGGGGTGTTGGCGCTTATAGACATATGCTCTGGACCTGCCAGAGAGTGGCCAGCTTCTGGGGCGAGGTGATTGATACTATACACTCCCATCTCCAACTGAACCTTCCGGTCAACTCGGAGCTGCTGCTACTAGGGGTGAACGATGATGATCAGAGTCCTAGATGTACCAAACTGTTGATCTTTTATTTATTGTACTATACTAAGAGAGATTGTCCTTAAGTGGAATTCCCGTACCCCCCCCCCCCCCCATAGTCTTGTGGGAAAAGGCTATAAATGTGGCACTTCCTATGTATAAAATGACATACATCAGTAGGAACTGCCCTAAAAAATTTGACAGGGTGTGGCTGCTGTGGATGGCATAGGGAAGGACAGCCTTTGGTTTCCTCCTGTGGGTGGGGCAGGGTGAGCCTCTTCTTTGACAAGCTCCGTATTGGATATTGTAAATGGGTGTTGATGGTGGGATATTTGCAATCACTATTCACTATTTACTATTGATCTATAAGGCTAGATATGTGATCTACGTTCCTTTCTACATATGTCTGTATATCAAGTGACTTTGTTATTTTACATGTGTTTTTTTTTTTTTTTCTTTCTTGTACCATGAACAAGCTTTTCAATAAAGGAACAATCTGTTTTAAAAAAAAAAAAAGTTAAAGCTGATTTCTGGGGAAATTTCTTGCAGTGGTGTTCCCCCACACTGTAAGGGTTAAATACTATTTTTATTTTGTGTATGGTACCCTTAATTATCAGTTTTACCTACCTTATCCCTTGCTCCCCCAGGAGGTAGCAATGCTCATGGTTGTAGAGGGGCCATTGGCAGCCATACTTTCGATGCAGGGCTGATGATCCTGTAATATACGTGTCAAAGTCAGAGTGCCCGTGACTGACAGAATGCTAAAAAGAGGCAGCTTTGAAGCAATTAGCTTCACAGAGAAGAGAGAGCTGCAGGAGCAAGGGATAATGTAAGTAAAACATCTTTTTAAAGAACATTCAACCCTTGCTATGTCTGGGAAGCCCCAGTGTAAGGGTACCATTGTATTTTCCCTATAGCTCAGCTTTAAGGATGGACTAGAGTTGAATTTTAAGTGTTCTGTGAACCCAATATTTATTTTTCAGTATGTTTGGCATCATGCCTCACTGTAGACCTTTTTTAGGTAAATAATATTTTGTGAATCTTGTAGACATGTGCAGAATGGAAAAATTTGTTTGCTTTTGTTTTGGATAGATTTGTTATGTTACAAATTTAGTTTTGTTTATTTGTTTCAGAATTAGTTTAGTTTTGTTTCATTTAATTTTGTTTTTCCTTTATTATTTTCTAACAAATTCCACATTTCTGCCCCCTGCCGCAAAGCACCTTGTCCCCATGTTGATGGGGACAAGGGCCTCTTCCCCACTACCCTGGGTTACATCTGAATCTCTGAATAACCCAACATTTTTCTGAATTTAAACGAAAAGGCACGTCTAATCTCTTGTATGGTTTCTTACCTAGGGCTCTTGTCAGGACAGCTCTGACAAGGCTAAACCACTGCCTCACAATTTGCACACTGTTGTCAGCCTGCCATGTGTGTGTCTTCATTTGGCTGTTGGCCAGCTTGTAAGGTCTATCAAATAGGCAATCTATTCAATTAGGAGAAATGACATGTGATCAGGAATGGTTGGTTTTATTACAGAAAAATTAACTTGTTACTACATCTAGAGAGGGAAATATTGGTAGAAGAGTTGTGGAACATCACAAATGCACTTTACTCCAATTGCACCATTAATGAACATCACCCCAAGAATGTGAGCGTGTGGTAAAATAGGAGAATGCCTGTTGTGTCATGAGAAGGAGCAGTACGTGGTTCCAGAGCCACCAGATATGTAATCACACCTGCAAAGGATGTCCTGTTAAGGTAATGGGGAGCTGGAGTGACAGCATGCTTGTGCAGGACTGTGCACATTCTGCCTCCTATACAGGCTGTTCCTTGTGTCAGATCCAAGAAAAAGTGTAAGAGATTTAAGGAAAGTGTTTTTTGCCACTCACAACAATAAAGGACTGTGTTGCTTTAAGAGTGTGGGCCTTCACACCAGTCTTTTCCTTGGTAGATCCTAGATGAGAGTTTTGTAATAGCTGACCTTGGATGTGATACAGGTATGCACAATGATTTGAGCTGTACCATGTGTGAGATATAGGATGCAGCATTCCTAATAAAAATTGCAGCCTGACATGGAAAGTTCAAACAGTCTTTATAAAGAATCCAACTCTTAGTGAATACAGAAGGAACCAATAAACACTACCTCACAGCCTCTGTAACTAGTCCAGGGAAGCTAGAATACACAGTGAAAAAACAAAGGTGCACGTCTGTATACTGTGATTAAATCAGTTTAGAAGCTGAATGGATATGCCTCTGCCATTTTTCATTGCCACTTTCACACCAATGAGTTGTAGAGTCCCATCCCTTTAATCTTCACCACTGGTGGAAGCCAAGACATTAACTAAACCCAGCTGCCTACTGACTAGTGCAGGAGGTTTTATGAGCTTGAAAAGTGTGCTCTCAATTCATTCATCTTGTAAGTGGATTTTACCTGCAGTTTTATTTAATAAAGTGGATTTACACTTTTTTCCCAACTTAACCGTAATCATCAGTTAATGTCCAATTTAAATATCATACCTGATTATTTCTCAATTCTTACAAGGTATGATTTGTGAAGGATTTTTGCTTGGAAACACCTTAAAATATTTTTTTTCATATGATCTGACACAATGCTGCTACCACTTTATTTTGGCAGAACTTATATACAGTATCTCACAAAAGTGAGTACACCCCTCACATTTTTGTAAATATTTTATTATATATTTTCATGTGACAACACTGAAGAAATGACACTTTGCTACAATGTAAAGTAGTGAGTGTACAGCTTGTATAACAGTGTAAATTTGCTTTCCCCTCAAAATACCTCAACACACAGCCATTAATGTCTAAACCGCTGGCAACAAAAATGAGTACATCCCTAAGTGAAAATGTCCAAATTGGGCCCAATTAGCCATTTTCCCTCCCCGGTGTCATGTGACTCATCTGAAAAAAAGAATTGTTGCTCTACCTAAAGATGGCCTAGGCCAGTGATGGAGAACCTATCGCATGCGTGCCACAGCTGGCACACCAAGCCCTCTCTGTCAGCATGCTAGGGGAATCCCCAGCCAGGCAGTCACTTGCACTGACAGAGCAGGCACGGAGGAGCCAGCTCCCTTCCTTGCATCAGTGCCAGTGCCGTTGGCAGGGGTGTGGGCAGCCAGTCACTTTGTCCCATGTGCGATGTTTAGGGGGGGTGTAAAATTCTTCCTCCATTGTCCCAAATCTGTTCTGCAGCTTATTGCCTCCACCGGACCCCTACACCTCCGGTAAGGCATTCGAGCATTCCTTTCTGCGTTCACCCTATTCTAGCTCCCCCTGCTCCAGAACGATTTTGGTTCAGTCTGTCCCTCTAGAGCAGCCTGTGAAAAAGTGGAGGGGGGGCGGTGCTCGGAGCAGATCATCCATGGCCATGGGGAGAGGTGCAGTGGCTGCTAGCTGACCTCCCGGCGCCAGGGATATTGAGGAGCGGCTGGATAGAGGGGATTCCTACAATACTGCCCAGGGAGGGCTGGACGATGAAGCCATGGAAAGGTAAGGAGGAGTATGGAGTCTCCAATCTACATTGTACTGTATGTGGGGGGATGGGGATGTGAGTAGTGCAGGAAGTATGTGTCAGGTAGGTGAGTACATGTGTCAGGTAGCTGAGTGTAATGGTCAGGTAGGTGAGTGCATGTTTCAGGTGAGTGTAATGGTCAGGTAGGTGAATGCATGTGTCAGGTAAGTGAGTGCAATTTTCAGGTAGGTGAGTGCATGTGTCAGGTAGGTGAGTGTAATGGTCAGGTAGGTGAGTGTAATGGTCAGGTAGGTGAGTGCAATGGTCAGGTAGGTGAGTGCAATGGTCAGGTAGGTGAGTGCAATGGTCAGGTAGGTCAGTGTATGTTACACAATGCATTCCTGAACCCTGCATTCTGAGCGAATCTGGCAGAATCATACATTTTTGGTCCCTTAGGGCTCATTCAGAGGGATGATCAGTCCCATTCTCTGTACAGAGCTGCTGGTAGGTTTAAATGTTTAAATGTTGGCATTCTGTGTAGGCTCAAAAAGGTTCACCATCACTGGCCTAGGCTATACGAAGATTGCCAAGACCCTGAAACTGAGCTGCAGCATGGTGGCCAAGATCATACAGTGGTTTAATAGGACAGGTTCCACTCAGAACAGGCCTTGCCATGGTCGACCAAAGAAGTTGAGTGCACATGCTCAGCATCAAATCCAGAGGTTGTCTTTGGGAAATAGATGTATGAGTGCTGCCAGCATTGCTGCAGAGGTTGAAGGGGTGGGGGATCAGTCTGTCAGTGCTCAGACCATACGCATGTATGCATGGCTGTCGTCCCAGAAGGAAGCTTCTCCTAAAGATGATGCACAAGAAAGCCCGCAAACAGTTTGCTGAAGACAAGCAGACTAAGAGCATGGATTGCTGGAACCATGTTCTGTGGTCTGATGAGACCAAGATTAACTTATTTGGTTTAGATGGTGTCAAGCATGTGTGGCAGCAACCAGGTGAGAAGTACAAAGACAAGTGTGTCTTGCCTACAGTCAAGCATGGTGGTGGGAGTGTCATGGTGTGGGGCTGCATGAGTGCTGCCGGCACTGGGGAGCTACAGTTCAATGAGGGAACCATGAATGCCAACATGTACTTTGACATACTAAAGCAGAGCATGATCCTCTCCTTTCGAAGAGTGGGCCGCAGGGCAGTATTCCAACATAACAATCACAAACACAGCTTCAAGACGACCACTGGCTTGCTAAAGAAGCTGAGGGTAAAGGTGATGGACTGAGATGATACACAGAGATGAAACAAAACCTCCTACATAAGTTATACTTGTACATCTGCTGTCTTTCCCTTTCTACACTCTTTGGAAAGTGCAGATCATGTTAGAAATCATTCTTCCTTTTTCAGCAGTGGGTGTGAAGTCTGGGCTTACAGTGTGTGAGAGCTGATTGAAGGAAAGGCACACACCCCCCTCCACATAGGCAGTGGAAAGAAAGAACATGCAGAGCTGTAGCCTGAATAGACAAGCTCTCTGCTCATCTACGCTAAGCACCCTCCCCGACACAGATTTTCAGCTACTGTTATCTCATGTGTCAGAGAACTTGTCAGAAGTGACTCTGCTGATAACAGAGGAGTGGAGCATAAGAGAGAAACCACCCTAAGAGCTTTGGAGAGAGATATGTAAACACTACAGATATATGATTTTAGGTCAAATTTTATGAATGAGGTTTGCAATCACTGTAAGAATCCAAAAAATGACTCCAAAGTGAAGCATAGAAACAAATGAGTGTGTTTACACTAGTACAATGGCAGGCTGCCAAAATAAATACTTTAGCATGCATAGTCTGGATACAGGTTTAAGAACTTTCCTGCATTTGACTGTCTACAGTTTTAGAAATCTCCCTCCTGCAAAACCCTATATGCATTGGCAGGGATGCTAATAAGGCAGTACAACTGGTCTTGTTTTACTGGGCCCAGGCCCCATCAGCTAAACAGGAGGCCCAGGGCCCAGTTTTATTGTTTTTTCTGTCAAAATGAATACATGGATTTTACTAGACCTCACCCCCACTACTACTTACTTACCAGGGTTTAAATATATTTCCCTGGTCCCCATCAAGAGGGATTTTTTCAATTTTTGGGGTTTAGGTAGATCAAATCAGTGCTGCTGTTCCACTGTACCCCGGGGTTGGTTGGCCCCGTTAGGCAGGCTGTAAGGGGCCCCATGATTTCTAACAGCAGCCCTGTGCATTGGCAGTGTGCCTGTATTAACTGTAGGATGTTCTTTTATTTTACAATTTTGATTTGCCTTAATAGATAAGATTATGTTCATTGTTTGCACAGATAGTTTGTGCTGAGACATGGCAATTCCAGGTGACTGTGTTGCAAATGCTAAAAGAGCACTAATAATCGCTGCATTTCAGAGTTTAACTGATCAGGAATATGTGGCTCTGCCAACACTGTTCTTTGGATAATTAGTTTATGAGGTTCACTAATAAGTTCAATATAAGTTTTTTTTTTTTACAGTGGATTAATTTAAATTTAAACTAGAACAAAATTTAAACTAGAACAATGTTGCTACTTTAGTTATATGTACACCCTTTTTATCTCAATAATGACTTTTAAATTTCCATATTATTAAAAATGGCCAGATTTAATGGTAAGATCATAATAAAAAAATAATACTTGAACTTCTTTATACACCTCCTCATTTCTGCAATACTTATCAAATTTAAAATTGCAAATACAACCACTGTTATAAAATCCATTTTTAGCTTGGCTTTGCTTGTGCTGTCAATACAGGTTGGATGAGGCTCCTGGGCCTTTAGTAGGGCACCTGCAGTATATTGTTGAAGACTTAAAAATTACCCATGTAATCTTACCCTTGCTGTTTTAAGTTTATTATACATAATACTATTTTTTCATTGCCTTCTTCTTAAGCTACAACCGGTATTCTCATTGTTTAAGGCTGCAAATTAATACTAAGATCTTAACCTACTTATTTTAACTTGTTACATGTCTATCTTATTATCCTGTTGCCTCTTACTCTTGTTAGTGTGTTTTTCTTGACTTCATTATGAAGCATGATTATGAGCACTTTGCAACTTTTGGCCCGTTCATGCACCAGTTTTTTTCTAATTTGCATAGTTATATATTTTTCTTATCTTTTATAGTGAACACTTAAACTGAGGCCAAGAAAATGTAATGTGATATATTTATCTGAAAAAAAAATCTAAACTCCACAAAAATAATAGAGAATTTCTATTCAATCTATAATGCACGAGAGGCAATTGTTCAACCTTTGGGCTATCTTTTGGGCAAAACATTGACTGTACATATAACTAGCTAACCTTACAAACCCTGATGAATACATTGTAGAAAGCTTAAACCATTATATGCTCACTGTATTAAAAAAAAAACTGAAATGATAAAATCCATTTTCACTTAAGTTACAAAAAAAAAATATTGCGATATTCCAAAGAATACAATGAACATATACTAAAAAGAAAATGTAATGTATTTTTCCATCACTATGCCAGTGAGAAAGAACACATCATATTGTTCCACATATAACAATATATGTTACAATAGTGGAACTAGAACTCTGATCACATTATATTCAATAGGTTTGTATCAGAAAAGCTTTATTGTACAATGCTTTCAATGCACGGTTCTGTGATTTGTGTGAATTTTTTTTTTGTCACGGGCCTTAACCTTCCCTTAATAACACATTGCTCTGCTGGCTTTCAGAGAAGCATTCAGTTAATCGTGTTCATTTCCTTTTATAGCGCCTTGCAATAACAAGGATTGTTCTGGGAATGACACAGTATATTGAACGACAAGAAACAACAGAAAGACATTTTGTGGTATTTTTATTTGTGCTGAGAAAAGATTTTGGGATCACCAGGTCAGAAAAAACAATAGAAATGTTCTTTTTAATAGAAATTGACTTACATAACCTTGTACATATTTGATATCAAAGCTTTGGTGGAACAAAAAAGGGCAGATCTTTTTAATGAGCTGATAGAACAACCAAAGATTGCATGTTTTCAGGTCATATTCTCTTAAAGGGGTTTTTCACCTTCAAGTTTAAAGTGGATAACACGTTCCACCTGCTGTCCAGTCATAACCAATAGAGGTTGTCCTATTTAGACCACTACAAATCAGATGTATATCCGTTTGCAGACCGTATCACTTACATGTACGGTGACAAGGCAGCTCTGCTGTGCCAGATCAGGTACTATGTACCTGATCTGGCACTTCCGGGTAGGGGCGTGCGCATGCAACCCGGCTATGCTGTGATTATGGGCAGCAGGAGCTGATCAGCGGGTCACTGCTAGCACCCTCCAATCATTGGAAAGACATACCGGACAGAGCCCTGACTATGTAAACAAGGCAGAGCTCTGTCCTGTCAACAGGGAAGTTATGGATTTTCTTTCCCTGCAAAGCAGGGAAAGAAAATCCATTACTTCCCTTAGTAAAAGCAACACACATAGTACAATAAAACACTGGTTAGGCACACATTTAACTTTGATCGCCCTGTAAATTTTTTGCACTGATCTCTGTATTAGTGTCACTGGTTCTCAAAAAATGTCAAAAGAGTCAGTTAGTGTGCAATTGTCTCCCGCCATATCACAGACCTGCTATAAGTCGCTGATCGCCGCAATTGCTAGCATCAGAAAAAATTCCAGTATATATACACCATAGTTTGTAGGCGCTATAACTTTTGCATAAAGCGCAGTCAATATACGCTTATTGGGATTTTTTTTACAAAAAATATGTAGCAGAATACATATTAGCCTAAATTTTTGAAGAAATTACATTTTTTTTTTTATCGCATATGTTTTGTAGCAAAAAGCAAAAGATACAGTTTTTTTTTTCAAAATTGTCGGTCTTTTTTTGTTTATAGTGCACAAAAAAATGCACCAAAAGAAAGCTCTATTTGTGAATGGAACATAAGGACATAAATTTCATTTATAGACAGCATTACATGACCGTGCAAAAGTCAGTTAACCGATTGCTGCCCGCCCACCGTCAAATGACGGAGAGGCGGTGTGGCTCTCGTTCTGGGAGGACGTCATGCGACGTCTTCCCAGAAGGGCCACTCTCGTGTGTTCTGTAAAAAGCTGCGGCTCTTTAACCATGTGATCGGCTGTGTCCAATCACAGCCGGTCACATGTAAACACAGAAATGCCGGTAATCGTCTCTCATCGCCTCACACTGACAGAGTGTGGCGAGGAGAGCCGTTCAGTGGCATCTCCTCGCAGGGGACATGGAGACATGTAATCAGGGCACTGATCATCAGTGCCCGGATTACAATAAAGCACCACCAGTGCCAGCAACCAGTGCCCACAAGTGCCACCAATCAGTGCCCAATAGTGATAAAAGTCAGTGCTGGCTATCAGTGCCACACATCATTGCTGCCCATCAATGCCCATCAGTGCCACTCATCAATGCCCATCAGTGCCGCCCATCAGTGCCCATCAGTGCCACCTATCAGTGCCCACCAGTGGCACCCATCAGTGCCGCCTATCATTACTCATCAGTGCCACATATCAGTGCCACCTATCAGTGCCCATAAGTGCGGCATATTAGTGCCTCCTCATCAGTGCCACCTAATCAGTGCCCATAAGTGCTGCCTCATCAGTGCCCATAAGTGCCACCTCACCAGTGCCCATCAGTGCAGCCAATCAGTGCCTATCAGTTCCGCCTCATCAGCGCACATCAATGAAGGAGAAAAATTACTTATTAACAAAATTTACCAACAGAAACTAAGAAAAACTTTTTTTTCAAAATTTTCTGTCTTTTTTTTTTTTTTTTTTTTTTTTTTAGTAAAAAGTAAAAAACCCAGCAGTGATTAAATACCACCAAAAGACAGCTCTTTTAGATAAACCAGACTTGTTTTTTTTTAACAGATTGTATAATTGAATAGTTTGAATAATTAATTTGAGTATTAGCGCATTCAAGGTACCAAAACAACTAACCATGATTGATCAAAATAAAAAGTATAGGTCAAAATAATTTTTTGGAAATTATGTGCCTTCTGTTTATCAATTTGGATAATATGTATGCATTCAAGTGATTATTCACTGGCTGTGACAACCTATTTCCATACTTGTTGCAAGCCATCCTACCTTATAATTAAAGCGGTTGTATACCTGCACATATTTAAAAAAAAACCTGTAAGGCAAAGGCATAATGAGCTAGTATGCACCCCGTCGGCATCTGATCCCGGTCCACGCCGAGGGAGCTGACATTTCCCCTCGGCGTGTCTTCTGGGTTCGCGGCTCCAGCGCTGTAAGTGGCCAGAGTCACCATTACGTCTCTTCCCAGCAAGGTCCGGCAGCATCTGCCGGACTTTTCGCCGGGTTCTCACAGCGCATGCGCCACTGATGTCAGCGGCTGCATGCAAAGTGAATATCTCCTAAACCATACAGTTTTAGGTGATATTCATTTTACCTACAGGTAAGTCTTATTATAGGCTTACCTGTAGGTAAAAATGAAAACATAGGGTATACAACCACTTTAATAAATGGTGACAGTTTGCCTAAGTAATTGTAATTTTTATAACAAAATTAATTGCTTAGATAAAGTAATTTTGATACATTTGAATAGCTATATTAACTTTCAGCCATTTTTCTGGCAAATACCATAGTGGCCAAAGTGGTACTCCAGGCTTGTCTAAAGATCCTACAATATCTGCCTATTAGAGTAGATGACGAAAATCGATATTTTCTCTATCTGGGATTGCCTACAGCTTCTGCCTAAGGAATAGACAGGGAAAAGGGTTTAAATAACAAAAGATAAACAGCAATCATGCCATAAATATAGCATTGTAGATAAAATGATCTTTCCAAGCAATGTATTATTTAACAAGCATGTGTTAAGATTGAAAAAAGTCTATAATATTAAAAAATGCACATAAACATGTATACACTCAGATAGTGATATCCCTCAGTGAGTCACTCACGGAGGATGTAAACCAAAATAGAAACAGGTGGGCGGTAAAGATTCAAAGTAATGCAGTGATGTATATAGATTTCAAAAAAGATAAATAATGCAAGCATGTACACAGGTAGTATAGTGTAATAGACATGCATGTTTATAGGCATAATATAGGATACAAACAGTTCAAAATACTACATTGCATCAATAAACAGATATAGTATTTACAATTACAATTTTAAGACTATTTGGTGTAAAGCTGAACTCCGGGCAGATATGCACCAAATCATTACATGTATTTTAAATGCAACTAGTAAAAACCTACATTTGTTTTGGTATTCTTGATATTGAATTCTCCTTTCGTAGGACTTATGCCCCGTACACACGGTCGGACATTGATCGGACATTCCGACAACAAAATCCTAGGATTTTTTCCGACGGATGTTGGCTCAAACTTGTTTTGCGTACACACAGTCGCACAAAGTTGTCGGAATTTCCGATCGCCAACAACGCGGTGACGTCAACCACGTACGACGAGACTAGAAAAGGCCAGTTCAGAACCAAGCGCGGCACCCTTTGGGCTCCTTTTGCTAATCTTGTGTTAGTAAAAGTTTGGTAAGAGACGATTCGGGCTTTTTCAGACTCGTGGTTTTCAGATTGTTTTCTGCGGTTCAGTTTGTGCTTGTGGGTTTGTATCTGCTCTTCAGTGCGACTTTGTCATTGTGTTCTTGTTCGTTTGTTACTGTTTTTCAGGTCGCTCTTCACAGGCCTTGCTGTTCTTCAGTGCGTTCTGTTACTTCGTTCTGAGCAGTCGACCGTTTTCTAGCCATGTTGCGTATACGTACTCCTCGTAGAGTTCGTGCTGTGCGGGGGCTTGGTGTTGGTGTCCGTACCTTGACAAAAGTCCAGTCCATGAACAGGGCGGGGAGGAGTTCATGGACCAAGAATTGGTTGCTTCAGCGTGACCAGTTCTCTCATATGCCTTTGCTCCGTGAGATCTGTGAGAATAATCCTGATGATTTCAGGAACTTTCTCTGGATGATGGACCCCGTATTTCACCGTTTGTTGGCTTTGCTGACCCCCTATATCAGCAGGCAGGATACCTGCATGAGGCAAGCCATCACTCCGGAGCAGAGGCTCGTCGCTACCCTGCGGTACTTGGCGACAGGGAGAAGCCTGCAGGACCTCAAGTTCTCAACAGGCATCTCCCCCCAGGCTCTGGGGATCATTATCCCAGAGACCTGTTCTGCCATCATCCAGGTCCTACAGAAGGAGTATATGAAGGTAAGATTTTTATCCTTTAATATCACATTTTATTGTATTGAATGTTTGCTAATATATTGTATTTCTTTCCTCATTCCCTAATTATCATGATTGTAATATGCTGTGAATGTCCCCTTTGTCCTCATGCATGCTGGATTTTTATGTAATTATTTTTGTTGTCCTTCATACATATTTGCCTTCACTTACCTCCCCAGCATGCTCTCCTGGCCCTATATTCACCTCATGTAGTCACTTAACAATGTATTTTATCAGCTCCACACCCCCTAAAATGTTTTTAAATGTGATTTGTGCTTTAAATTCAGGCAGAGTGCCAGAGGCTTTTTTTGTAGTGTCCCCAAATCATTTTTATTAACCCTCCCTCCCCCCAACTGCTAAGACAGCTGATATCAATTCTCTATCTATCCTCAATCATCTATCTGCTGACTTTGCCAAACCCATACACACTATACCCATGTCTTCTGTGCTCAGATTTATGGATGAATTCCCCAAAGCATGTAGTGCAAGGGCCTGCCTGTATACTTTCAAATGGTACTGTTTAAAGTTTTTGTATCCTATTATTATCTTGATAGGTAATAGCAGAATGTCCAAATGTGCTCAAATGTGTACAGTGTGTATTTATATCTTTGTATTCTGACACTTCTTACCTGTCCAGTGGGCTGCCAATAGTGTAACTAAGGAGGGGCTGTTCCAAGTAATACCCTGTATTTAGGCATCATCTCTCAATGAAGTGAAGAGGGTTACCTGTCCAAGATCCCCCCCCCTATAATGTTAAAAATGGCCCATGAGGGGGGGGGGGGGATATGATAGGTGTACCTTATACTTTGGAGTTGTAAAATTCCCCTTAATAAATGTTATCTGGATGTTGGCCAAGAATGTTTGTGTCTAATCTGCTTTCCATGTTTATGTGCAAAAATACTACGTTTTTTTTGTTTTCCTCAACAGTTTCCTTCAACGCCACAGGAATGGCAGACTGTGGCCTCCCCACTTTGCCCAGCGGTGGGACTTTCCTAACTGCGGAGGGGCAATTGATGGGAAACACGTCCACATCGTCCCACCACCCAGCTCGGGGTCGTACTATTATAATTACAAGGGGTTCAATAGTATTGTGATGTTGGCGGTGGTGTCGGCTAACTATGACTTCCTGTATGTGGACGTGGGGAAGAATGGCCGGATGTCCGATGGTGGAGTCATCGCCCAGACGGAGTTTTACAGGCATCTCCAGAATGGCAGCTTGGACTTGCCACCTCCAGAAGAGAATGTGGAAGGACTCCCATTCATCTTCGTTGCGTATGAAGCATTTGCACTGGGGGACCATCTTATGCGGCCATTCCCGATGAGGACCCTCACCCCGGAACAGAGGGTTTTTAATTACTGGCTGGCCAGAGCCAGAAGAGTGGTGGAGAACACATTTGGAATCATGGCCAGCCGGTTCTGCCTATTTCTGATACCCATCCATATGGCGGAGTATAAACTTAATCATATAATCCTGGCGTGCTGTGTTCTACATAACTTTTTACACCAACATTCTGTCAACTATGCTGGCTCAGTTGGGCCTGAGGCCGGAATTCTAAATGAAACAACCCTGACGGCGCTTGAAAGTGGCCGTCCTGGCTTGCCCTCCCTGAGTGCCCGTGATGTCCGGTTAAGATACCTTGAGTTCTTTGCGGGTAGGGGGGGCATCAATATGCCAGACAATTTGTGAAGCCTTTATCAAATAAAAACAAATCTTTGGTGACATTTACTGCTTGTGTTTGTTTTAGCTGACCCTGACAGAAATGTGGGGAGTCCTTGAAATGGCGTGATTGTGTAACCTTATACAAAGCACTGTTGGGTGTTATTTACTAAAGGCAAAGACACTTTGCACTACAAGTGCACTTGAAACTGCACTGAAACTGCACTTGTAGTGCAAAGAGGATTTGCCCTTAGGAAATAACCCCCATTTTCACAGAAGGCAGCAATTACATCACCACAAAAGTGTTGTAGCGTTGAGACAATAATCCAAACATTCTTGATTAACAATCTTTTTAATACCTACACAATCACATGTGCATTTAGAAAAGGTTTTTAAAACAAACCAACATGTTTGTTGTATAACAATTTTTGGGGTGGCATTATCAAAAATAGAAATGTCCATTTAAGATAAAACAGGCATGTGTAAAACCAACAAGAAAGACTCAAAGACTCAAATCTTGAACTTAGAAAGTTCACATTTAGTAGAACTTGAAGGCAATATCAGACATGAGTATTTAGGAACTGTGTTTGATATTGCGTTCAGATGGGGTGAAGTCACCCCAGGAAAAGCCAAATTTGGAAGATGCACACAATTTTGCCAATGTCAACATGTGCTAGCTGCCATCACGGGGGATCAAGGGACGTGTTTTGGGGGAGAAACCCCTTCCTCTCAGCTACTTTATTATTGCACCCCCAAAACGCGTCCATTGATCTCCTGTAATGGCAGATAGCACATGTTGACACACTGTGTGCATCCTCCAAATTTGGCTTTTCTAAAAATCGCTAAAACATTTTTAACATTGTAGCACACAAAAACAAAGTGATTTGGAGGGGTTTTAAACTCACCTCAAAACATCAATGATGTTTTTATTTTTTTTGAATAACATCATTGATGTTTTTCTTGAGGTTTTCCAATTCTAAATTACACCCCATGATCTCCCCGATCAGGATCTGTGCACTTTCTGATGTGAAAGGATCTGGATCCACAACATCACGATCACCTAAAAAGAGAGAAACCAAACAAAAACAGGTATCAAAAATATGCCGGCATCCATCTCTTACCTGAGCCTGTGGTTGCAGACACTCACCTGTTGTGGTGACAATTTCCACCACATCTTCTTCCTCCTAATGCTCTTCTTGGGTTGGGGGTATTTCCCCTTCTTCCCAAGGTGGGGGGTCTCTGGTCTCCCCGGATGAGGGGTGTCCTCTGAGTCTTTCCTCCCCTATGTAAAACAAAAAATGGTATACTTAGCACACAGATATTTGATGGCAGAACTATAAATAGGAAACATTGCTTGGAAGTGGGGTACAATTGTCTATTTTGGCCGAGTTCCAAAATGTAGCATTTTCAGTGTCCTTTGTCAAGCTGAAATACTTTTTACCTGTTTGGTACAAGCTTCACAGATGGAGTCACCCCTATAGTATACACTGGAGCACCTGTGTGGCCCCCCTAATAAAAATGGTGTTCTGGGGTCCCACACTAGTGCTCCAGTGTCCAGATACACAGAATCTAGTTTGCATTTCATTCTAGTAACAAACACATCTACACAACCAAATTAGTTTCATACAAGTAGGGCATAAAAAATGTGGCCAAATGCATGTTTCCAAAACAATGGTGTTTTATAGGCCGAAAGAAAAATATTTGATACGAACGAATAATGTGCCCATGAACATGAAAGTTGCCATTTTAAAATGTACACTTTTAAGAAAAGCACATGGAGCAGCACGAAACACAAAAAGAATAGGAACACAGGGCAACTACTTACTTTTTTGCAGCACTCTCCGGATCTTTCTGTACTGCTCGTGTTCTCGTAATTTGAGGTCCAACCACCGCTTCCTGAGCTGATCTTTCGATTGTCGTACCCCCAAATTCCAGTGCAGACTTTTGACCACTTTCGCCATGATCTTGGCCTTTCGGACATTGAGGTTGGGGTAAGGTCCATACTTCCCGTCATAGTCGGCCTTCTTCAGGATGTCCACCATCTCCAACATCTCCCCAAAGGACATATTTGAGGCCTTAAATCTCCTTCTGGATTGGGACTTTCTTGGATTCGGGCTTTCCTTCTCCTCCTCCTCGTTGCTGTAAATAGCACGCACCTGCTGTGTATCCGCCATGTGCTCTTCCCCCACTGAGCAGAACGAAAAGGGGCGGGGAATAGACTAGAAAGAACTTCAGGGGCGGGCGGAGTTACACGCATGCGCAGTGTGTATAAAGCGTAACACGTGTGCGTATTACGTACGATCTGTGAGCGGAGGAAGGAGCATCGGAGGCGCAGTTAATGCATGTAACGAAGGTAAGATCTAAACTTGGGCCTATACTGCTTTGAAATTGAAGCCTATATTGTAACAAGATTAGGAGAGTTTGGCCTGCCCTAAGGGTTTTTCTTGTGTTGCGTCTTGCAGAGAAAATGGATGGCTTCAATGACCACAACTTCCTCCCCCTGTTCATAGACAAGTACAGGGAGCTGCCCTGTCTGTGGCAGGTGAGACATCCCCATTATAATAATAAACAAAAGAGGCAGGCAGCGCTGGAGACACTGCTGGAGTTGGTGAAGCCGGTGGTCCCAACAGCAACCATCCCTTATTTAAAAACCAAAATTGGTGGCCTGAGGAGCACATATCTTAGGGAGCGCAAGAAGGTCACGGATTCCCAGACATCCAGAGCTGCAGCAGATAACATTTATGTCCCCAGGCTGTGGTACTATGAGAGACTGCGATTTCTGTAAGACCACACTGAAGTCAGGGAATCCCTCTTAATCCCTCTTAGTTTTAAAATCGGAGGGGGGGTATTTATTTTAGGTATTGCTCTTACATTTATCAAAACTATATCACACTAGTGGAGCCTTCTTTTCTCCCCCTCCCCTATTTGTTTATCTCCCCCACTGCTGAGAAAATTAGAGTGGAACCACATAGAAGAAAGGATGGAGAAATAGTAACAAATAAAGTGAGGTTCCCAGTGACTACTGCTACATTTTAAAGCTACAATCACTGAATGCCTGTTTACGGCAAATTGAAGGTGAGGGTTTTGTGAGACCACACTAGGAGACACCACCAGCAGGGATATATACCCAATACACTTCATATGCCAGAATCGAATAGAAGGAATACTTATAGACTGTTTACATGCTGCTACCCATCTATCTCCTTCAAGAATTCTATATATTTTCATCACCTGCACTTTAACATAGCACTGACGTGGACTGTCATTGCACAACCTTAATGTTTACTATTTTTTATGTCTACTGTTTTATGATAATATTTATTGTATTGGTTACACATATCACTGATCATTAATGACTGCAGAAGGATTTGTTCTTTATTCACGGCTATTTTAGATATGAATTATATCACCACTGCAGCCATTTATATACATTTTTATTCACGGATATTTTAAAGTTAATATTATCACCCTATTAGAAGATAGCGGCGATAGCTATATGCTGAAATATAGAGACCGTTTATCCTTGCAACAACAGCTTTAGAAACCACTATCTTATTAGCTATTATTTTGCTTATTTTTTACACAACTTATACACAAAATAATTTATTATTTATTTATATTGCACAAAATGTATTATTTATTTGATAGATCAATACCAGTCTTGCAAAATACAGGAACATACAGTATGTGAGGACTCCTAACATTCTTACAGATTTGAATGGCCACCGGTTGAATGCTGACCAAGATGTATGTGGAAAATGTTATGGTATGAAATAGGTAACTTGGAAGGAGAAAGCAGATATGCCCTAAAATCATTCATAGGAAGAGTGAGTCCTAGAAATGCCTGTTCTGCATTACACTGAGCAATGGACTCTTAAAGTGGATGTAAACCCTCTCCTATACCCAGTGAAGTGAACAGCCTCACATGATACACAGAGATAAAACAAATCCTCCTACATAAGTTTTACTTGTATATCTGCTGTCTTCAGCTTCCTATATTATTTAGAAAGTGAGCATTGTGTTAGAAGTTTTACGTTCATGTTTCAGCAGTGGGAGGGGAGTCTTGGTACACACTGAGTGAGAGCTGATTGGAGGAAAGGCACACTCCCCCACTCCACATAGGCAGAGCAATAAAGAAACATACAGAGCTGTGCTGTGAATAGATCAGCTCTCTGCTAATCTATTTATAGAAACCTCCCCAATGTAAATTTGCAGCTGCTTTTATCTCCCGTGTCAGGGAACTTATCAGAAGTTATCATGCTGATAACAGAGGAACGAAGCAGCAGAAAGACATGGGACTTAGAGCTTTGGAGAGCGATAAGTAAACACTACAGATATATGGGCCCTGGTCAAACTTCATGAATCAGTTTACATCCACGTTAAAGTGGATGTAAACCTGATTCATGAAATTTGACATGGTTAGCTGGTTGAGCTCTTATAACAGCAAAAGAGGTGAGTTAAGATCTTGACAATACGGCCTTTGGGGCATTTTTTTTGTTTTGTTTAATATGTTTTCATTGCAGATTCAAATAGAAAGACAATAAAATATATAATATATCAAATTTGCACAAATATTACCATGGCAACCATTAAATCACACCTTCCTTAAGCATGTAGCTTGTAGCTCGCAGAATATCATTAAATTTACATATCAGCATATTTCAAGCATACATACAGTATAACCTACATTGTCTTCTGTTTAAGACGTAAAGGAGTAAAAGGAAAGTGGGAAGGTCCTTTGGTGCATTTCATTTTCCTGTATGTAAATGTTTTTATTGATAGTAGTGGTACATTTGGGAATGACAAAAATAATAGGGTCTGAGAAAATACTTATGAAACCTATGACAGTGTGACATGAAAACTAATGTATACATATTTTCAGGATATCATTTTTTGAATCTGAGTTTTGAATTTAACATAATAATTACTTAAAAATTCCCTGACTCATACCCAAACCTCTCCCCTAACACTGAACCCTCAAAATAGGCATGTATAGGGAATTTAAAAGCTTTCATTACTGGTTTTCTTCTAAAGTTATTTGTTTGCTGGCTTCAATATTTTCTAAGGGTCTGAATTAAAATGAGTATGCAGTTCAGGAAAGTCAAAGAAAAGTCAGAAGTCATTGCCTAGCTAACTTTTCTGTGTCAACCAAGCAGGTAGCAGTTTTAGATGGAGAGGTGAGTAAGGGTACCCTCCATGTTTCTCTCAAGACGGGCTTTTTTTAACACTAAACATGACTGTAATAAAATGTGCCTGTGACTAGACAATGGGCATACATTTTTTCCTTATTCTTAAGCAGTAACTGAATGTTAAAGCCAGCTCTCACAGACCTCTGTAGCTGCATGTACTGTAAAGTAATCCATCTTCAAAGATCATAACAGAGACTCTATGGTTGTGTTCCAGTCCATTTCTAACAACTTATAAACAGTTGCTGTTTGTTTAGAGTAAACTGGCAATCTGGGTTGCTACGTTTCTACTGCCGTAGAAAATAAAAGGGGAAGAAGGGTTGTTTCAGTGCTTTTGTTTTAAATCTTGAAGATTAATTTCTCCATAACCTCTATAGCTACAGAAGTCAGTTAGGGTTTGTTTTAACCTATTACTGACCGGGCCAGATGGCTGCAGCGCGGTCGGATAACTCTGAGAGGGCATACTATGATGTCCAGTGGCCCTTTACTACGTGATCGCTCCATCAAATGACGGAGCGATCAGTAGTAAACAAGCCGGCGCATGCCCGGTTCTGCTCCCCCCTCTCCGTACTGATCGGTACAGTGTGAGGGGAGGGGGGGGGAGATCGGGTGCAGCAGCACTGTGGGCTGGAACTGTAGTGCCCATAACGCTGCCCATTCCTTCACTCATCCATCCATCCATACTCAGCTATCCCATCCATGCTCATCCATCCCATCCATACTCATCCATCCCATCCATACTCAGCCATGTCATCCATACTCAGCCATGCCATCCATACTCAGCCATGCCATCCATACTCAGCCATGCCATCCATACTCAGTCATCCCCATCCATACTCAGCCATCCCCATCCATACTCAGACATCCCCATCCACGCTCAGCCATCCCTATCCATGTTCATCCATCCTCATCCACGGCTCATCCATCCACGGCTCATCATCCTCATCCATGGCTCATCCATCCCCATCCATGGCTCAGCCATCCCCATCTATGGCTCAGCCATCCCCATCCACGGCTCAGCCATCCCCATCCATGGCTCATTTATGCATCATTCATTCTGATCCATTTTTCATCCATGCCACATCAGTTCCTATCCATGTCACATCCATGCCACTACAGTGCCCATCAGTGCCACTACAGTGCTTTACCACAGTGTAATAGGTAGTCAAATAAGATTTGACATTTATGCCCCTAGCCTGATGGTGCTCCCAGTGTATTGGGCCTCTGTATGTGGGCTGGCTGTGTGAAAGTCTCACACATGTAGTTTCGTTATACTCAGGAGGAGTAGCAGAATATATTTTGGGGTGTCATTTTTGCTATGTACATGCTATGTGGTAGAAATATTGTATAAATGAACAACTTTGTGTTAAAAAAAAAGTGTTTTCATTTTATTTCCACATTTTTCAAAAACTTGTGGAAAAAAGTGACATGTTCAAAAGACTCATTATGCCTCCTATAATATACGTTGGGGTGTTTGCATTGCAAAATGGGGTAATTTTTTGGGCGTTTCCATTGTTCTAGTGCTCCAGGGCCTTCAAATGTAGTCAAGAAATTAAATGTGTAATTTATGCTCCTTGAACCCCTGCGTAAAAGTCTCACACATGTGGTATCGCCATACTCAGGGGGAGTAGTAGAATGTGTTTTGGGGTGTAATTTGTGGTATGTATATGCTGTGTGTGAGAAATAACCTGTTAATATGACAATTTTGTGAAACAAAAAAAAAAAAAAAAATCTTAATTTTGCAAAGAATTGTGGGAAAAATTACAACTTAAAAAAACTCTTAGTAAATACTTTGGAATGTCTACTTTCCAAAAAGGTGTCACTTGGGGGATATTTGTACTTTCCTGGCTTGTCAGTGCCGTCAGTACATCAGATGCAATCAATTTTCAATGATTGACACCATAGATTGTAGACTCTATAACTTTCACAAAGACCAAATTAAATACACCGATTTGGGTTATTTTTACCAAAGATATGTAGCAGTATATATGTTGGCCAAAATTTATGAAGAAAAATTACTAATTTGCAAAATTTTTAGTCGTTTTTTTATTTATAGCTCAAAAAATAAAAATAAAACAGCGGTGATTAAATACCACCAAAAGAGAGCTCTGTTTGTGTGAAAAAGGACAAAAACTTCATATGGGTACAGTGCTGCATGACTGAGTAATTGTCATTCAAAATGTGAGAGCACCGAAAGCTGAAAATTGGTCTGGTTATGAAGGGGGTTTTTGTGCCCAGTAAGTGGTTAATTTGCTTTTACTGCTTGCAAATATGTAACAAATTTATTGATCACAGTCTGGGCACAGGTTCACTTTATCCCATTACCTAAAACAAATCCTTAACATGTTTAAACCTTGAAACTTAAACTAAATGTAACACTTAACTTCATAAAGCCTAACTCTAACCTTAAGTGTAGCTTCGCACTGACAGCGGGAATGAAATTTCATTCCTGCATGTCAGTCCTGACTTCAGGGGGAGATTTCAGAGACATCTGTGTGGGTTGCTGCACAGATGTCTATGGAAATCGCACTCTGAAGTCACCATAAGTAGCACAGAAACTACTTTTGAGAATCGGTGCGGCGCCGCAAATGCAGCATCGCACCAATTCGAATGGTGCCATTGCCAGCAATTGCCGCCGATTTGGCATGCAATTTGACATGTCAAATTGCATGCCAAATCAATCCAATGTGTTAAAATAGAATTGAAAGGTAAAACATTTTTGTATAGATATAAAAAAAATTATAAATACCTTTTTTCCCTTTTTTATAAGTGATCACATTACCTGTTCTCAGCTGCATACGAGCTGGGGGCAGGAGAAGCAACATTACACTGAGCTTCACAGTGAATGACTGTGCAGCGGGGTGTGTCAGGACAAGTCTGATCACTGGAGAGTACACTGAGTTCCGACCTCAGCTAGAGAACTGACCACAGTGTGTACTACTTAGTGTGGTCAGTTTTTAATAAGAAAGCAGATGGACTGGCAGGAACACCAGGGATTTCACACAAAGGAAGATATTCAAAATGAACAGGATACAAGTGCATTGTACAGCAGGCACATATCAGGAATATGGAATGTTGGGGTAACAAACGCTTTAACCATTAGGCTAAACCCTTTAACACAAAAATGTTAACACAAGTAAAGGCTTACTTTCTCATGTATACGGGGTCATCAAGAGAGGAGAGGGGGGGCGTGACCGGATGTGAGTGCAAGTGGTGAGCGGCGAGGAGTGATGAGCAGCAGCATGGAGTGAGAGGATACTGTTTGATTCCCCCCCCCCCCTTTAAGGCAAGCTCATGGCTGATGGAGTTTGTGTTCTTCTGGTGCGGTGCAGAGTAGCAGAGCAGTGGAGGAGGAGTGATGAGCAGCCTCTCTAGTGATATCCTGGGGTTGCACACAGATACATGAGAGGCTCCGAGACTCTGTTCCACCCCGAGCCATCCCGATCCCCCTGAGCGGCACCGACTGCACCTTGGAGTGACGTCACATGCCGAACGCTGCCAGCAAGTCACCCTGTGAGTGGAGGATACTGGCCGCTCGTTGATACTAGGAAAGCCATCATTCCTCTAACAGATAAGAAGGTCAGGTGAGTAAAGAGGAGTAGTAATGTTTCAAGATTATGACACTTGATACCTAACGCTAACCCAGTGGCAAAGTAAATCATGTATGGATAAAGTTTTTCTGCTAAGTGCTGATTCAGTATACATAAAAGACGCTCTATGGATAGGCACTACAGTTGGATGAGTCTGCAAAAGTCGCATAAAGTCACATAAAGTCGCACACACTAGAGACTGTGTATATAAATCTCAGGACATTAATTAAAGATTTTCAAGCTGGGCATCTTGTGTAGATAAGCGAGCAGTATAGTGATTGTGCGCTCTTTAGTGCTGAAAATTTTGCAAAATTATAACTGTACCCTTGGTCAATATACTACACTGTTACACTGGTTTAGGGCCAGGAGTGTCTCTCATTATTCAATGAGGGAGGTACAAGGAAGGGAGAAGGAAGAAAAGGCAACAGAAATAAGACGCAGCACCTAAGCTCCTCTAAGGATAAAAACTCCCAGCAAATGGCAGCAGCGGCTGCAAAACTGGAGCAATATGCACATACCTCTGTTCAGACCCCACCAAAGAAGGGGTCACAGTCGCAGTCTAAGTCACAACAAGGAGGCTTAGTGGACAGAAAAAGCCAGGGCCAGAGCCAGTTAGCCATAGGCATGCACAACACCCTAATCCTGGGGTTGGCAACCTGTCAATGGTGGGCAGGTGACAGGTAAACCACAACCCTTCCTTGCTGACCCTCAGAAACTGGACAGGAGAGGTGGCGTTGGTGGAATGTAGTGGAACCGATCTGTATTTTCCTCCTGCAGCAGCTGAAAGTAGGTTTCTCCTCTCCCTTTTGTCAACATTCAGTTGCCACAGGAGGAAAATATATGGAATTGGTACTAATATATGCCACCCCCACCACCCCTCATTTCCCTGTTCCTCTTCCTTTTGTTGCCCGGGTCTCCCCTGTGCTCCCTTGCTCCTCCTTCCTCCCATTGTTTAAGGATGGAGAGCGGGGAAGAGGATGGTAAATATGTCAAACGCATATGTGTTGGAGCTTTGCGGTGCACACCCTAATGCAATAGGCTGCACACACCTATGCAGTTAGCAGTTACAGCACCGCAAGCTCAGACAATAAAATCACAAAGCAATAAAGCTTGGGGATGAGTGAACAAAATGTAATTGCAGATGTATCAGATGAGTCTGGCTCACCTGCAGAGAAGGAGCCAACCCTAACGGATGTATTTTTGGCAGTGAGTGCATGTAACGGCTCACTTAAGGATCTCTGTGAGCAAATGAAGGGAGTAAAAGAAGATCTGACTCTGGTCAGACAGGATTTGCAAAAAACAGCGGAGAGAACAACAGTCTTGGAAGGAAAAGTCATTCAGTTAGAAGATGATATATCACCATTAATAAAAGAAATGAAAAGCATGAAGGAACAGATATCCAAGCATGCCTCCAAAATGGAGGAGATGGAGAATAGGAGCCGAAGGGATAATGTGAGGCTGGTGGGTGTCCCTGAAAAGAGTGAGGGCCCCAACCCTATAGAGTTCCTAGAAAATTGGCTGGATGAACTTTTTGGAAAAGAATCATTTTCAACAATGTTTTCGATTGTTAGAGCGCATAGAGTGCCCAGCCCCCCCCCCCAGCAGGTGGATTTTCTAGACCATTATTGATAAAGTTTCTTAACTATAAGGATAAAGTGTCACTGCGGAAAACAAGGGAGGCGGGTAATATTTTATCAACGGTACTAAAATATCATTCTACTCTGACTTCTCGACGGATCTTCACGTAGACGTAGAGCGGGGTTCATACAGTCTAAGCGCACATTAAAAAACACAAGTTGACTTATGCCCTTCTCTACCCAGCAAGACTTTGTGTGAATGCACTGGGGGGAACCCAGTTTTTTTAATCTCCAGCCAGGGTAGAGAAGTGGCTGGAAGAAAACAAGGAGAAACTTTAGATATTCTGAAAGGAGGGGGAGGGGTATAAAATGTATAGGAATTATTATTTGTTGTGCTTTTTTTTGGGGGGGGGATGGAGGGTATGCACAGTTGCTGTATGCGGTGTGATGGATGGAAATAAATATGGGAGTAAAAACGAGGAACAGGTGGTGTGGGAAAAGGTCACTGACAAGCCCCTTGGGGGTTACCTAATTAGGTGGTGGGTAGGAGGGGGGGGTAGGGGAATGGGGGAGGAGGGGGGAGGTTTTACAAGATCAGTTCAAGAATTAACACTGCTAAAGTGTGGATCTAAATTAGTATGTTGGAATGTGATAGGAAATTGTATCTGTTGGTTGCAAGTTAACTCACAAAGAAATAATTACAGGATTATGATATTTGAAATTCACATGAAATTATTATTTGAGTATATATTCACGTAAGTTGGTTATGTTGGTGAAGATGTTTATTACTAACAGTATTAAAAAAGGGATTGGGATACTGGGATCACAGCTTAAAATAATGTTTATGAGAGGTAAGCTGAAGTATTAATTAAATTTGAATTTAGCTCCACAGCTCTGTATATACATCCTGGATCGTTGATGCAAGTTAAAACACTTAATATAGGCTCCTGGAATGTCAGGGGTCTGGAGACATCGGTCAAAAAGATGGCAGTATTCTCCATGTTGGAGAAATATGGAGTAGAGCTGGTCTGTCTGCAGGAAACCCATCTAACTAAGTATACAGTTTAGCAATTTCAGACTAAGAAATACCTCTTCCTATAGTAGGGGGGTAAGCGTCTTGGTGAAATCTGGGGTGAATTTTTCCTGCAGACAGTCCAGTATAGATGAGATGGGCCGATATATTTTTCTGCACTGCGCAATCGATAATAGTATGTACTGTATATTGTGGCAAATATCTATATTCCTCCACCATTTAAACTGGATGTCATGCTCAGACTAAACAAATTTTTGTTAGATAAAGGAGTGCTGATTATAATAGTAGGAAATTTTAATGAGATCCTAGATAGAAAGTTGGATAGGTTCCCCATACGGACTTTTTCAGAACCCATGGAGAAGAGCCGTTTGAGCCAATTTCTGGATGAAATGGGGTTGTTGGACTTGAAGGGAGGTGCTTGAAGACGAAAATAGCTATATAATAGACCCAAGCCCCGGGAGGGAAACAATATGGTTAGAAAAACAACAAGAGAATAAGTTGGCAATTTTGCAGAAGGTCGAGACTAGGCGACTTCTCCAGCAGCAATCCTCTTTTTTAGAGGGCGAAAGTGTAGAAAAAATGTTGGCGCAGCTGGTGAAGTCTAACTCCCCTTTATCTACTATTCTTTCCATTAGGTGCATTAGTGGAGAAATAATTTCAAATACTACAAAGATAGTGCATATATTAAGGGATTATTATAAAAATCTTTACACTGCCCAGAAAAAAAATGTGGACGGCGTGATGGAGGATTTCCTGGGGAACCGGGAAATTCCGCCCATTTCGCAGGAGGAAAGGGATGATCTAGAAACTCCAATAAACCCTTGCAGAACTTCAACAGGCAGTAGGTAGTATGGCAAACCAAAAATACCCTGGTCCAGATGGGCTTCCAACTGAGGTGTATAAATACTATGGGGATATATTGATCCCAGAGTTGCTAAAAGCATTGGAGGGGGTGGCCAAGGAGGGACACTTGCCCACTTCAATGTTAGAAGCAACTATCATAGTGTTATAGAAAGAAGGAAAGGACCCCCTAGATGTAGCTGCATATAGGCCAATCTCTCTCCTATGCTCTGATGCCAAAATCTTGGCCAAGGTTCTGGCAGCTAGGTTAAATAGAATTATCCCTAAGCTGATTCACCCAGATCAGGCGGGATTTATAGCTAATAGATCTACAAGCACGAATATAAGAAGGGCTTTCTCAAATTTACAATCCCCAATGGAGAACGAGGGATCAAGAGCCGTATTGTCACTGGATGTAACTAAAGTGTTTGATAGTGTGGAATGGGGATATATCTGGCAGGATCAGACTCAGTACACTTCAGCTCCCAGTGGGGGATGGAGGTTTTGCACTGCCCCACCCGGGGCGCTATTACTTTTCATCTCAACTACAACAGTTACTGGGATGTGGTGTCCCATATGGAGGTACCCCAATGGAAAAATATTATTAACAGGGGCTTTACATAACACTATAATTGAAGTGCTAGAGGCGGAATCTTTTCAATATAAGTACCCAACAATTAAAATGTTAATTAAAATATGGAAAACAGTTAAAAAGCAGATGAGATACAATGTGTTCACTACATATACCCCCATTTGGAAAAACAGTAATTTGCAGGAAACTCTTAGGATACGAAAGGCCAGAGAGTGGGAAAAACAAGGCATCAAAAGGCTAAGACAACTCTATATGGGCAAAACTCTTAAAAAATTCCCGGAGTTGAAACGAGAATTTAATTTACCGCAGAGCATGTTTTACAGTTATTTACAGCCTAGGCATGCCCTTGAAGCCCAATTTAGGAACTACCCCCTAGAATGGAATGAAACACCCCTCCTTCAAAGTATATTACAGGTGGGCCATGCTAAGGGTCTAATTTCTGAAATATATGGGCAAATAAGTAAAGAAGCCAACAATGGGGGAAAACTCCACTCTGTTAGGGCAAGATGGGAAGAGGATATAGAGGCAATAACACAGGAGCAGTGGAAGAGAATCTTAGAAATGGGACCATTGGTGTCGATCTCCCCCCCTCAGAGGATATCACACCTGATGATATTAAATAGAGCCTACTATACACCCAAGTGGCTCTTTAGGTTTGGCTGTAGATCTGATGACAGATGCCCCAGATGTCGGGGACTGGGGATCTCATACATATGTTGTGGAGATGCCCCAAGTTGTTCCGGTACTGGGAGGGGGTGATCAATAACATGAGAGATATATTTGGAATTACATTAGAGAGGGAGGCCATAGTATGTATACTGGGGTATAGGTGGGTACAGGGGGAGAAGAAGAGCACCACAGTGGCAATTCAGGGATGTCTGTTCCATGCCAGGAAAATGATTACTTTAAGATCGCAATCAAAGATACCCCCCCCCCCCACACACACTGTAAGGAACTGGATTGGTATAATAAATGAAACTCTCTGCAGAGAAAGAGCAGTGTATATAAAGAGAGGTAACCTTAAGGAATTTGATAGGATGTAGAGGCTGTGGTTGGAAAAAGTGGATCTTTCTGAATAAAGAGGAAAGAGTCCAAGAGAGTTGAAAAAACAAATAGAACAGTTAACTGTGAGGGAAAGGAATTATTAGACCAAATGGGAACGATGTGATAGTTAATGTCAACAAGATAAGTCATAGGTAGAATAAGAACAGATTGATAAACCCCCTATAAGAATCTAAATTTGTGCATATTGGTATGGGAGGGGGGAGGGATGGTAAAGACTGGAGGAATTAAGGGGTTAACACTAATTTTGTAATATTGTAAGTAGGGGTAGAAGGGGGGTGTGGGGAGTACTCCCATGGCCCTTTTTTTTTTCCCTTTTTGTTCTTTTTCTTCTCTTTCTATCTCTATCCGTTTCCTTTTAGCATATTGGACTCCTGTTTTCGCATATTTATTAACTTATATGTTGCTGCCGAGACAATGCTTAATTGATTTTTAATAATTGTATGGTAAAAATTTTAAAAATTGAATAAAGAATACAGTTAAAAAAAAAAATACTTACTTTCTCCAAACGTATTGGGCTATCCTGCACTCAGAAAGATACCTCATCAAAAAAAACTTATAAACAGTGTTAAACAGTGTTAAATGTTAGAAGGTGTATAAACTGCTAACATTTAAAGTTCCAGTCCCTAAATTCAATATTTATTTTTTTTTACAGAATTTTCAGTCTTTTCTTATTTATAGCGAAAAAAAATAAAAAACCCAGTGGTGATTAAATACCACCAAAAGAATGCTCTATTTGTGTGAAAAAAGGACAAAACTTCATATGGGTTACAGTAATGCATGACTGAGTAATTGTCATTCAAAATGTGAGAGCACACATTTTTAGCATTTTTTTGGCTTTCTATAGAGCGGTGCACTGAAGCACCCAGCAAATGTGAGTACCCTGACAGTGGGGTTACGGTTTACCCTGACAGTGGGGTTACGGAGTTGTATCACCAGCACAAGCTGTGAATACTTTGGGAATGGACTTTATTATCTAATGATGTTATTATTCATATGAAATTTTGATACAGTAGAACCTCGGTTTAAAAGTAACTTGGTTTGAGAGCGTTTTGATTTGCGAGTGAAAAAAATTATGACTCGGTTTGCGAGTGTTGTCTCGCAAGACGAGCAGAATTCAACCTAATAGGGCCTGAAGTACCGTATTTGGCCTGACGTGCGGTGGCGCCGAAGCCGAGCAGAGCCGAACAGTGTCGATCGCAGCCGATCGCCACCGTTCGGCAATGCTTGGAAAGACACGGAAATACACGGAAATACTCCATTTCCAAGCCTTTCCAAGGTATGCCGAGGTCAGCCGATGTGTCCTCGGGCCTTTCCGGCCCTTTCCAAGGCTCTCCAGTGCCCCCCACCTCTGGCCGCATGCGGTATTACATCCCATTGAAGTCAATGCAGAACAAATTATTTTCCTTTCCATTGACTTCAATGGGAAAACTCGCTTTGATATGCTGGAACGGATTACGCTTGTAATCCGAGGTTCAACTGTATCTGTTTGCATGTAGCACTTTTTGTCACCGGATCACTTTAATTATCTTTGCATGTATTTGGATCACTATATTTGATATATAAAATTTTTGATCCTATATTGTATGACATTTTTGGAGTTTGCACAATAACACTTTATTTGTTCATTTATTAACACTAAGGCACTTTATATGTTCTAGCAGGGGCGTAACTAGAAATAGCAGGGCCCCATAGCAAAATGTTGTATGGGGCCCCCCTGCAAACAGCCCCCCCCCACAGTTGCCCTAGTGTCAATGCAGCGTGACCTGTGCCCAATGCAGCGTGACCTGTGCCCAATGCAGCGTGACCTGTGCCCAATACAGCGTGACCTGTGCTCAATACAGCATGACCTGTGCCCCATACAGCGTGACCTGTGCCCAATACAGCCTGGTCTGCCTGTGCCCCATACAGCCCCACTTATGCAGAGAAAGAGGCAAGCCTGCCCAATACAGCATGACCTGTGCCCCATACAGCGTGACCTGTGCCCAATACAGCCTGGTCTGCCTGTGCCCCATACAGCCCCACTTATGCAGAGAAAGAGGCAAGCCACCCGGATCAGCAGAGAGCGGGATTGCCCGCTGTAATAGCTTTCATTTGAATTTCCTGTCTTCCCGGGGCTCATCGTCACATAGCCCCACCTCTTGGCCCGACACCTTTGATGACATCACATGTCCCGCATTGGATCGGCGTTCTGTCTATCAAAGGCACCGGGCCAAAAGGTGGAGCTATGTGACATGAGCCTCGGGAACACTGGAAGTTTTAATGAAAGCCCTTACATTGGGCAATTCAGCTCTCTGCTGATACGGACAGCTCGCCTCTTCCTTTCCTCTCTTCCCCTGGCTGGGAGACTGTGCCGGCGGTGCTCTTATTCTCACTGGGCCCCACTTGGCTGCGGGCCCCATAGTGCCCGCATGGGTCGCTATGGTGGTAGTTACGCCCCTGTGTTCTAGTATATATTTAGATTATAAGGTTTACATTCTTTTGATTACATGCTTTATGGTAAAAATATTCTTTTGCACTCAAACATTTTATTTATTTTGTTTCATTGCAATAAGGCTCTCATGCCAACATCCAGATAGCACAGCATTTCCCTAATAAGTACAGTATAAAAAGTGCCTATATAAAAACAGTCTTAGGGCACATGTTGGTGACCATTTTGAAGGTACTCAACCCTCACCTACCCAGGGCTGCACTTGACTTTTTTAGTAAGCACACTGTAGCAAAGTTTTGTGCAGAGTTAGCCATTTATTAACACAGAAAGTTTGGAGGTAGTCATTAAAGGGTATTGCTTAAACTGCACTAAGCACACTTTAAAGTAACTTACACTTACACAGAAGAATGGGGAAGTCATTTTGGCTGTCTTAGACACTTGGGATCAGGGGAGCTTGTAAATGACCATCAACATGAGCTGCTAGCCTCTTGTCGAATGCATTTGTTGCTGCGTGCCTGATAGCAAAAAGCCCTACTTTGGAAAAAATAGGAAAAGAATTGTTTAGGTACAAGGTTAAATTCTGATTAATTTCTAGATTTTTATTTCAACATCCAGAAATGTTATCTCTGTTATAAAAAGCAACATTTAGGACAGTGTCTTCAGGGAAGACAAAACAAACTGATTGGTGTTTTTATGGGGTCAGATGTGGAACAAGTACCTTTCAAGCTTTCATCTGCTTCCAGCTGAGTAATTAAAAGGGGGTTGGGGAGGGAGAATCTCAACTAAGCAAGTACACATTCACTTAGCAGCAGGGGTTTACATAAAGTGTTTATTTCAATAAAAACAATTAAGCATATACATGTTGTTTGTTCAGCATTAATGATTCCCTGTTGGCAAAGTAGAATGTAGGAGTAATGCTTGAGCTTCAAAAGCTTTATCAAACAGCAGTGACTGGCAGTACAAGCTGGAAATCTGCCATATATGTATTTTTCTTATTCTCATACAGTGGAGTTATTTTTATTGGCTGTTATAACAACACTTTATTCCTAGATAACATATGTTGCCATTATTTATAGAATTGTGGAATCTCACATATGTTTAAATGCTTAGTGTAAAATTATAGTCCATATATTCTGCTACAATATTATAATTTTCGAGAAATTAATATCCAGTATCTAGAATGATGTGTCTCCAGAAAGGCATTTGCCACTTTTTGAAGTTGTATGTCACGGATTTTATAAAAGAGAACTGAGAACCAACGTTACTGCAAAACATGTACCATGTTGCATTGCATTTAGGGTTGCCACCTCATCCCTTTAAACCTGAACACATATGAATTACACAGGTTCTAAAGGCTAATTTAATGCAGATAAGGCAACAAGTGAGTTTAATTACCACCTTTACCACTTCAGCCCCGGAGGATTTGGCAGCTCAATGGTCGGAGGACGTTTTACAATTTGCCACTGCCCTGCTTTAACTGGTAATTGCGCGGACATGCAATGTTGTACCCAAACGAAATTTGCATCCTTTTTTTTCCCACAAATAGAGCTTTCTTTTGATGGTATTTGATTGCCTCTGTGATTTTTATTTTTTGCGATATAAACAGAAAAAGAACAAAAATTTTGAAAAAAATTATATTTTCTACTTTTTCTTATAAAAAAATTCTCATTTCTTGAGGTGCTAAAATGGCAGGGCAGTAAACCCCCCCCCCCCCATGACCCCATTTTGGAAAGTAGACACCACAAGGAAATTAGAGAGAGGCATGTTGAGCCCATTGAATATATTTTTTTTGTCACAAGTGATTCAAAAATGACAAAAAAAATTACACAAAGTTGCTTCTCCTGAGTATGGGGATACCTCATGTGTGAGACTTTTTGGGAGCCTAGCCGCGTACAGGACCCCAAAAACCAATCACCACCTTCAGGATTTCTAAGGGTGTAAATTTTGGATTTCACGCCTCACTACCGATCATAGGTTTGAAGGCCATAAAATGCCAAGATAGCACAACCCCCCCCCCCCATGACCACATTTTGGAAAGTAGACACCCCAAGCTATTTGATGAGAGGCATGTTGAGTCCATGGAATATTTTATATTTTGCCACAAGTTGCCGGAAAATATATATTTTTTTTGCACAGAGTTGTCACTAAATGATCTATTGCTCAAACATGCCATGTGCATATGTGAAATTACACCCCAAAATACATTCTGCTGCTTCTCCTGAGTACGGGGATACCACATGTGTGAGACTTTTTGGGAGCCTAGCCGTGTACAGGACCCCAAAAACCAATCACCCCTTTCAGGCTTTCTAAGGGCATAAAATGGTGATTTCACTTTTTCACTACCTATCACAGTTTCGGAAGCCATGAAATGATAAGATAGCACAACCCCCCCCCCCCCCCAAATGACCCCATTTTGTAAAGAAGACACTTCAAGCTATTTGCTGAGAGGCTGTTGAGTCCATGGAATATTTTATATTTTGCCACAAGTTTCGGGAATATTAATTTTTTTTTCAAAACTGTGATAGGTAGTGAGGAGTAAAATAAAAAATGTACACCCTTCGAAATCCTGAAGGCGGTGATTGGTTTTTGGGGTCCTGTATGCGGCTAGGCTCCCAAAAAGTCCCACACATGAGGTATCCCCGTACTCAGAAGCAGCAGAATGCATTTTGGGGTGTAATTCCACATATAACCATGCCATGTTTGAACAATATATCATTTAGTGACAACTTTGTGAAAAAAAAAAAAGTGTAATTTTCCCGAAACTTGTGACACTTGTGACACTTGAAGACAAAGCCCTTTCTGACACTTTTTGTTTACATGGAAAAATATTAGTTTTTTGCAAGAAAATTACTTTGAACCGCCAAACATTATATATTTTTTTAAAGCAAAGGCCCTACAGATTAAAATGGTGTATGGTGCAATTTTTTTTCTCACAGTATTTGCGCAGCGATTTTTCAAACGCAATTTTTTTGGAAAAAACATTTTAATGCACTAAAACACACTATATTGCCCAAATGTTTGATGAAATTAAAAAAAAGATGATCTTATGCTGATTACTTGGATACCAAACACGACATGCTTTAAAATTGCGCACAAACATGCAGCGGTGACAAACTACATACATTTTTAAAAGCCTTTAAAAGCCTTTACAGGTTACCATTTTAAATTTACAGAGGAGGTCTACTGTTAAAATTACTGCCTTCGATCTGAACTTTGCGGTGATACCTCACATGCATCGTGCAATTGCTGTTTACATATGACACCAGACCAACAGTTGCGTTCGCATTTGCGCGTGAGCACGGGGGACAGGGGTGCTTTTTTTTTTTTCCTTTTTGTTATTATTATTTATTTTGCTTTTTTATTATGTTTTTAAACTATTCCTTTCATTTTTTTAAATTATTTTTATTGTTATCTCAGGGAATGTAAATATCCCCTATGATAGCAATAGGTAGTGACAGGTACTCTTTTTTGAAAAAATTGGGGTCTATTAGACACTAGATCTCTCTGCTGCCCTCAAAGCATCTGACCACACCAAGATTGGTTTAATAAAATGCTTTGCCAATTGCCCATTGGCACTGTTTATAACCGGTGAAACCTAGGTCATGAAAGGCTCGTAGCTTCCGGTTTCTTAGGCCATAGAGATGATTGGAGCCATTCTGGTCTCTGATCAGCTCTATGGTCAGCTGGCTGAATCACTGGCTCCATTCTTGAGTTCCCTGTTGGGACAGTAGAGCCCGAGAAAACCATGGAAGAGGGTGGGAGGGGGGATGTTTCCTCCCACTGCTTATAAAAGCAGTCTAGAAGCTAATTAGCTGCTAGGATTGCTTTTATATGAAAGCCGACCGCTGGCTGAAAAGAACGATACCAAGATGATACCTAAACCTGTAGGCATCATTCTGGTATAACCACTCAAAGTCCAGCAACATACCAGTACGTTGCTGGTCCTTGTTGGGCATACATTGTAATGTTCTTTTTTTCATGCAGCCTGTGGGCTGAACAAAAAAAAAAAATTGATCGGTGGGTATGCCCACCATTAGAATACCACCCTTCATCCATCCACTTCTAATGATGGGCATACATGCACCATTTTTTTTAACTGTGGTGGTGAAATCACCTCCGACAGCGCTGGAGTCATGGCTTTATGTATCGTGGGAGCAAACGCTGTTGCTGTCAAGATAAATAACCCGTGCTGCAGCTGAATGGCGTACCTGCAAATGATGGTTAACAATAAAACAAAGTAAAATTACATTATAACAGTTATGCCCTGTACACATGATAGGATTTTCCGACAACAAAAATCCTGGATTTATTTCAGACGAATGTTGGCTCAAACTTGTCTTGCATACACACGGTCACACAAATTCCGAGCGTCAAGAATGCGGTGATGTACAAAACGTGCGACGAGCCAAGAAAAATGCAGTTCAATCCAAATCTCAAATTTTGTTGTTGTCAGAAATTCCGACGGAAAATGTCCGATGGAGCCTACACGCAGTCGAAATTTCCGACAACAAGCTCCCATCGAACATTTGTTGTTGGAAAATCCTATCATGTGTACAGGGCATAAGACTTACCATACCTGCAAAGCAAATGCAATAAAACATAGTAAAAATAAAACATTGCAACCTGTGCCTAAAAAAATATATGCCGAAGCATGGGGGCAACCTAATGTTAGGAGCAACATGAGCCTCTACCCCTGCTCCCATGCCCCTGCCCCCATGCTTCGGCATATGCTCTTTTTTTTTTAACTGTGGTGGTGAAATCCCCTCTGACAGCACTGGAGTCACGGCTTTATGTATCGTGGGAGCAAACACTGTTGCTGTCAAGATAAAAAAAACCTGTGCTGCAGCTGAATGGTGTACCTGCTAAGCAAATGATGGTTAATAATAAAACAAACATTACAGTATAACATACCATACCTGCAAAGCAAATACAATAAAACCAATGCAGAGACCAGGTTGGTCAGGACAGGAGGGACAATAAAAGAGGGTTTCATGCCTAAATCCGCGTTTGCTGCAGACACAACATCTTCTTTGGGGGTTTCTTTGGGTAGGGGTACCAGGGAGGCCTAAGACTAATTACCCTAACAGTGATTAGTGTCACTAATGACACTAGTACAGCAATAAAAAAAAATCTGATTGCTGTACTGGGTAACACAGTGACAGGTGGTGAAGGGGTTAACTGGGGGGGGGGTGATCGGGGGGTGAATTGTGTGACTGGTGTCAGTGTAGTGTTGGTGCAACTCACTGTTAGATGCTCTCTCCTCTCAGTCTGGAACGAAAAGACCGACACGAGGAGATATGACATCACTTCCCCTGTTGTGTTTACACTCACACATGCAGGGGAAGGATCTCATTCGTCAGGTCCGATCACCGGGTCCAGGCCAGATTTCATTGGCCTGGGCATTAATCAGTTGATCAGCCGCGCGTGGAACGTACACTAATGTGATTTTGCGCATTCGGACCAACCTGCTGCAGTAAAACTGCGGCGGCTGGTCCGGAACTGCTTAATCAGCCCCAGGACCTGTGTAATTAAAGCGGAGTTCCACACAAAAATGGAACTTCCACTTTTCGGAACCCTCCCCCCCTCCGGTGTCACATTTGGCACCTTTCAGGGGGGAGGGGGGTGCAGATACCTGTCTAAGACAGGTATTTTGCACCCACTTCCGGCATAGACTCGCATGGGAGTCTATGTCTCTTCCCGTCCCGACCGCGCTGTCTGCTGGGAACACACAGCTCCCAGGAGAGAGCGGGGACCACTAGGGACGCGCAGCCAACTCGCGCATGCAGAGTAGGGAACCGGGAAGTGAAGCCGCAACGCTTCACTTCCTGATTCCCTCACCTAGGATGGCGGCGGCAGCTGCCGAGAACCGAGCGGGTTCTCGTCGTCCCCTGCCGACATCGCTGGACCCTGGGACAGGTGAGTGGGCATGTATTAAAAGTCAGCAGCTGCAGTATTTGTAGCTGCTGGCTTTTAATTTTTTTTTTTTTTTGGCGGTGTGGGTGAACCCCCGCTTTAATATTTGTTCAGGTTTAAAGGGATGAATACATCCTAACACAGTGATGGTGAACCTTGGCACCCCAGATGTTTTGGAACTACATTTCCCATGATGCTCAACTACACTACAAAGTGCAAGAGCATCATGGGAAATGTAGTTCCAAAACATCTGGGGTGCCAAGGTTCGCCATCACTGTCCTAACACATGGTGACTTATTACCATGTATTGGTGTGTCGTGTCACAAAAATAGTGCAAGTCCAAATGAGTTTAAGCTATATTAAACCCACAACTCAAAATGTAATATATAGCAGCTTACCAATGCTTCGATGTGGTGACTGTGTTCATTTTCTTGTTTAGACATTTTTACCTCTGTTTTCACCTGGTGATGGTGAAAAGAGTAACTGTAAGCGCAAAGATAGTGTAACTGTGAACATATATAAACCACTAGTCGTGTTAGTCCATAAGTCCAGAAAGGGTCAATTCTTAAGATAAATGACGATAGCAGTCCTAAGAAAAAGCCAGCTCTGTAAACAGGATAAAAGAAGGGGAAAACACAGGGAGCGCCACCTGAGTGTAGTATTAAAGCACAGTTTTAATAACGATGTATGTAATACACTCACAATATAAAGATTAAAATCAAGCTCATCTGTGTATATATGTAGTATCTCTCCTGGCGTCCAAGACAGGGCATCCACGCGTTGAGGAGATGGCACATGCCATCCTTGTGCTATCCACAAGGGCTTTTTTTTAACACTTCTATTCATTTATATTGGCTTTTAAAATGTACAAATGCAGCAATTTAGAATTTGGATGAACAGTTTAGCACTGGGAAACACTTTTTGAAAGATAAAACGTGCATTTTATATACAACTATATAGATCAGACCAAAATGAGGGACAAATGAGGGGGGAAAAGGGACAGAGGGACATTGCTCCAAATCAGGGACAGTCCCTCAAAATCAGGGACAGTTGGGAGCTATGCATAGGACCCTTTTTCTTGCTCACACCAAATTCGCAACGCATGGATGTGAACCAAAGCCATGGAATACTATGCTTTTTACATGACCTGCGAATCTGTGTGTTCCTAAATGCATAAAACCCACTGTAAATTCACATCGGTGTGAACCCAGGCTAAAAGTGAGTTTAGTTTTGCTGTAAAATATATGTGCCTATTTTGATATTTGGTAATGCCATGGGCATGCAAAGGTGATACCACTACAAACAAGGAATTGCCATAATCATGTACTTTAGGACTAGGATGAGAAATCCTAGTAAAATAAAAATAAAAAATATGCAAGTTCTTTGTATTAGGGCAAAGGAGGTCTATTTAATCTACAAATATTTTATACAATAATGAAAATGTGCATAATACATTGGTCGGTTTACAATATATACAGTATAATATGTATCTTTCATTTGCAAAAACAGATGCATTCATTGCTCATGCCAGAGGCTTTTTATTTTCTTCTCTATGAAGATGTAAAGGAATATATGTATGAAAGCAAAAAATTGAGTAATTGTATACATAAATGATAGACCTGCATTTAAGCTAATCAGGACTGAAATATGTATGAGACATCTGCAGACATGTATGAATGCTTTATTTGTTGTTTTGTATATTATCTATTTATTCTTAACCTTTCTTTTTGCCTTAAGCTTATAGATCATCAAGTTTACTTAATACAGAAATGTAAAGGGTAATTAATATGTGTAAAGTACATTAACTCATAGCCGTCAATTACCTTTCAGTTTATTGGCGTCACATTAAAAGATGTTGTTTTTTTTTGCGCTGGTTAAGGCCTCATGCATAAATAAGCTACTTGAGCCGTCATCTGAAATTAATAATGAACTTTTGAAGGTAAAGAGTGTGACATGTCTACAAGGTTTTTCAGATTTGGAATTGATTATCAAGTATGACAGCCATCATTACAGATGGCTCTGGTCCTGTGTGATCTCACGGGCTGTGAAGATGTAAAACCTTTTTCCAAAGTCTCCTTGTATAGGCAAAGAATCATTCAATTGTGTATGTTTTGGCTATACATACATTTTACGTTACTTTCAGTTAGAGACTGACAATCTACGAAATGTCTCTTTTTGTTTTTACTATGTTTTATTATGTTTTTATTTACAGTACATACTGTAGTTAAAAAATAAAATTATTAAAACAGAATAAAATAACACTGATCCTAAAGCACCTTTCTGCAGCAGACTACAGAACTTTTTTTTCAAATATCAAACATGTTATACTTACCCGCACTATGCAGTAGTTTTGCACAGAGCAGCCCCAATGCTCCTCTTCTCAGGTCCCCCGCCAGTGCTCTTGGCACCTCTCTCCTGCCGAGTACCCCTGAGCCACTGCTCTGTGTGCCCATTAACACACAGAGCATGGCTCAGCCCCACCCCCGCTCTCTGCTCATTGGCTCTCTGGCTGTGGTTGACAGTATTGGAGCCAATGGGTCCTGCTGCTGTCCCAGCCAATGAGGAGGGAGACACCCGGGAGAGTCAAAGCTCCCGTGCACAGCACCGGAGGAAGATCGGGCTCAGGTAAGAAGTGGTGTGGGCTGCTACACACAGAAGGCTTTTTACCTTCATGCCTAAAATGCATAAAGACGGAAGCGCTTGGTCTGGTAAAAGTAGCCTTCGTATTGGAGCTAGCACATTCCTCTTCTGTGATCTTTTAATACAGCGCATTCTTTTTTTCTTTATAATGCGAGAGGAATGAAGTTGTTTTGCTGCTTATATTCACACAGAGTTCTCACAAACTACTTTATTCACGATTTATCCTCATGCTATGACTAATATTCATAGGTGTGCGCAGTCCATTGCATTAGGGTGTGCACCCCAAAGCTCAGACACACACACGCCTTTCTCTACAGCCTCAGCTGCACGGGCAGTGAATGAATAGGAAATGCTCTGTGCTGAGCGGCTTCCTGTTCATTCAATGACTGAAGCATAGTAAACACAGTTTACTATGCTTCAGTTATGAATGGACTCAATGAGCAAGTGTGTTCATTTAGAAAAGGAAGTGGCCGGTAAATTACATATTTATTAGCCTCTTCCCTCGCTCTCCATCCTGAAACATCCCCGCAGCAGCCGGGGGGAGAGGAGAGGAGGGAAGCCAGCAGCACTGCAGGGCAGAGGGGCCAAAACGGGGGAAGCCCGGGCACCGCACTGTGATTAGGGTGTGCCCAGGCACACCTGTCACACCCCCTGCGCACGCCTATGCAAATATTATAGTTTTTAAAAGCCAGATCTCCAGAAATAAAGTAGAAAATTATTTTTTGGACTCATCTTTATTTTTTTTTAGATTTAAACAATATCTATTTTACAATGTGTGCTAAATTATACAACATGTTAGTTTCTTTCTTTCTTTTTTTTTTTTTGGAGTTTCAAGTTACCACAATAACCTTAATAATTTTTATTGTTTTAATGAACCTTAATAAGGTTTGTGTCCCTTGTTAATTAGACAGGGGGGTTATTTTCAAAAGGCAAATTCATTTTTCACTACAAGTGCAAATTGTACTTGGAATTGCACTGAGAGAGCATTTGGAAGTGCATTCGCTGTGTATCTGAGGGGCACATGCAAGGAACCCCCAGAAAAAAACATTTCTCTTGCACATGATTGTATGATAAAATCAGCAGAGCTCCCCTCTTTTCAGATCTTCCCCTCAGATTTACAGCGACTGCACTTCCAACAAGTGCACTTGCAGTGCAATTTATAAAGTGCACTTTGCACTAGTACTTTGCACTTGAATTGCCAAATGATTTAGCCTTTTGTAAATAACCCACATAGTCTTTTTGACCTCACAAACAAAATGTCCTTTTTGAATCAAAACACATAGTCAATAATGTAAGGTAAAGAAAATATCCATTTATTTTGGTAAAAAAAAGAAATGAGGAAGGCAACACTGGAGACACTATTGGAATGTGTGAAGCCTTTTGTCCCCCAGGACACACATCAAGTTTTTGGAAAATAAAATTGGTATCTTGCGACTAGGGAGCACAGTCAGAAGTCATACCAGACAGAAGCCAGGCAATCACCTTCGACTCTTCCGTGGAGACTTCCCTGGACGCTGCCCTGCAGCATTCCCTCCACGCTTCTCTGCAGCCTTCCTTGGAGGCTGTGCCTCTGGTGGTGTACTTGGGGCAGGAGGAGGAGGAGTAGCAGGAGGAGTGGCTTCATCTGCTATATAGGTTGTTTGAGTAAGCTCCCCTCTCAAGCCCTTCTGATATGCTTGAAAAATAAGACCCTCACAGAGGAGGCGTTGCCCCTTTTCTAGTTCCAGCAACCTGGTGGCCATATATGTTCCATAGGCCTCTTCAGCATTGGGCGGTGTGCTTAGGATTTGGCTGGCTTCCCGAATGAGGGCTAGTGATTCCTCCTCTGTTCGGGTCATCTTCCTGGGCCTTTTTGTGGTAATGAGGAGGGGAGGCACCTGACATTCCGTGAGGCTTCTACTGGGCCAAGCCACGGCCTCCTCCTCTCTCTCACTGGACAAGGCCTCCTCCTCTATACCTCTGGGCACGGCCTCCTCCTGACTGAGCTCATCCTGGGTAAAAAAAGGGACATACAGGTAGTTGTAATTTTGGGTTTTGCAATCACACACAATTTTCAGCTCATGACTTGCAAATATAATTCTAAACAAATAGTAAAGGCTATCTTTTTGACCCCACCATTATTGTAGCTGCTCACCAATATTTGAAGTATATTTTTGGCCACTACTGTGTCTACATATTAATAATTATGATGAAGTCATTTTTGGTGAAGCATTTCAAATTTTTTTACGTTTACATCATTAATATTTACACAATCCCAAATTCACAAAAAAAGTATATCTGGCTGAAGCTGGGCGCATCCACTTCATCAAGGGTGAAAGGGCCCAGTTCTTCCTGGGACTCCTCAGCTGGGGTGGAGGGAAGGCTGGAGGGAAGGGTGGAGGAAAGGGTCGAAAGTGATTGCCCTGCTTCTGTCTGGTCATCCAGAAATCGCAGTTTTTGGTAGTACCACAGCTTGGGGACATAAACCTGGTCTGCTGCTGCTCCTGATCTGTGGGACTCCTGGATCTTATTGTGTTCCTGCCTGTACATATTGCGCAACATACCAATTTTACTGTCCAGAAACTTAAGGTCTGCCTGGGGGACTTGAGTCTTCACAAATTCCAAAAGTGTGCCCAGTGTTGCCTTCCTTACATCTCTATTAGAATATAATGGGTGCTTGACCTCCCAAAGGTTTCTTTTTTCTTGATACAGATCAATGAAACGTGTCAAAAATTCAGCATCCTTAAAGGGATTCATTTTTGCTGAAAGACAAGACACAAGATAAAAACTGTAATGTCAGTCCAAACTCCCAGTATTATTTTTTGCAGAATCTAGGGTACACATATACACACACACACACACACACACACACACACACACACACACCAAACACATTCACCAAACACACACCCACGTTTAATCTTACCTTTGTTTCTGATGCTCGCTACTTCCGCTCTGACATACGTAGGCCAGCATAATAGCTTTATATACACTGCGCATGTGTCATGCTACGCCTGTGTCACCTGCCCCTGACGTTCTTTAGTACAATTTGTCCCTGCCCCTTCACTCTTCGTTGCGCAGTGGGAGTATACAGAGAAAGATGGTGGAAAGATTATCTGCAAGTAGCGCAGGGGGAAAGCCCGGAGCCACAACATTCAGATCTAGGAGGAGATATAAGGCCACCAACATGGCCTTTGAAGAGATGGTGGACATGGTGTCCATATTGAAAAGGGAGGACTATGATGGCAAAAAAGGACCGTACACCCGACCCAATATGCGGAAGAACAAAATAATAGCCTCAGTTGTTACCACTCTTGACCAAAAATTTGGCATTAAACGGGCTATCGAGGAAGCGGTGGTCTGACCTCAAAACTAGGGAGCCTGAACAATATTGGCGAATCAAGAAGCTGCTTAAAAAAGTAAGTACTTGTGTGTTCCTATTGAGATACTTAACTTGCATGCTGATCCATATGCTTTTCATTTATACAGCAACGTTCATAAAGACTGTCCTTTTAAAAATACATATGATACTAAGAAAATTACATTTGTTTTTCGCCAAATACGATGGTACAGGGTTGGACATACATTTAGGTCTTGATAATTTGTCGTATTCCAAAAATGTGGTGATGTTGTGTACATGTGTTTGAAACTATAATGCTTCTTCAAAAATCATTCAGGCCCCTTTCACACTGGGGCGGTGGGGGCGTCGGCGGTAAAACAGCGCTATTTTTAGCGCTGTTTTACCGTCATTTTTGCGGCTGTATTCGGCTGCTAGTGGTGCGGTTTTAACCCCCGCTGGCAGCCGAAAAAGGGTTAAAACCGCTCGTACAGCGCAGCTATAGCCGGGGTATTGCCGCGGTATAGCCGCGCTGTCCCATTGATTTCAATGGGCAGGAGCGGTTTAGGAGCGGTGAACACACCGCTCCTTCACCGCTCCAAAGATGCGGCTCGCAGGACTTTTTTTACCGTCCTGCCAGCGCACCGCTTCAGTGTGAAAGCCCTCGGGCTTTCACACTGAACAAACAGCGGAGGCTGTTTAGGGGCGGTTTGCAGGCGGTATTTTTAGCGCAATAACGCCTGCAAACTGCCCCAGAGTGAAAGGGGCCTTAGTGTAATGTAAGGACAGGACACAGCAGCTTTTTCCACATCTGGACTCACAAGCACTAGTGTACTATGTGACACCAGATAACATTTTTGAGGCTAATACACATAGGGATAATTGAGGTGTCTGCATCTGTGAAACTTGCATGAAAATGTGTATTGTTTTGCATTTTTTGTCAGAGTGAATTTTAATCCTGTCTTCAAAATTTTTTTGGAAACAAAATGACAGTTGTCCCCAACTTCTAACCAACGTTTCATATTCCTTTTTCATGACTGAATTATACCTTTTGTTTAATTCTCATAGGGGAGAAAAGACTCAGACAACAGTCCAAGGATCCCAGCACCCCCCCAAGTCACCAGCCTCAGGCAGCAATTAGCCCAAGCCCCAGCATAAGACCACGCCCACCCGACGAGCTGGAGGAAGGAGAGGTGGAGGAAGTGTGCGATATTTCCACCCCACCAAGTGAGTGACTGACACCCCAGCTTAAGTTAATCTATTTAGGCGTGCATATTTTTATAAATATTTTTATCCACACATTTTAGGTGATGTTCTGGTTGTGGAAGGCCAAGCGGCGGAGCCATTTAGCACAGACAGTGCACAAAGACTGATTGGGCAGATAATGGTGTGGAATGGCCAAACTGACAGCATGAGAAATCGGCTGGACACCATGCAACAGGTAATGAAGAACATGATTGATGTTTTGGGCAGAATCTAATAACTTTTTGCCTAAAAACATCAATCGTGTTCTTCATTTCATTGTCAAGTTTTATTTTTTTTTTTAAATGTTTGAAGTTGTTAAATACTAATCTAAAAATTTAGCAGATGCACACGGTGTGTCATCATGTGCTATCTTCCATCAGGGGATATCAATGTACTTGTTTTGTGTTTGCAACCCCTTCATCAGAGTCATGTTAGTTTGTGAGAGGAACAAAGGGATTGCACACACAAAACACGTCCATTGCTCCCCCATGATGGGAGATAGCACATGTTGACTTGAACCTTTTTTACTCCCAAATTGTGAGCATCTGCAAATTTTTTTGTTTTACATGGGTGACATCACCAGCACCGTTATTAACATGTTGAATGTTGTAAATTCCTGTTATTTTTTGTTCTTATGTTTTTAAAAACCCTGTTATCAAGCCTAATTTTGTAAACAATGTATATTTTTAACAAATATGCCTAAACTAAAAAAAAAAAAACATAAACACGTTCAAACAAAATGCACCTTTCAATGTGCACACAGTAAAATGTTTTTACTACTACAATGTGTGTGGCTTATTATTTATCAATAACAGATTGCTTTTTTTTGTGTGGCAAAGGACCTTATTAACTAAAGAGAAATGCACTTGCCACTACAAGTGCACTAGGAGACAGACAAAACTAAATGCAAACAAGAATCAAAACAAGAGATTTTTGCCAAAATTTTTTATATTTTTTTAATAAAAGATTAAAGCTCTTGCTGCATTGCAATGGCCCCTCGACCATTAAAATAATTGACATATCTGTCACGCACTTGATGGGCGGTTTGGGGGGCCAAGCCAATACAGACACTATCCAGGCCTGTGAGTGGATCTTCACCACTAAGTCCGGCCTCAGGCCCAACTGAGGTAAGATATGTTGATGAGTGACGTCTCAAAAAATTATGCAGAAAGTAGCAAGCCATGATGACATAATTGATCTTGTATTCTGCAAGATTTATTGCCGAGAGGAACAAACGGAACCGGTTGGCCAGAATCCCAAAGGCATTCTCCACAACTCTTCTTGCTCTGGCCAACCGGTAATTAAATACCCTCCTCTCAGGGGTGAGGACCCTTTGGGGGAATGGCCTCATCAAGTGCTCGCCGAGAGCAAACGCTTCATCAGCAATTAAAACTGAGGGTAGTCCATCCACGTTCTGGTCATCAGGTGGCAATCCCAGGCCACCAGTCTGGAGACGCTGGCACAGCTCGGTCTGTGCAAAGACTCCTCCGTCCGACATCCGGCCGTTCTTCCCCACGTCCACGAACATAAATTCCAATTGTGCCGAGACCACCGCCATCAAAACTACACTATGAAACCCCCGACACAGTTGGGAAAGTCCCAACGGTCAGTGAACTGGGAGGCCACAGTCTGCCATTCCTGTGTTTACAAAGGAAACTGTGGAGTCAAACAAGAAAAAAAACAATATAAGTACTTTTAAACATAACTTTGATATCAGATTACACAAAAACATTCTTAAACAACAGCAGTCGAACATTATTATGTGTTATTTTTATTAAAAATTACAAAAACATAAGGCCCACTTATAAGATTACTCACCCCCTCTGATGGACCATTGATCAATTTGTATGTGGGGGGAGGGGTTCTAATTTGGGCCAAGAACACACCTGACAGTTGCAGACATTTGAGGGGGTGGGGGAGGGGTTTTAATTTGGGCAAAAAACACACCTGCCAGTTGCAAACATTTGAGGGGGTGGGGGAGGGGTTCTAATTTGGGCAAAAAACACACCTGACAGTTGCAAACATTTGAGGGGGTGGGGGAGGGGTTCTAATTTGGGCAAAAAACACACCTGACAGTTGCAAACATTTGAGGGGGTGGGGGTGGGTAAAACAGTACAATGGAGCTGACAATATACATTGTTCAAGGGACTATAGGCTAGAGGTATAAATGGACCCAGGATTGCAAGGTGGGGAGGTTATTGAAGGTAAATATGCAATATGTAGGCCAAAAAATGATTAATATAAAAAAACAGGCATGCATGAAGATAAAGGGGACATTCACAGCATATTCCAAGCATGGTAATTAGGTAACTAGGACATTTAGACAATACATTAGCAAACATTAAATACATATCATGTAATGTGAAAGGATAAAACTTACCTTCATATAGTCCTTCTGCAGGACCTGAATAATAGCAGAACAGGTCTCTGGGATTATGATCCCCAGAGCCTGGGGGGAGATGCCTGTCGAGAACTTCAAGTCCTGAAGACTTCTCCCAGTCGCCAAGTAACGTAAAGTGGCAACTAGACTCTGCTCCGCAGTGATGGCTTGCCTCATGCAGGGGTCAGCATAGCCAGCAGACGTTCAAAAACGGGGTCCGTCATCCTGAGATAATTCCTGAAATCCTCAGGATTATTCTCACGGATCTCACGGAGCAAAGGCATGTGCGAGAATTCTTCGTCCATGAACTCCTCCTCGCCCTGTTCATGGACTGGACTCGGGTCAAAGTATTAACCCCAACACCAAGTCCCCATGCAGCACGAACTCGAAAACGAGTACGTCCACGCAACATGGCTTCAAAACGGTCGGCTGGTCAAACAAACAAACTTAGAACAAACGCACTGAAGAACAGCAAGGCCTATGAAGAGCGACCTGAAGATCAGGCACGAGCGGACCAGACCGGCCTGCTAGGCAGATTACGGACTGACCAACACGCACTAAAAAGCAGATACAAACCTCACAAGCACAAACTGAACCGCAGAAAACGATTGAAATAAGCTGAAGTGTGAAAAACGTGAATCGTCTCTAACCAAACTTCTACTAACACAAGATAAACACGAGATTAGCAGAAGGAGCCCAAAGGGTGGCGTAGTGGGGCTTGAACTTCCTTTTTCTAGTCCCGTCGTACATGCTGTACGTCACCGCGTTCAAAACCATCAGACTTTTGGAGTCATCGTGTGTGTCCAAGTCCGTCCGTTTGTAAGTCCGGCGCACCTACGCTACGAAGTCCGTCGGAAAGATCGCCGGACCAAGTATGCCGGAAAGTCCGCTCGTGTGTACGCGGCATAAGATTTCAGGCAGCCCCTGCAACAAAAATTTTATTTTTGATGAGATACTTTCAATAGGAACATATCTAAAGGGATACAGGCCCAGCAGCTTTCATCATTAGTGCTCTGCAACTGCTGCAGCTGATTGATAATTATGAAACCACTCCCATTAGACTCACTTAGCACAGGGGCACAGAGGAACGCACAATGATTTCTTCAGAATAACAAAAGGTAGGAGTTATGCTTTTAACATTGTGACCATTGATCACCCCAACTACAGCATAATCTTTCTCTATGTACTGCCTAATATAGACAACCACTTATCTAAATATTATTTTGATGGGCTTTTCTTGCATACTTTTATTAAAATAAAGTTCAGGTGCAAAATAAGAATCACCTGTGCAGGGGTTTTTCGGAATTCCTCTTCCACAAAATTAATACATATTTAGGCTACTTTCACACTGAGGCGTGCGGGCGCTGGCGGTACAGCGGCGCTAAATATAGCGCCGCTTTACCATCGTTTTAGCGGCGCTAGCGGGGCTGTTTTAACCCTCCGCTAGCGGCTGAGAGAGGGTTTGCAGCGCTGCCCCATTGTTTTCAATGGTAAGGGGCACTTTAGCAGCGGTAAATACACTGCTCCTACAGTGCTCCAAAGATGCCGCTTGCAGGACTTTTTTGACCGCCCTGCAAGTGCACCGCTCCAGTGTGAAAGCGCCTCTTTCAGGGGGCTTTGCAGGCGCTATTTTTAGCACTTTAGCGCCTGCTTAGCGCCTCAGTGTGAAAGGAGCCTTAGCCTCCTAGCTTCTACTTGCATCACTGCTGTTCTGGCCTATGCTGCAGGCCCTTTGTCTGTACCTTTCAGACAGTACTCTCAAACTCAACTCTATACACACACCTCACAGTTCCCTTCTGAACTGGCTCACTCTCACCTGGGTGGAGATTTCCAGCTCCTAGGTGGAGCCCAGAACCAACACTCATTCTTAAAGTATATGCTTACCTGTCCAATCAAGTTACTGCTTTCTTCCAAAATGTGGACCTAGGATGGAAGGCTTCATCCCACCTAATACTATGCAAAGCCTCAGGGATCCAGGACCCATACCAGGATTTAGTGATCCTGGAGAAAACTGAAAATGTAGTTTCCTCTGTATGAAACACTCATCACAAGGTCCCTCCCCTCAACATGCATGAAAAAGAACCTTGGGTGAGACCAAATCATCGTTATACCCTGACAAAGTCCAGCAGTGTCATAACTGGTACAAGCTGCATGTACAAAGCTACAGGTTGCCTAACTATCATGGTTATTGTAGACCAATGTTTCTCAACTTCAGTCCTCAAGGCACCACAACAGGTCATGTTTTCAGGATTTCCCTCAGATGAAACAGCTGTAGTAATTACTAAGGCAGTTAAACTGATCAAATCACCTGTGCAAAATAATGGGAAGCCTGAAAACATGACCTGTTGGGGCGCCTTGAGGATTGGAGTTGAGAAACACTGTTGTAGACAACTACACTGGCAGTGGTAGCAACAATAGGTAGCCTAATGATCATGTCTGACCCAACCAACTCCCCTGATACCACAAAAAAAAATTCAAATCCATGAATTTATAGTCACATAACAGCATCAAGAGGCTAATGCGCATCACAAATATATTTATATGCACTCCAGTATGCACCTTAATTAACCTAGTCTTCTACTCTTAAAACATATGATCTTTTAAGATAGCATGAATGTGTATCTAATAAACACATTATTTTATTCCTGTATTTAAGGAAGCAATTGCATTCTGATGCCGTGTACACACGGTCGGAATTTCTGACAACAAATGTTTGATGGGAGCTTGTTGTTGGAAATTCCAACCATGTGTAGGCTCCATCGGACATTTTCCGTCTGAATTTCCAGCAAACAAAATTTGAGATCTGGATCTCAAAGTTTCCGACAACAAAATCCATTGTCAGAAATTCCGATCGTGTGCACACAATTCCGACGCACAAAATTCCACGCATGCTCGGAATCAAGCAGAAGAGCTGCACTGGCTATTGAACTTCAATGTTCTCGGCTCGTCGTACGTCATCATGTTCTTGACGTTCTGAATTTCCAACAACATTTGTGTGACCGTATGTATGCAAGTTTGAGCCAACATCTGTCGAAAAAAAAACATGGATTTTGTTGTCGGAATGTGTGATCGTGTGTACGCGGCATTAGGTTTCACTGACTGTGGACCTGAGCTTTGCATGCAAGAAATCACACTAGAACTAAACTACATTGGGCACCAGGAATGTCTGCTCTAGTAAACACAGATGCAGGCACAGATGATGTGGTCCTAAGAATATTACTATATGACAGGCAATGTCATCAGGGAATTGTGTACTTCATAAACAACCTCACAATCACATTTTATAATCCTATACAGGGTTCTCATCCAGAGATGGCTTTCTTAGCAGCACAAACCTGTTATCATATGTCTTCTGATATGTCTGATGTAAAAAAAATCTCCTATGTGATTCTAATGTCAATACTGTTTATGCAAAGGGATGTTCAACTATTATATTATTTATATTTTAAAGGATCTATTACTCTAATACTGATATTCCAGATTTTGGTGTTCTCACATTTGTTGTTGTTTTTATAGATTATGGTATTAAAATAGTTCCCTGAACAGGGTATAATTTTGACGTACAAAATAATTGCTAGAAGTATTGAAGTAGCAGATTTAAGGCAGGATATCGGTAAATGACGTTGCTGGACAAAGAACTCTGGTATAGGAGATTTATTCCATCTTTTTGGCCAAAAAGAGCGGACACACTTGACCCGACTAGTGTCTACATGTCAAGTGTGTCCAATACAGCTAATACAGTGTACATATAATTTTCAGCATATTGCGTCACAAGCGAACAGGCGGTACACTTCCGTTATACAAAACATTCTAACCTTTTAAAAATCAACCTATGCATCCTAAAATCAGACAAGTTCTGCAAACCATATATATTTTTAACTTTATACAAAACTTTCGTTTCTCTGCAGTATGCTCTTGTGGTTTCTTCATCTGTCTTAAATGATGTCAGCAAGCAAGCTTTTTGCACAGAAAGAGGAATGTAGCAGATTCTTGTGATGGGGGAGTCACAAGTAGCTTCAACATGAAATACAAGAAATATGATTCTTAGCTGAAATTCTAAATCAGTCTTACTACACACATAAGTATGGCCATATAAACTGACCCTCGTTGCCACTTCATTCCCCCCTTTGATCATAATTATAGCGATTAATATGAGCGAGATTAAGCATCGCTACATACAGTTTTTGTTTTTTTTTTCTTTTTTTCTCCTTTATGGTGGCCTCACTAGCAGGCACAAAACATTCTTCTACCGCAACTATTCCCCATTGTCAGCTCCAGTCGGGTCTCTCATTAACTTATAAAACACTGGGATAGTGACCCTTGGCCCATGGTAACAATAAGAATACAATAAGAGTAAAAATATTAGCACTCCATACTCTATAGGGAGAATCAGAAAATAATTAAAACTTGTCTCTGCAATACTTGAGTTGGTGATCAGGGTATGGTTTACCAGCTTACCGGTGAAGCTAAAGCTCTGAGCAGTTAGCCAACTTTTTTGGGGTGCATAAGTGGGGTTATAACAGGTTATCTGATTTTCAACGGAGCACATTGAATAGGTAGTCCCATTATGTATGCAGGTACCAGCTACTGTGCCCTTGCATTGATAATGAGAGTGCCACAGTAACATCTTGGTAGCTATGGATCCTACTGTGGTGGTCTTTATACAAGGGTCACATGAATTACCCTCCCCCTTTTTAGCTCGGCCAGTATCACTGCTATGGCTATCAACAGTCTCATTATAAAGATGAATATCCTCAAGCTTCAGCTTATGCGTAGACCAACCAGTGTCCGGGCTGTGGTTGGAGCAGAGCTTAGTAGATGTCCTTTATCTTCCACCGTGAGTTGAGCCAGCAGCTACCAGGGGTGTGCTGGCCTCAGGGCTGGAGTTCTTCCTTCTGATTTCTCTGGTCAATCTCAGTCTCAAAGGATCTTGGGGATCTACTGTACTGTGCCAGGAGTCTGTGAGGTCAGCAGCTCGTTTTACCCTGGAGTGGTGTATCCAGGGTGTCACCTCAGCTACCTTAATGGCTGTTGGGGTAGATAGCAGAACAGTGTAAGGACCTCTCCATTTTGGCCCTAGTGGGGTTAAGTTCCACTCCTTTACCCACACTGTATCTCCTGGTTTAAAGGGGTGTACTGGGTTCGACAGGCCAATGGGAAGTTTCTCTTGAACCCATTTCCCTATGTCTTGCTTACTCTCCCAAATTCTCTGTATCAGTTCCCGGTTAACTACCCCTCCTATCTGATGCAAGTCTCCTCTTATCCCTCTAATGATGGGTGGGGGCCTACCATACAGTGCCTTAAAGGGGACAGATTTGTCCTCTTTGTTGGGGTACTCCGAATTCTCAGTAAAGCAATGGGCAACATCAAGGTCCATTTCATTTGGATTTCCTGACAGAGCTTGGCCAGTTGTGACTTGAGCGTGCGGTTCATTCGTTCAACTTTCCCAGAGCTTTGGGGCCTATATACAGCGTGTAGTTTCCAAGTAATCTTAAATGCTGTTGCTAATTCCTGGAAGCACTTGTGGACAAAGGCAGGGCCATTGTCTGAGCCTATGGCGAAGGGGATTCCATATCTGGGGATAAACATCTTTTACAAAACTGCTTCCGTCAATAAAGTACTCAAAGTTTGGATTTTCCAAGGGGCTGTCTTTCAGGTCTGGTCGGCTTGCATATCCATTACCTGGAGACAGTCATGAGTTAGGGGTTCTTGTGAGGTGGGGAGCAGAGTGGCTGGGTTTAAAGTGTTTACAGTCTCTAAGTGGATACGAGGATTTTCACACAGCATAGCTTGATATTTAACCATTCAACTGTTAGTGAACCAGTGATTTCCCTTGTAATCCATTAATGCTTGTACTTGGTGTGGGACACGGACATAAGTCTCCTGACCTAATGACAACTTGTCAGCTTCGGCCACAAGAAGGGCTGTTGCTGTGATGGCCCGCAGGCAGGATGGCCATCCCTGAGCTACAGTGTCCAGTTGTTTTGAAAGGTATGCTACAGGGCACTGCCACGACCCCAAGTATTGTGTCAGGACTCTTACTGATATTCCTTGTTTTTCACTGACATACAAATAGAAGACTTTTTGGCTATCCGGCAGGCCTAGCGCAGGATCCTGCATTAGTGAGACCTTAATGTCTTGGAATGCTCTGTTTTGTTGTTCTCCCCATTGAAAGGGTTCCTTTTCTCCCCCCTTTGTGGATTCATAGAGGGGTCTGGCTTTTGTGGCAAAGTCTGGTATCCCGATTCGGCAGAATCCTGCTGCCCCCAGGAATTCACGTACTTGCCGTCTGGTAGTTGGGGTGGGAATCCCAGGTACTTTACAGTCTCTTGGCACAATTGCGCCTTTCTCCAGGACACCTTATAACCTGCCTCCCAAAGTAATTGTAACAGTTCATTAGTGACCGCTAGGTGGATGGTCATTACAGCCTGATTGACCGCTCTGAGGTCTTGAACATGACAACAGTGAGCTGTTCCGGATTTCTGTACTGGGAGTAGAGGTGTATTCCAGGGAGACTGACAGGATTTTAGAATGCCATAGTGTAGGAATTTGTTTAATAACTTTTGTATTCCTATTAGGGCTTTTCGAGGGACTGGGTACTGTTTCAGGCTGACTGGAGTGACTCCTGATTTTAATTCAATAAGGATTGGGGGAATGTATCTGGCTAATCCTGGTCGGTTGTCTTCTGCCCATAGTCCCGGGATGTCTTGCAGTGTGACGGGAGGGCCCGTGGAACTCAGAATACATCTTATGTCTAAGTCACCCTGTGCCATCCTGGCACAGGGTGAGTGAGAAAATATATCTTGGACTACTTAAAATGGGACAGTAATATTTGTCCACAATATCTCCCAGGATGTATGTAGAGACTATTATTGGTTTGGTTGATTCTGAACTCAACCTGTTAATTGAGTGAGCTGATCACATTAGCCTCCAGGACTGGCTAGGAGACGAACTGTTGATGAATAGGCTGAGGAAGGGGGGGAGATTGTTGTTTGTATTGTTAATTGTAATTAGCTCCAGCTATTGTGTTTATACTACTGTGTGAAGCTCGGTGCCCACAAGTCTGTCATCTGGTCTGGGTAAATTTTTTAGTTAATTAGCTCATGTTAATTATGTTAATTAGGTTACAGTTGTATTGTTAGAGGAGGTTCCAACGGCATATAAAGTCTTGTAATTTTGATTCTAAATAAAACAGTTCATGTTAGCAACAAGCGAGTGTCGCCTTGTATTGTGCTCAGAGAGGTTGGAATATCTGATATCTGTATACAGACTGGGAAGAAGTGGTATATGACGGAAGCACTCAAGCGGAGTGTGGGACGTTCCATGACATGCAGTATGCGGGCTTCAAAGGGATGGGGCAATTTTAGGATAGCCTGTCCGTCAGATTGGAAGTATATGCATGCTCTGAGTTTAGCAAGTATGTCTCTGCCCAGCAAGGGAATAGGGGAATCCGGCATGTACAGGAACTGATGTTGGACTTGATGCCCCCCCCAAAACTACAAAGTCTTTCTAATAGGAAGGGTCTTTTGACTTTATACTTCTGCACTGCTCGGTTAATTCTGTGTCTCTCCTCAGTATTAAAAAGGGTCAATAAAAGTTGCTGGCAGTCCAACCAAGTGGGGTTATGGGTCTGAGTTACTGACCGGAGCAAATCTGTCATGGCTTGGGGCTTCTCAGAGTAGGCAGGGTTATGAATCTTCCAGTTCAGTAAATCTGTTGTGGTAAAAAGGGGTGTAAACTAGAGTCCAATGTTCCCCCACCACCTGTTTTCTTAGGGGCATTTGCAGAGGTATGTTGAAAGATGGGGCAAGGGTCTGGCTATTTGCATCAGGATTTCTCGGAGTGGAAGTGGTCACTTGATTGGGGAGCCCATTGACTACTACTGAGTTCCCTATTTCTGTCCTGCCTATACCCAGAGTGTTACGGTTCGGAGTATATTTACTGAGATTTGGCATTGACAAACTTGCTGAATCTGATGTAGGTGGACAACAACTTGAGTCCCCTTGTCTACTGGATGGGGCATTTGGACATGGCTCTGACCTGTCTCTATCTGAGGTCCATTCATCTACATACGGGGGAGGCTGATCTATCTCTTCGGGTTGAGAATATATGTGTTTTGTTTGTTTTGTCAGTGGTACTACTCTTGTCATAACCATAATTCTACACTGTTCCTCTTTTTGTGGCTTATATCCACTGCAGGTCTTTATCTCCCATTTGTCCAAAGAATGCACAATCATCCAGATGGACGTTTTCTCCTAGCTGACTGACTGAGTGAGGATTTGTCCGTAAGATGCACAATCATCTGGACGAACATTCCTCCTGACTGACTAGCTGAGGGTTTATCCGAGAGATGCACAATCATCCGGACGGATATTCCTCCTAACTGATTGGCTGAGGATTTATTTGAGGGATGCACAATCATCCGAACGAACAGTCCCCCTGGAAGGTGCGTCTTGGTCATGTTTCTGTGAGTCTGACATAATATTCTCAAATAATCGATCAATGGTCTCTAAGTCAAAGGTTCCCTGTGGGGGCCACTGCGCTCCATAGCGGGGCCAATCTTTCTCACACAATGTTATCAATTTCTCAGGACTAAGTTTTTAATTGCAGTTCTTAGAAAATCCCTTCCTAAAGTTGGAGATCATGGATTCTAGGGGAGATTCAACACTATGTTTCCCACCCATTCTTGTAACCTAAAAGACACCAAGACAGACACAGAGGGTAGGGTAAATGATGAGAATTCAGTAAGGGGTCTGAATCCTCGACACAAGTAGGAACAATAGACAACGCTTCCCTCGGTCAGTGGCCTGGGCGCGGTCTCCTGGCTAGAAAACGCACTTAGAAGAGGTCAACTGTCACCTCACCACAAAGTGATTTCTCATACACACATCAATCATACCAGACACTCCCACCCAAAAATTACTGACTGACTGAGGATTCGTCCGAAAGATGCACAATCATCTGAACGGACGCTTCTCTCGGAAGGTGATCAGTCTTCCCTTCTCTCGATCCGTCGAGAGGCTGGCTGGCTGTCTGACTGTTATCCAAAAACAAAAGTAAAAAGACTCTCACCTTTTCCCATTGGAGCTCCAGCTATCTATTTCTCAGATTCCCAGGTCCTTTTGACGCTACCAAGGTCGTCCACACCAGGCCACCAAATGGGACACAGCGCAGTCTCCTAGATAACAGTTCTAGAAGGTGCCTTTTGAGACTACGATATAGCCCACAGGGCTGGCCTCTTGGACCACTCCTTGTAGGTCTGGTGGAAAACAGTGCCACCTGCCTCAACAGGTCACACCGATATTCCCCCCTCATGGCCAAATGCACCAAATGAAGTAGCAGATTTAAAGCAGGATATCGGTAAATGACGTTGCTGGACAAAGAACTCTGGTATGGGAGATTTATTCCATCTTTTTGGCCAAAAAGAGTGGACACGCTTAACATGACTAGTGTCTACATGTCAAGTGTGTCCAATACAGCTAATACAGTGTACATATAATTTTCAGCATATTGCGTCTCAAGCGAACAGGCAGTACACTTCCATTATACAAAACATTCTAACCTTTTAAAAATCAACCTATGCATCCTAAAATCAGATTGCAAACCATATATATTTTTAACTTTATACAAAACTTTAGTTTCCCTGCAGTATGTTCTTGCGGTTCCTTCATCTGTCTTAAATGATGTCAGCAAGCAAGCTTTTTGCACAGAAAGAGGAATGTAGCAGATTCCTATGATGGGGGAGTCACAAGTAGCTTCAACATGAAATACAAGAAATATGAGTCTTAGCTGAAATTCTAAATCAGTCTTACTACACACATAACTATGGCCATATAAACTGACCCTCGTTGCCACTTCAGTATAGTTAACTTTTTTCCAGCACAACACACAATATAAAGTGGTCCCTAGAATGTAAAATACTATGCAGTCTATAGAGTGGAGCAGGATAGTATATGGAATGCAGTGATCTGGACTATGCAATATACAGCAACTGGGGTCAACAGTAGGGACGAGCTTGATGTTCAAGTCGAATGTAAGTGGTTGTGTTCGACCGTTCGCTGAATAGCAAACATTATGGGGCGTTCGCAGGAAATTAGAGTGCCGCAGAACGCCCCATAATGCACTGTGAGATTGTTGTATGATGATTGGCCAAAGCATGCACCTGACCTGCATGCTTTGGCCAAATACAGCGCGCTCTGCTGAGAGAGCCATAATTGGCCAAAGGCAGGGTGCCCTTGGTCAATCATGGCTCAGGAGGACTAAGTCCACGTCCCATACTATATAAGGCAGCTTACATAGTGGCTGTGTGTAGTGGTGTTGGTGTGGACGGAGAGATAGCTTAAGTTTGATTAAGCAGGCAGGTTTTTTAGTTAGTGGCAGTGTATTTCATTTATATATACAGTCAATCTAGTGCATATATATATATATATATATATATATATATATATATATATATATGTGTGGGTTATCTTCTTTTCTTATTGTTCTGGAATATCCAAGCACAGTCACGGTGGACTCCCAATCCTCCACCAAAAACCGATTAGAAAAAGATGAGAAAAGAGAGGCTCCCATTATATCACACAGAGTGTGGTGGTCGCATCCCTATAAATAGGAACAAAGAAGGTAACCCCCTCAAATACACTGCATTCAGTGTAGCCTCTATATACAGTGCATTCGGTGGTGTATAGTTTCTAATACACTTCAGGCGGTGTACACAGTATATAATACAGGGTATACAGTTTCTAATACACTTCTAGTGGTGTACACAGTAAATAATACAATGCAGCCATTGTACAGTTTCTAATACAGTGCAGTCGGTGTACACAGTATCTAATACAGTGTGTACAGTTTCTAATACACTTCAGGTGGTGTACACAGCATATAATACAGTGCAGCCGTTGTACAGTTTCTAATACAGTGCAGGTGGTGTACAAAGTATCCAATACAGTGTGTACAGTTTCTAATACACTTCAGGTGGTGTACACAGTATATAATACAGTGCAGCTGTTGTGCAGTTTCTAATACAGTGCAGGCAGTGTACATAGTATATAATACAGTGTGTGAAAAAAGGGGATAATTTGCTGCGCTAAACCGCTTTATGTGACGCTGCTGACACTAAATCAAAGTCCCTAGTAAATATAATAAACAAAGTGTAGCGCTAAATATACCAATGAAACACTGTGTCTGTAGTGTACCAAACAAATGTAAAGTTATACCAAACGTGAATCTCACAACATGTGCTATGCACAAAAAAGCGAACTTATAACATGAAAAAACAGTAATCAGAATGTCCTGTGAAGGTAAGATCAAAGAAAAAATATGCATAAACACCAAACAAGTAAGTATTGGTAAACTTTATAGGCTTGTGTCCAGTCAAGTGGCTGGTAGAAAATCCACGGTGAGAAGTGATGTAGCAATGCAAACAGGGAACTGGCTATAGAACACGTTCAGAACTGGATGAATGTTCTGCTAATGGAAAGTTGTAGATAAATACTTATTACCAGACAGGGTGGACCCACTTGCCATACGACAATGGGTCAATTTAGCTTATATTGGGCGAAAGCCTGATGATCAAACGATGGAACCAACTCGGATGCGATTGGAAAATGTAGGAGGATCACTCCAAAAGCGAACAGCCGATCGATCGATCAAGATGGATCCAGGAAATATGCCATAGCCAGATATCCAGGGTTCAGGTAATTTTTTAGACCAAAATATGGATTGGACCTCAATGGAGGGTCCGTACCAAGGACCAATAGTGGATGGAATGTTTTCACATTTGGACTTTTGAGAGACTATCTCCAATTTCTTGTTGTATGTCCTTCCTCCAACTCTATCCAATACTAAAAGGATATTTTTGGCTAAGATGACGGGTAATTCATTGTGGCTCCTTTACCCAGGCTGCAACCAATCCAAACAACACGATATCCTCCCAGTGTCCGCTCCTCTCAGTTTCCACTCAAGAATATGTGGGCGTCACCTTGGCTGCCATGTGCTCCCACATCAACAGCAAGGAATTTCAGATGAGCATCAGCCAATGCCAGGAGGACCACCGAAAAATATTTTTTATAGTTGAAATAGGATGATCCAAAGTGGGAAGGCTTCTTCACTCTGATGTGTTTCCCATCAAGGGCACCGATACAATTTGGAAACTGAGTTTACTCCCAAAAAGTGTCGACAACTGATTCCAAGATGTCTTCTGTGGGCTCCAGCATTACAGCTTCATGCAACTCCTCCCATATTGCCACACATGTTTCTTCTGTTACTCTGGACACCATTGTGAGGCCCAGGAAGAAGCAGTGATGCAACAAGACATAACTTTGTTCTGTGGCAAGGAACCTAAGATAACATACAAATTTAACATATTGAAAAAAATTGCATACAAATAAGAAGTCCTAACCCTACCCTTAACCCTAACCCCTATCCCCTAACCCCTAACCCTAACACTTATCCCCTATCCCCTACCCCTAACCCTATCCACTAACCCTATCCCCTACCCCTAACCTTATCCACTAACCCTATTCTCTACCCCTGACCCAATTCACTAACCCTATCCCCTACCCCTGACCCTATCCACTAACGCTATCCCCTACCCCTATGAACTAACCCTTTTCCCCGATCCCCTAACCATAACCCCTATCCCCCAGCCCTATCCACTAACCCTATACCCTACCCTTTACCCTGTACACTAACCCAAACCCATATGTGTAATTTTCACTTACCTGAGTGTCACTAGCAGCCGTTCCTCCGGTGACACAGAGTTCCGCGTCATGGTGTCCATCCTTGTCAGCCTTGGCCTGAGCCTCTTCAACAGCTCATCAAAGAGTGGCACAGACATCCTTATGAAGTTGAGGAAACAAACCCAGGAGGCTTAAAGGATTTTTATTTTAATCTTTTGAAACAGTGAGGGCAAGAATTTGTTTTGGAACTTTTTATTTTTTTTCAATAAAAGTGGGCCAACAATCACTAAAACAATACATTGGGTGGACTGAACTCACTAGGGAGCAGTACTCTTGAGATAACAACCCCAAGAATATCATACTATATAACAGATATACTCTATTATTATTATTATTATTATTATACAGGATTTATATAGCGCTACACCATAAGGGCAGACAGTACGATTACAATACAGTTTAATACAGTAGGATTTAGAGGCCCTGCTCGTTAGAGCTTAAAATATAAGAGCGTGGGTCAAGAGATATAAGAGGTAATAAATGTAGGGAGTGGGCTGAGGGAGAAAATAAAGGTACAGTTGTTAGGTGGAGGCCAGATAAGCCTCCCCGAAGAGATGAGTTTTCAACGGTCATCTGAAAGTGGACAGGTCGGGGTAGGGAGTTCCAGATTGTGGTAGGGAGAGGCTCTAGAGAAGTCCTGGAGGTAAGCATGGGATGAGGTGACAAGGGAGCTAGAGAGCAGGAGGCCTTGGGAGACTCTAGCTTGTAATCATGTGATTCTATGTTGTGTTCTCAATCTCCAATAGCTACAAAAAGGAGTTGCTCAGAAGTTCATACCAGTTGGTCTGCAATTTTACCACCAAACAAAAAAAGCGATACTTGCAGCAATACACATTTCAAAAGGAGAAAATGAGACAGACAGCTTAACAAGATGAGAGACAAAAATAAAACAAAGCACAATTAGACTGTACCCCTTAACATGTGAATGCAGATTTTTCATGTATGACTGGATTGGACCTTTATTATTATATATCCAGCTTCCCTTAAAGTTAGATTTAACAGGTATGATAGGATTTGCCATATGAGTGGATGTGCAGTAAATATGTTACATTTTCTTCAGATGGACTTTGTTAATGGCAAAACTTTTGTGTGTTTAAGTGTATCTATGTGTGTCTTTAAAGCATGCATAACATTGTACTGACATTGTTCTCTTGGGAGTCTGCTTCTGTTAAAATGCTTTTGTATAACTTTTGCTGAATTGCTGGTCCACATGAAAATGTATATGATGGAAAGATAGAAATGTCATTTTAAATTTCCATCTGCCATTATTTTAGAAGCACTTTTACTGTAGCTTTTAATACAAAATAAAAGGCTAGTTCTGAATAACTAACTCAATTGTTTGGGGGGCACATGGAAACCCATAAGAATGACAAAGACCATTCGGTCAGCGTGGGGTTTCTACTTCTTTTGGTTAACACTTAATTGTGAGCATGGATTTACCCTTTATAACTCATATCTGCAATACATTGTTTTTTATACTGATTTTTTTTTTCAGGTTAGATTTCGTTGTAACGTCACAAGTTGTCACTCTGCATTCACTTATCCAGTAATAAGTGAGATAGTGAGTCAATCAACAGTAACTGAATTTAACGCTTAGCTCCAGGTTTTAGTGAACTTTAAATAGTTCTTTTGGATCAAGCTGGTCCAAATAAACTATTTCTTTCACTAACACATGTAGTGGCTGTCAGCGCTGTATAAAATGTATGTAGGGCGCGATGATGTCACAACGTATAATTACGTCAATACTTTTTTTTGCCATTTTGGTGCCAATGGCGGTCCTTTTTTAGTGTATTTACAAACATTAATCACATCTATGGGTGACAGTTGCCTTTGAAGACAGTTGGCTTTCAGCCTTGCTCCCATGTTGCCAGCTTCTGGGATACCTCCTCCCCTATATCCTCCATTTACCTGAGGGACTTTGATGTCTTTGGAGATAGACTCATAAACCTCAACTTGTTACAAGCATAGCTTGGACTTCTCAAAAACCACATGGATGGCTAAGTACATTTTCTCTACTTGAGTGTTATATGGCTTGAAATTTTTCTTTAATTTATACTGATAATGACTTCCACACTGGACAATCCGCTCCTCTTTATCTCCTCTCCCTTCCAATGAGGCTACATTGATGGGCACTGATAGGCTGCGGTGATGGGCACTGGTAGGCTGCATTGAAGGGCACTGGTAGGCTGCATTTATAGGCACTGATAGGCTGCATTGATGGGCACTTATGAGGCTGCATTTATGGGCACTAATGAGGCTGCATTGATGGGCACTGATGAAACTGCACTGATAGGCACTGATGAGACTGCACTGATATGCTGCACTGATATACTGCTCTTATGAGGATGCATTGATAAGCACTAATGAGACTGTACTGATGGCCACTGATAGGCTGCATTCATGGGCATTGATTAGGCTGCACTGATGGGCACTGATGAGTCTGTATTGATGGGCACTGATGAGGCTGCACTGACAGGCTGCACTGACAGGCTGCACTGATGGGCACTGATGAGGGGCACTGGTGAGGGGCACTGATGGGCACTTATGATGCTGCACTGAAAGGCTGCACTGATGGGCACTAATGAGGCTGCACTGATGGGAACTGATGGGGCTGATGAGGGCACTGATGAGGCAGCTCTGATATGCTGCACTGATGGGCACTAATATGCTGCACTGATGGACATTAATGAGACTGCACTGATGAGGCTGCACTGATAGGTACCGATAAAGTTAATGTTGTTAATATTTATTTTTGTAACTTAATTCTACATAAAACAATTAACAGTATCATCTCATGAGACTCTCTATGAGGGCATGTTTAGGGGCCGAATTAGGGATGGGGTAGGGTAGGGGTTGGGTGGGGCAACTGGTGACAAGTAACTCTTAAAGTGGTTGTATATCCTTTTTTTACATTTTTACCTACAGTTAAGCTTTATTATAGGTAAATAGATAAGATGAATATCTCCTAAACCTGTCCATTTTAGGAGATATTCACGTTGCATGCAGCCGCTGACGTCAGCTAATGCGCAGTGAAGGTCCTGCAAAGGTCCGGCAAAGGTCCGGTGTATATGGAACTTGTGGGAATGGAGGGCTCATGCGCGCATGCGTGGGAGTAATGTCATCGCGACTCCAGCCACTCACAGCACCAGAGCTATGAACCTGGAAGAAACGCGGAGGGGAAAATGTCAGTTCCCTCGATGGTGACTGTGATGCGATGCCGACGCTTTGTTCTAAGGTGGGTATTTCATAATGAGCTAGTATGCACAGCATACTAGCTCATTATGCCTTTGCCTTACAGGTTTTTTTTTTTTTTGCAGGTATACAACCCCTTTAAGGCCTGGCTTTATCTTTTCTCCCTTATTTTTTTTTTTTGGGGGGGGGTGGTGTTTGTTTGCACAACTTCCCAGCAGCTGTCATGGTTGTGTTTTAATAATTGGCCAATTCAATTATGATTAGATTTTATTAGTGGGATAGTGTATTTTGTATTTTTCCAGCTTATTAGTGTTCAATAAAGTAATTTTCTATATTGTTACATGTGTCAGACTACTTTGCTAGGTCCTTTCATAATATTTATCTAGGGATACATTGTACATTTATTTTGCACTGAGATTGAGCTTAGCATATTTTTTTCCCTTATATATGATTGCAGCGACAATTCCCTCATAATAAAACGTAATCTAAGTTCGGCTCGGTTCACACTGGGGCGACTTGGGATCCGACTTGTATGCCCTCAAGTCGCCCCAAGTCGCCCCAGAAAGAGATTTACATTTAAGTGAATGGGAGCGTCTTAATAGACACTACTGAGGTCGCTCCGACTTCAGAGCGTACTCCCTGTACTACTTTGATCCGACTTTGATCCGACTTCAGCCTATTGACTATCATTGAAGTCGGATCGCCGTCTCGCATGATCCGACTTCGGCATGCGACTTGTGCTCAGATGATCTTGAGGGGGAACTCCGCGCCAAATTTTAAATAAAAATCCGGCATGGGTTCCCCCTCCAGGGGCATACCAGGCCCTTGGGTCTGGTATGGACCTTGAGGGAAACCCCCTACGCCGAAAAAACTGCGTGGGGGGTCCCCCCCAATCCATACCAGACCCTTATCCAAGCACGCAGCCCGGCCGGACAGGAATGGGGGTGGGGACGAGCGAGCGCCCCCCCCTCCTGAACCGTACCAGGCCGCATGCCCTCAACATGGGGGGGTTGGTGCCTTGGGGGAGGGGGGCGCGCTGCGGCCCCCCCACCCTAAAGCACCTTGTCCCCATGTTGATGAGGACAAGGGCCTCTTCCCGACAACCCTGGCCATTGGTTGTCGGGGTCTGCGGGCGGAGGGCTTATCGGAATCCGGGAGCCCCCTTTAATAAGGGGGCCCCCAGATCCCGGCCCCCCACCCTATGTGAATGAGTATGGGGTACATCGTACCCCTACCCATTCACCTAGGGAAAAAGTGTCAATTTAAAAAAAAAACACTACATAGATTTTTAAAGTATTTTATTAGACAGCTCCGGGGGTCTTCTTCCGTCTTCGGGGGTCTTCTCCGCGCTCTCCGGGTCTTCTGCCGGGCTGCTCCGCTATTTTCTGCTCTTTTGCCGCTCTTTTGCTATAGCGGAGGAGCCCGGTCTGCTGCCTTCTTCTCTTCGGGGGTCTCTCCGGTTCTTCTCCGCGCTCTCCGGGTCTTCTGCCGGGCTCCTCCGCTCTCTTCTGCCGCTCTTTTGCTAAAGCGGAGGAGCCCGGTCTTCCGTCTTCTGCCCTCTTTTATCCTGATGTTGACACGATGCTCTCTGGGGCTGGAATGCACTCTGAGCGCTCCGCTCTGACTTATATAGTCCCAGCATGCCCAGGGACTGTGACGGCATAAGGGGGCGGGGTCACCGCCTATATAAGTCAGAGCAGAGCGCACAGAGAGCATTCTAGCCGGAGAGAGCGTCGTGTCAACATCAGAAGAAAAGAGGGCAGAAGACGGAAGACCGGGCTCCTCCGCTTTAGCAAAAGAGCAGCAGAAGAGAGCGGAGGAGCCCGGCAGAAGACCCGGAGAGCGCGGAGAAGAACCGGAGAGACCCCCGAAGTCGGAAGAAGACCCCGGAGCTGTCTAATAAAATACTTTAAAAATCTATGTAGTGTTTTTTTTTTAAATTGACACTTTTCCCTAGGTGAATGGGTAGGGGTACGATGTACCCCATACTCATTCTCATAGGGTGGGGGGCCGGGATCTGGGGGCCCCCTTATTAAAGGGGGCTCCCGGATTCCGATAAGCCCCCACCCGCAGACCCCGACAACCAACGGCCAGGGTTGTCGGGAAGAGGCCCTTGTCCTCATCAACATGGGGACAAGGTGCTTTGGGGTGGGGGGGCCGCAGCGCGCCCCCCTCCCCCAAGGCACCAACCCCCCCATGTTGAGGGCATGCGGCCTGGTATGGTTCAGGAGGGGGGGGCGCTCGCTCGTCCCCACCCCCATTCCTGTCCGGCCGGGCTGCGTGCTCGGATAAGGGTCTGGTATGGATTGGGGGGGACCCCCCACGCCGTCCTTTCGGCGTAGGGGGGTTCCCCTCAAGATCCATACCGGACCCAAGGGCCTGGTATGCCCCGGGGGGGGGAACCCATGCCGGATTTTTATTTAAAATTTGGCGCGGAGTTCCCCCTAAAGATTCATACCAAACACAGTGGCGGGGATCCAAGTCGGATCTCCGTTCATTGAAAGTCGGATCCACAAGTCGTGTTGAAGTCAGGTTGAAGTCGCGTTGCAAAGTCGCGTTGAAGTCGTGTTGCCCCTGTGTGAATCGAGCCTTCATCATATTATTTGTCCTGCGGACACATTTTCTTTTTTTTTTTTTTGTAAAATATATGTAGCCTCAGCTACAGTATATACAGTATACAGAGCTGTGTTCTGGCAGTGGTACAGGAACTTCCCGCCCAATTCCTGGAATAAAATTCAGAAACTGTAAAGTTTTCTGTGAATGGCTGAACAGTGCTCAGTCCATCTAAATTTTTTGGAGCTAACAAAAAACAGCGCTGTATACTGTTTGTAGCTGAGGCTACATACAGTTCATACAACACTGACAGCCACTGCATGTATTTAAAGTTCATGAAAACATGGAGTTAGGCTTTAAATATACTTGAAAAAGGAATAAACCTAGGTTTATCATAAAACAAAAAATACCCCCCTTCCCAAAAACAAAACAAAAAACAAAAACAAAAAAAAAACAACCCTCCTCAAACTGTTTTTTTTAGCTATCATTCTTCTATGTTTCTTACCATGTCTTCATAGTGGTAAATCTATTTGAAACCTGGAGGTAAAACCTGTCTGTAGAGAGTAAAGAAGGTAACACAAAGTGTAAGTTAATTGTCCTGTCTCCTCTGCATGCCCTGTGAGGACCAGAAAGCAAGCAATATGCAAAGTGCAATAGTTCAAAGTCAGAGCATCTCATCTTTGAAAGTGATGTGTCCCCATCTCATAAAACAGAACTATAGCCATGCAATAAAACATTGCTGGCAGGTAGGCTTTTGGTGCAGAATATACTTTGCATGACTCTTCTGCAAAAAAAGCTCTTCTTTTGCTTGCCAGTGTCACATCACATTCGGCTACCCATCACATTTTGCTACCCGCTGGAGTGCTCATGCGTGACACCGCAATATGCTTTCCACCACTTTGCCACAGGGCCCCTCGCGGGCTTGTTTCGCTCGCCACGCTTCGCTCGCCACGCTTCGGCCTCGCTTTGCTCGGCATAATTATAATCTAACTCTATGTCCACTTGGATGGTGGGGCTTGAACCTGGACTCTGGGGTGTGGTCACAAAATTCTGCGCAAGTGCAGATCACCACAGTGTTGAAATATGGCGCCGTCGCGCATGCACAGTCCAGCGGGTAGCCAAATTTGATGGGTCGCCATATGTGACGCTACACCAGCAGTATTTGAGCTGCACAAGAGCAACTCAGGGTAGGTTCTTGGCATGCCTTGGTGCCATGATGTATTACCTTGTGTTATAGACACAGGAGTTATGTCATCCCTGGCCAGACAATCAAGATGGCTGAACCTGAAAGAAGACCTGACAAAGATGTCGGCAGAGGCACAGGAACTTGCAGACGTTGCATCCCTGGAGGTAAAAGTAGCCTTTTGTTCTGTTTCAAGTAGGATGCTGAGATGTGTGCATTGCATTGCATGGTATAGATAAGCTTTAATTTGGAGCAAGTTTATATTATCACACTACAAAAACCCCTATGGTATCCTTTATATCATCCCCACCCTCTAGTTTGTCCTAGTTTGTAGAATATGCTCTACAGACAGGTTCTCTTTAAAGTGACAATAAACAATATGCTTATTCTTTAAAAGTAATCTATACACACCAACTATGTAATGGCCATGTAATCTATTTTTCATTAAATAATTTTTACTATGATTTTTTTTCCTCCTACTAACTTTCTCTGTGTGCTCTCTTTTTCCTCCTCACTTCCTTTTTATTGGAATGAGCAGTGCACAATAGTTGAGGTCTTGTGTCCTGCTCCACACACCCTAGTCCCTAGTCCACATTCCTTTGTCCACCTCCAGAGTGAGCAAGAGAAGGTGGCTATGTTCCTGCATACAGTGGGCCCATGGAGAACAAAGATAACCACCATCTAACAGGAAGTTGCATCACAGCAAAAAAAAAAAAAAAAAAGACTTTTGGAGATTTGGGAGAGGCTGAAGACAAAAGAGGGTCAATTTTTTAGATCAAAATAAATATTAAGTGCAATTTTTCTTTTTTAATTCAGTAACATTTTAAATGCCTAACCAAAATCTTAGACTACCCTTGACTGTTATATCACTGTACCAGTAATAATGAGAGATGCTTTGGATTTCTCAGAAGTGGGTGTGCTTGACTTATATTAATGTTAATGGGTGGACTGGACACAGTTCTTATTTTTGTGGAGTTTAAAAGAGAAAAGTATTGGCAAGTATTTACATTCAGCCTTTCTGTCAATTGGAGTGAATCCATTTACTTATACAATTTTTTTTTGCATGAGTCCCTTACAGATCGTATAAATCCTTCTTATTTGTACATACTGTACAAGGAACAGATTAACCTCCCCAGTTCAGGCTGCTACTCTAGTTAAAGAATATAAGTCATTAAACTACATAGAGACAACCATTTTAAAGGACGGGTAACCTTAATATATTAAAAAATGTGAGGACCTCTGCGCTACTAAAAAATAAAGAAAACTAGGTGTAGTGCTGCAAAATCTGATGGTATACACAAATCAACCAATACAAAGAAGGAAACAGAGTGATTTTGCGCATAACAATAAATAAAAGTGATAGTGGAGTGGTACTAAAGTGTCAAGAAATCATTATGCAAGTGAGTGGGCAATGATGAAAATAATAGTAAAAATGAGTGAATAAAAATAATCAATAAATAAGTCCAAACAGAATCAAATTATCAGCATAAGTGTTCATGAATCTTCTCCAAAAATATGGTAGGTGACGTGGGCAATAATGGATGGCATCTGTACAATAATGTGCTCACAAAGCCCTTACCTCCATAGGCATGGGTAAATGCCTTACTGCTCCGAATGATGGATGGCGGTAGAGACCAATGGGTATCACCAGTGGATGGATGTCATTCCTAGAGCTGGGTCAGGTTCGCCTCCGGGTCAGGATATGCATGTGCAGAGGAAGATAAAAGGACAGCCTCCAATTGTGTAGTATTAAAAAATCCAGTTTATTATCTAAAAGCGCTGTACAGGACATGCAAAAATACACAGTACAGCACAGGACGGCGTTCCGCCGCCACCTGTTACAAAACTTCCGGTCCGCAATATCAACAACCGGGTCAAAGATGATAACTTCCGGTTGCGTCGGCTAACGTGGGTCCCAAGGACCCACGTTGTTATTTTCATCATTGCCCACTCACTTGCATAATGATTTCTTGACACTTTAGTACCAATCCTTAATATATTGTTACCCATCATACACTAAAAAATATAATCATCTTCACAGATATAGTCCCTGGTCACAGCTGACGTCTTGTAGAGAATTCCTTCAGACAGTCTCATTCTCTCCTAAAATGCCTATTATTAAATAACTGTTTGCTGTCAGTTACATATATATTTTGAAAAATAGTAGAACATCTCAGAGCATTAAAGTGAAGCTAGAGTCACAAAAACCTGTAAACCAACACCACAAAAGAAATGCAAACACCTACTGTATATTGTATATCTTGGCACTTTTGCTTCCAGTTCTCTTGGCAAAGTCTTATATTTTAAAAATAACTATAGGTTTACTCGAAAGATTTAAAGTGGTGGTAAACTCTAGGAATAGAAGGCATTATTATAATGTGCTAGTATGCACCGCATACTAGCACATTATGAAAGATTTACCTTAAAACAAAGCACTGCAGAGGTGCGCTGTCACCACTGCAGAGGCTTCAATCTTCACCCGCTCTTCCTTCTGGGTTTGTGTACTCCGGCTGTCTGACTGGCTGAGCCGAAATGATGTCACACATCGCAGGAGTCTCGGCCGCAGCATACAGCTCTAAATGGACTGGACGGGTATGCCATTCCTTCAAAGTGCAGGCGCCGGTGATGTCACAGGCTGCTGCTGGCTAGGATATCTCCTAAATGGTGCATGCTTAGGAGATGATCATTTTACCTACAAGTAAGCCTTATTACAAGCTTACCTGTCGGTAAAAATACAAACAAAGGGTTCACTACCACTTTACCACACTGATAACATTTCCCTGGTGTTCCAAATATACTGCCAGCTTGAAAACATATTCTTTTATAGCTGTTCAAACAGTACATGCTTACTATTTAGTGTAATTTCCAAAACCTGTTGCCTAGGAGCAATGAGCATGCATATATTTTTTTTCACTAATTGCCCCTTTTGAAGCTGATAGGGCTGAAGCTCAAAGTGCTTTCTATGCATAAAGGTAAAAAAAACTTTCAGTAGGCAGCTCCTCCCCTCCCCCAGCCCCACCAATACCTGAGTCCAATCTTGATCCATTGATATGCACGAGAGCAGATGCTCTCTCCCGACGCTCTGCCTCCTCATTGACTCAGACACTCACAGCTAATGAGGAGAGAGCCCTGCTGTCCAGAAAGGGTTCATCTGCTGATGGCACTGTGGCTCCCAGATCTATAGGCTGCAATTCCAGTGTCCACCAGCGGGTGTCCCTCAGCAGCTAGAAGCTGACATCATTTCATGCAATCAGTCATCACCTGATGCTGGTTGCAGGAAGTGTATTTAACCCTTTCACTGCCAGGTCCGTATGCCGTACAGACCTACAGAAGTACCTGCAGCTGGCCAGGTCTGTACACCATACGGACCTCTTTTGTCCCTCTCCTATAAGCTCACTTCAATGACCATAAACTTATAGCAGAATAGTTTATAGCAGATTACCACCAGCTGACCAGAGTTATTAATCTCAAATGTCACCACCCCCCACCCATGCCGCCACTTCCCTCCCCCCTGCTTCTCCACCTCCTTCCACCTAAAACTGCTTCCCCCACTATCCTTTCCTTTCCTTTTCACACCCCTTCTTCCCCCCAGCACTGATTACCCCCCTCCACCCCATCTGACCCCCCCAAACTGGATCTCCTACAGCTACCATCATTAGCCACATCCCTCCTCTGCCACTCCCACCGGCTTGAGCTGCCGACTGGGGCTTGGGAGGACCTATTTGTGTCCTCCCACCTGTCAGATCGCCCCCCATACTGCCCCCGATCCATCACTGCTCAGAGCAGCACCCCTCCTTCCCTCATGCAGCCTGCAGCTTCTGCCCAGCACTGAGCTCCAGCCATCTGTCAGGCTGGGGAGCATGGGGGGAGGGGGGAGCAGTGCAGGTGGGGGTGAAGTTGGGGCTTGGTAAACATGTTTTTACCAGCTCCCTGTAGTACAGTGGGTGCAGGCAGCGATCACTATAGATCGCTCCTATATGCCCACTGACAGCTGATCAAAGTAAACCGCAAGTGTTATGCCATGTACACATGACCAGTTTAGACGCCATAATAAACTCCGACGGTTTCTCCGACGTAACTCCGACAGAATTCCATTCAAGCGGTCTTGCCTACACACGGTCAACCCAAAGTCCAACCAAAGTCCGACCGTTCAGAACGCGGTGACGTACAATTATGACGGGACTAGAAAAAGGAAGTTCAATAGCCAGTAGCCAATAGCTTCCATCTCGTACTTGCTTCAGAGCATGCGTCTTTTTTGGTCCGTCGGACCAGCATACAGACGATCGGTTTTCCCGATAGGAATTGGGTCCGTCAGAAAGATTTAGAACATGTTCCATTTCTAGGTCCGTCAGATTTTTTGAAAAAAAAAAGTCCGATGAGGCCTACACACGATCGGTATATACGATGAAAAGCTTCCATCTGACTTTTTCTGCCGGACAGTCCGCTCGTGTGTACGCGGCATTTCTATGTATCAGACTGTCAGTTTATGAATGAATGGGAAATCTCTATACAGATTCCTTATTTCATTCATGTAAAGTGCTGCAGAGAAAGGGACTCAAAAAAGAGATATGGGGGTCTGTTTAGACCTCTGATATCTCACCAAAGACCCCCCAAAAATATACATAGATATATTTAAAAATAAAGCAAAAAAAATGTAAAAAGTAAAAAAAAACAGAAAAACAAAACAAAAAAACATAGTAAGACCCAGTGACTTTTTTGGGGGACGGCAACCACTCTAGGTCCGCCGCCCGCACTCAGCCTCTCCACAGTGACACCCCCTCCCCCCGCACGCACCCCTCCATGGTAACAGTCTCCCCCTGCACGTACCCCAAGTCCAACCTTTTTCAAACCAATTAGAGCCTCAGGTCCTAATCATGTGGCCTGAAGAAAAAACTCATACAAACTTATGAGTCTGGCGCCCCTAGTGGACCGGCCTCTCCTGATAAGACCCCTTTCACATGGAGCGGACTCTGTCAAGCAGATCCGCCTGCTCATCTGTCTGCTGATCCTCGCTGAGCAGGTGCATTACAGGTCCGCCTCCTCTCCGCTGATGCAGAGCAGACTAGGACACAGCCTGCTGTTCTATATGGGGCAGTCAGACAGAAATGGACCCCCTGTCCAGTTCCATCCGATACCATCCGATCCGGTCTGCTATATGGATGGGGAGTGGGATCCCCATCCATCTGTTTTTAGCAGATCGGATTGGATGCAGGCGGGTGACACATGTCAATTTATATCAGCCTCTCCTTAGAGAACAATTGGTGGTCTGAGTGGGTCCACCTGAAAAACGGACAGGCAGACCACATCGATCTGCTTGTGTGAAAGGGGCCAAAGGCCTGGTTCACACAGGGCATACACAGAGTACGTTTACAGGGATGCACAGGTGTTCTGTGCATCTCTGTGCAGACAGTCCCATAGATGTCATTTGGGATGTAGCAACTGCACAAGCAGAGCCGTTGCTCCCAATTTTACATCCCTGTAGGTCTGCATGCATGTCCCTGAGCTCACACTGTCTGCGTTCTGGGTCATGTACCCACACCCACATGGATGTTAGATTGGGAACCATGGCTATGCCTGTACAGCTGTTGCATCCCAATTGACATAAATGGGACTGCCTGTATGGGGATGCACGACACCTGTGCGGGTAAACATGGCCCTGTATGGGCGTACACTTTAGTATGCCACATGTGAATGATGCTTTAGTAGTAATTTAGCAGGAATTTTAAGTTATGTTGTGCTTATGTGTACTATCAATGATGTTAGTGTATTTTTAGCCAAAGTATTGTTTTGATAAACATTAGCACAACTGGGGCATGGCCTGGACGGAGACCGAGATGGCAGCGTAATCTGTGAGCTCCTGTGTACCGCAGTCCAAACTCAGCTTTTAGGGGAGCCTGCACTTCCAAAATAGCATGAGCAGAACCACCAGGAGCTCTTCTGCATCCCGAGCCATCATGGATACAGGTACGCAACTGAGCAAGAACATCCCAGAGATATTTCGGACCCAGCGCCAAACGGCCGCGGCCTCGCAGGCCAAGACCACGTTCTTGCCTATCACACCATCCGGCTCTCTAACGATGGCCCCTCCTGATGCAACCCCGGGCCGAGACTTAATGCCGAGCATCCTAGACTTAGAGAAGTTTGCTCTAGATATCAAGAGCTCAATGACAGCAGCAATAGCGGACCTGAAAAATGACTTTCAGGCGGTGGCACACCGCATCGAGAATGTAGAGCAAACTTCTAAAACACAAGCGGCCGCCATTCGCCAAGTACAATCTGTGTATGACTCCCAGCTCTCCCAAATGTTTGATCTACATAGACATGTTGAAGACCTTGACAATAGGGGCCGGAGACATAATATTAGGGTACGGGGGATCCCTGAGAGTGTGGACCCTGGAGCTCTGCAACAGAACATCTGCTCATTGTTTAATGATCTAATAGAGCGCCCGGCTGATTCCCCTATTGAAATGGAGAGGGCACATCGTGCCTTACGCCCACAACCGTGGGAAAATGAACCACCTAGAGACATTGTGTGTTGTGTGGTTAATTTCCAACTTAAGGAAGAAATTCTACGCAAAGCAAGAGAGAGAGGACAGATCTTGCACAATGGAGCGGAAGTCAAACTATTTCAGGACTTGTCGCAAATCACGCTCCAAGAGCTCTGCGCCCCCTGTTGGATGCTCTAAGGGCCCGCAATATCACCTATCGCTGGAAGTTTCCGTTTGGTTTGTCAGCATCATCCAGGGGTCGCTCGGCACTACTACGCACGCCGGAAGACCTGCAGACCTTCTGCGAGCAGCTGGATCTTCCACTTATAGAAGTACCGGATTGGTATGCGCAGTTCTTTCCAGCGGAACCTTGGCTCCCGGTGTCCCTCAACCCATCCCCAAAAGCTCAGCGACACAGAACACGCAGACGCAGGGGTGACCTGGACTCTCCAAATGCCCGTGCATCACGACGCGACCTTTACCCACGCAGCCCGGGATCACCTCCCTCACCATCAGCGAGGAGAGGTCGTATGGAAGCTTAGAGTTGGTGGGCATATGATGGTCACGCTGTTTGGTTCCCCTTTTTTTTTTCTGTTCTTTTCGCTTTTATTTTTGGAGCTACCTGATATACACGCATTGGATATAGCATTAAACCTGCCTGTGACTTCTACCGAATATCATCGAGAACGTTATCCTCCGGCACTTCTGTTAACCCTATTCTCTCAGCCCTTTTACGTACTTTAATGCAAAAGATCTCTGATGAGAGGAAACCTCTGAGAAGGAGCAAAGATAAGAGGAGATAGAACGTCGGACTGTCAATTAGGCCCTCCTTCGGGGTGGTCGGTGAATGACCGTGATCTGCAATCAAGATAACACTCTCCTCCGCAGACATCATCATCGCCTCCTCCAACGTTTCCACAGAGGAACTGCAACGCACACTGTGAGGACTTCTTTGGAGCACTTGGAACCCTGCCACTACAGCCTCTGGCCTTTCACAGGGCTATTTGGGTTCGCCATAACACTAATGACACTGAAGACGACCACAAAAACAGGTGGATTTGCGGTGATAGAGGTTTGAGATGCTACCTGTTTTTGTCTGATCTCTGGGGATTCAGCGGGACTCATCCCGACATCTCGAGAACCCAAACTAGGGGTGAAGTAACTTAACTTAGTTAGGATGTTAGTAATTATATGTAGCTTATGTTGCTGTTATACTCTAGCTGACCCAGACATGAATAGACTGCAGAGGGTTTTAAGTATCTACTGTAGGGTAGACTAACAGGTGGGGATTATGTAAGCTCAAGTTAGTTTAATTTCTTTATCATATTAAGGTGTGTATCTCACCCACTTGTATACCCTGACCTGCTCTTCCTCACTTCCCCCTGGGTATCTGTTGCCTTTATATTACAGATCTTTCCCTCCTCTCTCTTATCCCATTTACTACCCTCTTTCTATCCTCCTCAGGTTTCTCTACCACGCTATTCTGCCTACCAACCCCTTCTCTCTTTTTCAACCCTAATTGCCTTTCCCCCCCTCTCTCTACCCCGAGATTAACACTAATGACACTGAAGACGACCACAAAAACAGGTGGATTTGCGGTGATAGAGGTTTGAGATGCTACCTGTTTTTGTCTGATCTCTGGGGATTCAGCGGGACTCATCCCGACATCTCGAGAACCCAAACTAGGGGTGAAGTAACTTAACTTAGTTAGGATGTTAGTAATTATATGTAGCTTATGTTGCTGTTATACTCTAGCTGACCCAGACATGAATAGACTGCAGAGGGTTTTAAGTATCTACTGTAGGGTAGACTAACAGGTGGGGATTATGTAAGCTCAAGTTAGTTTAATTTCTTTATCATATTAAGGTGTGTATCTCACCCACTTGTATACCCTGACCTGCTCTTCCTCACTTCCCCCTGGGTATCTGTTGCCTTTATATTACAGATCTTTCCCTCCTCTCTCTTATCCCATTTACTACCCTCTTTCTATCCTCCTCAGGTTTCTCTACCACGCTATTCTGCCTACCAACCCCTTCTCTCTTTTTCAACCCTAATTGCCCTCCCCCCCTCTCTCTACCCCGAGATTAAGTAAGGGCCGCTGAGGATGCACAGGGGGTTATAATGTATATTTATCATATGCTCACATGCAAAGCTCGATGGTGTCTAATATTAGGCATTTGTGTTGTCCAATGAGTGAGTTATCATTACGGTTCTTGTCTCTTTGACGAGTTTTTGTTTTTTTTCTCTTTTTTTTTCATTGTTATGTTTATTTTTAAGAACAGGATGCAAGTACGCTCTGTCTGTTGCCCAATGCAGGCTCCCCGCCCTCTCACTTGTAGTGGGGTGCATTGACATGCACAACCACTAGACGATCTTCTTGGACCAAGACGGTACACACACCCTGTGGTTTCCGTCCGTTCTCTCTACCCCACACAGCAGTCCTGATAGGACTTAGGCTGACACACCAGAACTGTTTCTCCCTAGGTGGATTAGTATTTCTATATCCATCTCTGGTTTGATTTATCTGTCCCTCTATCTCTTTTCTATCTGCTTTTCCCTATCAATTGTTTTATCCCTTTCTTTTTTACCCCCCCCCTGCTTTTCTGCTCCTCTTAGTCCTCTCCACCTTCATACGCTGAGATTCACCTCTTGTCTGACCCCCCCCCCTTTTTTTTTCTTTTTTTTTTTTTTGGGTTAGCTCCGCCCTCGTCCTCCCGTCTGAGGGGGAAAGGGTCTTAAAACTAGGGGAGGCCTATATTGTCCTCTGCTGGTGGGTCGGCCCGATTTCCCTGCCCGCCTGCAAGGATGCAGCATAGCAAAGCTATCAGTGCTCCCCTGTCACTGAAGTGCATTTCTTTGAATGTAAAGGGTTTGAATCTGCCTGAAAAAAGATCGCAAGTCCTTTCATCTCTGTCTAAACATAGAGCTCACTTCATATTTCTTCAAGAGACCCATTTTCGATCGGATGCCGTGCCCAAATTATCTAACCACATATATCGCCAGGCATTTCATGCCACTAATGCTGAAGCCAAGACCAAAGGTGTCTCTATACTAATTGCCAGACATGCTAACTTCCTCATTACAGACTCCCTTATTGACCCAGAGGGTAGGTACATTTTTCTTAAGGGTACTTTCGCCTCAAAACCACTGACGTTAGCTAACATTTACAGTCCAAACGACCAGCAGGTCTCATTCTTTCAAAAAGTATGTGACCAATTAGCAGCCTTCCAGAAGGGATTGGTCCTAATGGGGGGGACTTCAACATACCATTAAACCCCCTGCTAGACTCTTCCACGGGAGCCTCCAACTTAACATACAAAGCACTGAGACGGATCAAGCTAAACTTACAACACCTGACTCTACATGACACTTGGCGCACTATGTCACCTTCGGTAAAGGATTATACATTCTACTCGGCCCCACATCAAAAGTACTCAAGGATAGACTACTTCTTCCTCTCACAGGCAGATCTATCATATCTAAAGGAAGCAACAATAGAACCTATGTTCTTATCAGACCACCATCCGATCACGGTAACTCTCACCTTCCCAGAAGTAGAAACAAAGTCGAAAATCTGGCATCTGAACCCATCCCTAATTAAAGAAATCCCTACAATAGAACACATTCACACGCGCATCCGTCAGTATTTCCAGGAAAACACAAGTCCAGAGGTATCTCCAATCTCTTTATGGGAGGCTCATAAGTGTGTAATCCGGGGTGAATTTCTGGCCTTAGCATCGAAACTTAACAAATTGCAGCAAGAGACCATCAACTCCCTTATCCAATCGATTAAAACGCTGGAAACAACCCACAAACAGACTCAAGCCCAATCTACACTTCAGGACCTAACACGTTCCCGGTCTCTCCTTTTGGAGGAGCTGGGTAGACGTACGAAAAGACGTTACATTCTTGGCCAGAGGATCTTTTATGAGCATGGCAACAAGTGCGGCCGTCTGTTGGCCCGCTCAGTTCAAGCCTCTAAATCTTCTTCCAAGATTCACTCCTTGCGCAACAACAGGGGAGATCTCCTGGTCAAGAATGAGGACATTGCCAAAGAATTTGAGAGATACTACTCCAAACTTTATAACTTAAAGACCGACCACATCTCCCAAACCACACCCGAAGTACGCGCAAATCTAATTAAAGACTTTCTTTCCTCCTTCAGCCCCTCTCCCATGAGATCTCAACAAGCTTTAACCCTTGAAAGTGAAATATCCATCACGGAAATAGAAATAGCTGTTAAACAAATGAAGGCTGGGAAAAGCCCAGGCCCCGATGGCTTTCCACTTCAATATTACAAATCCTTTTCAGACAGTTTATTCCCCAGACTTTTGACGACCCTCAATAGTTTTTCAGATTCGCACTCCCGACCGAATGAGATGCTTAGAGCGCATATTACTGTAATTCCCAAAGAAGACAAAGACCCATCATTAGTGACAAATTATAGACCAATTTCCCTACTAAATGTAGATATAAAAATTTATGCAAAGGTCCTAGCTAATCGATTGATGCCCCTCATCCCAGAACTCATCTCCCCAGACCAGGTGGGGTTCGTCCCTGGAAGAGAAGCCAGGGACAACACGATTCGTACCCTTAACCTACACCATTGGCTTGCTTCAACTAAATCACAAGGCTTCTTTCTGTCACTGGACTCCGAGAAGGCGTTTGACAGGGTGGCCTGGGATTATATGCGAGAAACTCTCCTAGCCATCGGTCTAGGAAGCCGTATGCTTGGGTATATCATGGCCCTATACTCGAATCCCACAGCGGCAGTGAGGACCAACGGCTACCTGTCGAGCGCCTTCTCCATCAATAATGGCACACGCCAGGGGTGTCCGCTTTCCCCCCTAATCTATATACTAACCCTGGAACCTTTTCTTAATAAACTTAGACTAAACCCAGACATCCAGGGTGTAACGGTGAATAAAAGGGAATTTAAAGTAGCAGCGTTCGCCGACGACATTCTACTTTCCCTGAGAGCTCCCAGAACGTCCCTTCCGAACCTGCTTAGAGATCTATCCGAGTTTGGAAAAATTTCAAACCTTAAAATAAATTACGCAAAATCCCATGCCCTTAATGTGACTTTGACAACTCAAGAAGTTGACCACTGCCGGGAGTCATTCCCATTTCACTGGGAGAAGAGGGCAATTACCTACTTGGGAATCAAGATCCCCACGAAAATGTCCGAACTTTATCCTTTGAACCACCACGCGGCTCTTCTTAGAGTCCAAAAACTCCTAAAAGAGTGGGCAACTTTAAATGTGTCGTGGTTCGGGCAAGCAGCGTTGCTCAAAATGATGATCCTGCCCCGATTGCTATACATGATGCAAGCGGTCCCGATCCTCCTACCAGCTGGCTTTTTCTCTTCCTATAGAAAAGCGTGTTCTCCTTTTATCTGGAAAGACGCTCCTCCCCGTATCAAATTCACACGTCTGACACTGGCCAAACAGAGAGGAGGTATAGGTTTGCCAGATCTACATAAATATTATTTAGCCTGCCACCTTACCAGGATCGCAGATTGGAACATCCATGCTAGTGAGAAAGCGTGGGTCTTCCTAGAGAAAGCCTTTTCAACTCGTCCCTTGCATTTACTACCCTGGCTGCATCCAAGCAGCTGGCCACAGATCCTATCTACACACCCACTTATCCATCCTTCTCTCAGAGCATTTAAGAGGACGGGCCGGACCGCGAATCTCACTACTACCCCGGGCCCTCTGACAACATTAAGAGGGAACCTGGCATTCCCACCTGGGGAGCTTAACTCTTTCCTGCGTAAGGAATGGCCTTTTGAAGAGGTTCTGGCCCAGCAGTTCTATAGCGATAACAAACCCATCACATTAGAGAAACTCAAAACAATGTCAGTGTCGTCCACTTTCTCGTTCTGGACCTATAGACAAATTAGGCACTTCTTAGAAACCCAAGCACACCAGGCGTGCTGGTCGCGACCCCTAACCCCGTTCGAGACCCTTTGCCAACACAAAACCCAACAACGACATCTAATCTCGCTCATCTACTCGCTTCTTTCAGAAGACCTTGATCATTCCCCAGCCCCGTCTCAGACATCGTGGAACAACGAAATGCAAGCACATTTGACAAATGAGGACTGGACCACAATCCATGAATATGCTCATAAGAGCTCATTGAATGTGGCCATTCAGGAAAATGGCTACAAGATTGTCATTAGGTGGTATAGGACCCCCTCCCGGCTCCACAAGTTTTCGGCCGATATTCCTGACACCTGCTGGCATTGTGAACGGGAGGTGGGTACTATGCTCCACGTATGGTGGACATGTGAAAAACTTCAACCGTTTTGGAAACAGGTCCATGACCTCATTTCTCAGGTCACCACATTTTCCCTCGATTATACTCCAGCTCAATTCCTCCTACACCACACCTCACTTTCCAGGAAAACATACTACAAGTCCTTAGCCATGCACATGGTAAACGCAGCAAGATTATGCATCCCTAAACACTGGCGCTCCACGAGCATACCGACAATCGGAGAATGGTTCTCAAGAATATCTATGATCAGGGATATGGAGGAACTGATCCACATATCTCAAGACAGAATGCACAAATTTTCAATTATATGGGCTTGCTGGTCCCACTTCACGACCACAGACAAGTACCGTCATTACACCCAATAAAAATATTGGGGGAAGTGTACGCCGAACCTTGGGTGGTCCACGGCGGGTGGGCGAGGAGCGGAGAATTCCTAAGATCTTCCCCGTGTCTGTGTCTTCCCCCTCTACTTTTCTCTTTTCTTAGCTCTAATCCCCTGTCTTTAAGTTTATAGCTTCTCTCTACCCCCTGACTGTTTGGAAACGTGGGTAAATCATTGGTTTCCCTCTGGAAACAGACACTTAGTCTGATGAGGGAGCTCGGTACTACATACACCCTCCAGGACCCGAGCGGACTGATGGGGTTCCTGCCCGGTAATGTTGGTTTACAAGCACTGGTTTAATAGGCTCTCCTGCCCCCTGTATTTTGCAGGGGGCGGAAGAGGGGGGGAGGTGAAAATTGAGAGTATGACCCTTCGCCCTCAGACGCTATGTATGCACTAACTAATGGAAAGAGCGCCTTGATAAACCTGGAGGAGGCCTCTAAGCAATTTCAAATTTGATTGCCTCATATTTTGAAATATGTACCCCATTGTTTCCCCCTTTTTCTTTGTAATGATTCCTTTTTGTTTGTACTTATTTTCGTCTGTACAAATACATGTAAACTTAAACGTGATACAGTTGTTTATCTTGCAAATTTTGAATAAAATCTTTATGGAAAAAAAAAAAAAAAACATTAGCGCAACTATTGCAGTGCCTTCAAAATCAGCAGCACCTTCTTTTTGTTCTACCAGCCATGTGCTTTCAGAAAATATATGGTTTGGGGAGTCTTTTAGGAACTCGGAAAGTAAAAAAGAAAAACCTCCAGGTTTTTAGAGAAATTTTTGCGTATATCCAATTTTTTATTATTTCTCAAAAATGCGCAATTTTAAATTTGCAAATATTTGTTACTTATTAACTCAATACAGGTTAAGCTTTTATATATAGATAGAATTTTGTAAAATTTGCTGTGTTTGTATCTTCTAATATTAATTTTAGTGTATTTTTAGCAAAAATATTGTTTGGTAAACATTTGTGCAAATATCATGGGGCCTTAAAAATTAGTAGTGCCTTCTACTATTATTCTACTATCAGAAAATATATGGTTTTGGGGGTCTTTAACCACTTACCGGCCGCCGCATGACTATATACGTCCTGACTTTGAAGAAGGATATCTCGGTAATGGCATCAGCTGCTGCCACAACCGAGGTATCCAACTCTTCAGGCGGCGGTTCGGTTACGATAATGGTGGTCTCTGCGGCGGATTCACCGCGAGATAACTGTTATCGGTCACGCCCTCTGCCACTTACCGGAGCCGTCGGCAGCAGAGGCGATCGGGACCTGTCCGTGGCTGGGTATGGAGACGAGTGAGGCTAAGATGACCCATCTCCATACCATGTGAAAAGGAAAGATGTGTATATATCGTGCTGTCTTCTATAGATTAAACTGAATAAGCAACTGACACACAACAAGTGATCTAATCTTGCAAAGGAATATACTATGTGGGAAAGTGCAGCACTAGAAAGTATTTAAATAGTCTATAACGCTATTTGATATATTACAAGCAGTGATATTTTTATCAGTGAACTGGATCCATAAATCTGTGATACCACATAAAAATATCATGTAAAAGATAAGTATAATTAAGTAATGGTATTGGTTTCATAAACTTAGGCCATATAAAGTTGACACATAAACTTAGTCCATATAAAGGTGACACAACAAAATGTGACACAAAAAAATAGTAAGTGTGTTGATAGAAGATCCACCACCGCTCTTAGTAAAGGCTTACCAGAAAGATTGGACCCAGATGGGCTTATACCCACTGGGTCAATCAGGCTTGTAAAGTGGGGATCCTTGATGGTAGGTACCACAGAGGACACAGTTCCAGGTGGCCCGGGTGCTTGCAAAGATGTGTTTTTTAAAGATAGGTCCAATCAGGCATCAAAGTTATATGTGAAAGAAATATGAGAGCTCATAGCATAATACGGAAAAAAAAAGGCTCATAGCATGTTTATTGAGGGTAAAAACACTCACATTTCTTGAAGATAAAAAAGAGCTTTGTAATTAGAATGTATGGCAGTACCAGTGGTGTCAGTAGTCCATCCCAACGCGTTTCGTCCTCTAGGACATCATCTGGGGTACCGCACCACTGTATGTACTGCCCTATATATACATTAAGAAGGACCCCCATGTTGAGACGTGGCTCCAATTGAATGCGCTGTTCAATAACAGTAACTTCCGGGTATGGAAACTGGCACTGACAGCGTGCGCTGCAAGCCTCGCTCTAAGTGGGGTCATTTGGAGTGCACAGATGTGAAGTACATCGTACTGGCAAAGTGCGTTGCAAGCCTCGTCCTTACTAAGGGGAGACACCCGAAACGCATGCTTGGAGCGCGGAAGTACATCAGTAGTACGACGTCTAGATTGAAAAGCTGACGTCATGACGTCATAACGCTGCCTCCCAAGCCTCCATTCGGGTAGAGACAAGTGGAGCACATAGCGGGGATATCTTAGTGTTGACAGCGTAACGTTACCTCAAAGGTTTATATGTAATTAAAGGGTAGTAATACCCGTAGCAGAGTACCTTACTTTGAAGATTAACATACGCATAACAAAAATGTTAAAATAAAATAACATATGCGTATAAATATAGGATAAAAAGTATATACTAAAGGACCAAATGTTAGAAAGTGTGGACATATTACAAAGACAATGTATTTGTGTCCCACAGATTCTTAGAAGTAAGACAGCTGTGATGACAGGACAATATAAGTGTGTATATTAGAAGGTATATACACAAAAAATAGTTATATTTCAGAATGGCATTTAAATGACAAAAAGCGAAAAAAGAAAAGAGGGGACCCGCAGATTTTAAACTGAAAGAAATGGTAGTGTTCATATTATAAATACATGTAGAAATATAAAAATATATAATAATATAAAAATGGAGATAGAGCCACGGCCCAACCTGGAACCCCATCTCAAAGTATTCATATACTAAATAAAATTATATGAACAATACACCCCAGTGTAACCAAAAATTCAAAAAAGGATAAGAGACAGAAACAAGAAAATGACAAAACACACTTGTAATCATTTAGGACTGGTTAATGAAGGCATTGATATCCCACTCGACATTGAGCCCCAATGGCGAGTGGGATTGGAGCTCATATATCCAGTACGTTTCTAACTGTGACACGCCCTGAGTCAAAGCCCCTCCCCTCCAGGGGGGGACATGTCTATCTATAATAAGGAATTGTGATCCAGTTGGATCTCGGTTGTGATACTGTCTATAGTGCCTGGGAACAGTGTGTTTGGTATCACCCCAATGATTTTTGCGACATGTTCGCCTACCCGGACGGAAAAGGTCCAAGTAGTACGGCCTACATAGTGCTTCCCGCACAGGCAGGTAATAAGATATACCACATATCTAGTTGCTCAGGTACAGAACATTTTGATGGAGTAAGTTTTTTGATGAAATTCTAAAGTTTTCTGTCTGCCACATATATTGTGTTGACACACTGTGCACTTTTTGCATGGAAAATAACCCACTATCTCATGAAAGAAGGTGGGACGTCTAGGGGGGTCTATAATATTAGGAGCAATTTTATTCTGTAAAGAAGGAGCTCCTCTATAGATGAGCTTGGGTCGTTCCGGTAGGATAGTACCAAGGACGTGATCGTTCTTGAGCACTTCCCAGTGACGTTCAACGATGGTTTTAATATCTCTGTGCTGAGTTGAAAAAAGAAGTCAACATAGAGTATTTGAAAGATTCATTGGTTATGCAAGGAGTTTTGGGAGTCAATAATGATCTCCTATCGATTTGCATGGCATGTTGTACTTCCAATTCCAAAGTAGCTGAATCATACTCCTTATCTAGAAATTTTTGTTTCAGGGACAGTGCCTGGACTTGAAACGTGTCAATACTGGTGCAGTTCATTCTCAGCCTTAAAAATTGGCTGCGAGGAACTGATCTAAGCCAAGATTTATGGTGGCAACTGTCGGTGGGTATAAAGCTGTTACGATCAGTTGGCTTGAAATGAGTTTGAAATTTGAATTGTCGAGAACTGATCTCAATATCTAGATCAAGGAAGTGTACTTTTGTTGAGCTGTATTCAAGGATTAGGGAAATCCCCCTATCATTGCAATTAAGAAATGAGAAAAAATCTTCGAGAGACTCGGGGGAGCCATCGCAAAGGAGGAGGATGTCCTCTATATATCTGGCCCACAGGACCAGGGATGATCTATGTTCTGAATAGACGACATCCTCCTGCCACTTGGCCATAAAAAGATTGGCGAGACTAGGGGCGAACTTAGCCCCCATTGCTACGCCCTTATGTTGTAAAAAAAAATTAATATTAAACCAAAAATAATTATGTGTTGTGGCGAACTCTAATAGTTTAATAACGTATTGTCTTTGAATATCAGTAAGAGACGGGTCTCTATTTAAAAAGTGTGAGACTGCCTCGACACCAAGAGTGTGCGGGATGCAAGTATATAATGATGCCACATCCGCAGTGGCTAGCAGATAGTCACCTTGCACATCAATACCTTCCAACAGTCTGATGGTGTCTGATGTATCTTTCAAATATGATGGTGTTTTTTTAACCAACGGCTGTAAATAAAAATCAATATAACGACCAATGCGAGATGTTACAGAATTTATACCGCTTACTATTGGTCTCCCTGGTGGATGCAGGGGGTCCTTATGAATTTTGGGTAAGTGATATATTGTAAGAATCCTGGGTGCTGTGGGTATTAAGTAGGCTTTCTCTTTTTTGTTTAATACCTGTCTATCGAATGCTTTATTGACTAGTAAAATCAAGTCTTTTTTGTATCGGTTGGTAGGATTGTTGGGGAGTTCCATGTATGTATCATGATCGCTAAGGATCCTGTGCATCTCAGAAATATAGTCGGATTTGTCCATTACAATAATTATGCCCCCCCTTGTCTGCTGGATGGACAATAAGATCTTTCTTTTCACATAATGATTTCAAACCCCTCTTGTTTAAAGAGTGATTATAGTGTTTCTTAATGGGTAAACTGGCTAGGTCATTAAGAACTAAATCCTTAAAGATGGTAACCAGGGGCATAACTACCAACATAGCGACCCATGCGGGTGCTATGGGGCCCACAGCCGAGTGGCCCCAGTGAGGATAAGAGCACCGCCGGCACAGTCTCCCAGCCAGGGGAAGAGAGAGGAAAGGAAGAGGCGAGCTGTCCGTATCAGCAGAGAGCTGAATTGCCCGATGTAAGAGCTTTCATTAGAATTTTCAGTGTTCCCGGGGCTCACGTCACATAGCTCCACCTTTTGGCCCGGTGCCTTTGATAGACAGAACGCCGATCCAATGCGGGACATGTGACATCATCAAAGGCGTCGGGCCAAGAGGTGGGGCTATGTGACGATGAGCCCCGGGAAGACAGGAAATTCAAATGAAAGCTATTACAGTGGGCAATCCTGCTTTCTGCTGATCCGGGTGGCTTGCCTCTTCCTCTGCATTGGTGGGGCTGTATGGGGCACAGGCAGACCAGGCTGTATTGGGCACAGGTCATGCTGTATGGGGCACAGGTCACGCTGTATTGGGCACAGGTCACGCTGTATTGGGCACAGGTCACGTTGTATGTGGCACAGGTCACGCTGCATTGACACTAGGGCAGCTGTGGGGGGGGGGCTGTTTGCAAGGGGGCCCCATACAACATTTTGCTATGGGGCCCTGCTATTTCTAGTTACGCCCCTGATGGTAACCGCAGGTGTGGTTGGTACAGGGGGATTAAATAAAGAAGGGTTTGCTAGACCTGAATGTACTGTCCCTGAGGTCATGGCCCGTTCTGTATGTGGGGCTGTATTGGAAATAAGATAGCGTTGAATATTGATTTTCCTAATGAATTTCTGAACATCAATGAACGTGTTGAACTTATCCAATTTTTTTGGGGGGGGGCAAACTTGTCAAGAATAGCCAATTCTTCTTTAGTTAATTGTTTTGTGCTCAAATTAAATACTCCTTGGCCTGTTAGACTCTTTTTCTTTTTCCTCTGAACTCTCCTCCCCCCTCTGGAGCTTCTCTTGGGTCTGAAGACCTTTGTGGTCCTTGCCCATCCTGATGAAAATCCTTACTGTAAAAGCCGTGGCCATATTGACCCTGGCCATAGGGGGTTCCATCATATTCATCTCCATAATCATTATAATTATCATGGAGAGGAGCAAATCTATTCTGAGTGCTAATGGGGGGGTGGTTGTAATAATGGGAGTTGCGGTCATGGGGTGTACCATAATGATTGTATCTCCTAGGAGAATCTGTAAAAACCAGGTTTCCCTGTTCATAGGGTGGCCTGAAGTTATATTGGTTAGCTTTGGGTTTCTCTCTTCTTCCTTCTTTTTGGTAAAATTACCAGTACCACCTCTAGATGTATGAGGTGGAGTATAGTAACTGGGATGTCTACCCCTCTGGGGGGGTGGGCACTCCCTGCTATTGTAAGAATTAATCCTAGGTTTAGGTGGAACTCTGGGATGCCTATTGTTGGCTGGATTTGTATTTCCCTGGTCTCCAATAGGTTGTATAGCTGGTTGATTGGCTACAATAGGAGGGTCAGGGTGGGGATAGGTGTGATGGTTGCCTGCCATCTAAACACCATCCCTGACTTATAGTCCCCAACATCCCTGGAATATTTTTTGTGTTTTTTATTCTTTTGATCTCTATCTTCTTTCTCCAGATGTAACTGGAGATTGGAAGAAAGAGAGTTGTATTCAGAGGAGTTCTTGTGGGCTGAAAGTTTATCTTTCAGTTCCTTAATCTCATTGCCCAATGCTTGGAGTCTGATGTTTTTTCTTGTAATGAGAAAACCAAGGAGTTTGGTACCCATCTCATTAAAGTAATTATACCAAGATTGTAAGTCTGAATCTCCCTGTTGTGGGTGAACTTCCCACCTCAGGCTTCTGGGAACCATGTTTTCTGAATCATATTGTTCGAGAAAGGCTATATCCCACTGAAGGTGTAGTTCTGAGGTCATAGTGTTCTTTAATCTTAAAAAAAGACCTCCTATTTCAGTGTCATTATTAGTTAATGTAAATACACCCTCAGTGTTAACTTTGCGTGTTGCCCTGTAATCAAATACATCCATTTAGGAGTGTGAACCTGTACGGTATGTGAGACTGCAGCGATATAGATAGATCAAACAAAATGTGAAAAGGAAAGATGTGTATATATCGCGCTGTCTTCTATAGATTAAACTGAATAAGCAGCTGACACACAACAAGTGATCTAATCTTGCAAAGGAATATACTATGTGGGAAAGTGCAGCACTAGAAAGTATTTAAATAGTCTATAAGGCTATTTGATATATTACAACCAGTGATATTTTTATCAGTGAACTGGATCCATAAATCTGTGATACCACATAAAAATATCGTGTAAAAGATAACTATAATTAAGTAATGGTCTTGGTTACATAAACTTAGTCCATATAAAGGTGACACATAAACTTAGTCCATATAAAGGTGACACAACAAAATGTGACACAAAAAAATAGTAAGTGTGTTGATAGAAGATCCACCACCGCTCTTAGTAAAGGCTTACCAGAAAGATTGGACCCAGATGGGCTTATACCCACTGGGTCAATCAGGCTTGTAAAGTGGGGATCCTTGATGGTAGGTACCGCAGAGGACACAGTTCCAGGTGGCCCGGGTGCTTGCAAAGATGTGTTTTTTAAAGATAGGTCCAATCAGGTATCAAAGTTATATGTGAAAGAAATATGAGAGCACATAGCGTAATACTGTTTAAAAAAAGGCTCATAGCATGTTTATTGAGGGTAAAAACACTCACATTTCTTGAAGATAAAAAAGCGTTTTGTAAGTAGAATGTATGGCAGTACCAGTGGTGTCAGTAGTCCGTACCGACGCGTTTCATCCTCTAGGACATCATCTGGGGTAAGAAGGACCACCATGTTGAGACGTGGCTCCAATTAAATGCGCTGTTCAATAACAGTAACTTCCGGGTATGGAAAATGGCGCTGACAGCGTGCGCTGCAAGCCTCACTCTAAGCAGGGACATTTGGAGCACACAGATGTGAAGTACATCGTACTGGCAAAGTGCGTTGCAAGCCTCGTCCTTACTAAGGGGAGACACCCGGAACGCACGCTTGGAGCGCGGAAGTACATCACTAGTACGACATCTAGATTGAAAAGCTGACATCATGACATCACAACGCTGCCTCTCAAGCCTCCATGCGGGTAGAGACAAGTGGAGCGCATAGCAGGGATATCTTAGTGTTGACAGCGTAACGTTACCTCAAAGGTTTATATTTAATAAAAGGGTAGTAATACCTTCTCTGTAACTCAAAACATGCAGCCTTTTTAAACGTCACCTATGGAGATTTTTAAGGGTAAAAGTTTGACGCCATTCCACGAGCAGGCGCAATTTTGAAGCGTGGCATGTTGGGTATCAATTTTCTCAGTGTAACATTACCTTTCACACTATGAAAAAAAAATTGGGCTAACTTTACTGTTGTCTTATTTTTTTAGTCAAAAAAGTGAATTTTTTCCAAAAAAAGTGTGCTTGTAAGACCGATGCGCAAATACGGTGTGACAAAAAGTATTGCAATGACTGCCATTTTATTCTCTAGGGTGTTAGAAAAAAATGTATAATGTTTGGGGTTCTAAGTAATTTTCTAGCAAAGTTTTTAACTTGTAAACACCGAGTCTGAAAAAGAGGCCCGCAAACACTGAAAGCTATAAGGGAACAATGAAAACCTTCAGATTTTTAGAGAAATTTAGATAATTACATTTTTGTGTACCTTCAGTTTTCATCATTTTGCAAAAAAGGCGTAATTTAAAAAGCACAAATATTTGTTATTTATTAACTCAATACATGTTTTATATTTAGTAGGAATTTAGCAGAGATATTGTAAAATTTGCTGTGTTTATATCTGCTAAAAATTATTTTAGAGAATTTTTAGCAAATATAGGGGGTTATTTACTAAAGGTAAATCCACTTTGCACTACAAGTACACTGCAAGTGCACTTGGAAGTGCAAAAAATAGGAAGTAGTGCTGCACAAATACAAAGTCCTTAAATAACATATAGCAGATGTAACAGGTGAAGTAAGTGACAGGAACCACCAGTGGACACTCCGGACGACAGAAAATAACTTAAAAATTACCGTGATCCCTCCACCGCACATGGGTGGCCCCTCACCTGAGATAATCGACCTGAAACAGGTCATACAGCATAAATATCACACAATGAGTAGACCGATCCGAAAGATGGTAGCTTCTTGTTCATAATTCAGCACTCTCATTTTTAGAATGCTAGCTCCCTAGCTGCCACGCGGATCATTTGCCTTCAAAATTTGCGAATCATATAGGTATGTGATATGATTCGCACTCAATATTTGCTATTTGTTTGTTTATCAGAAGAGGCAGCCACCTCCTGATGACGTCACGCAAGAACATGGCATGGCAGTGCGGGACCTGAGCGTTGGCAGCAGAAAGGTGTCTCTCACCAGTACAATGCTGGATCTTTCAGGAACAGAAATTCATAAACTGTTGAAGGCAAATGATCCACGTGGCAGCTAGGGAGCTAGCATTCTAAAAATGAGAGTGCTGAATTATGAACAAGAAGCTACCATCTTTCAGATCGGTCTACTCATTGTGTGATATTTATGCTGTATGACCTGTTTCAGGTCGATTATCTCAGGTGAGGGGCCATCCATGTGCGGTGGAGGGATCACGGTCATTTTTAAGTTATTTTCTGTCGTCCGGAGTGTCCACTGGTGGTTCCTGTCACTTACTTCACCTGTTACATCTGCTATATGTTATTTAAGGACTTTGTATTTGTGCAGCACTACTTCCTATTTTATGTTTTAGAGGTGTTGCTGAATTTGCCTTAGTGTCTGCTTGCATCTAGTATTTATGTCCGTTGGTTAGTCAGCGCTGAATTTATCTATACTAGACACTTGGAAGTGCAGTTGTTGTAGATCTGAGGGGGACATGCAAGGAAAATAAAAAACAGCATTTTTTCTTGCACATGATTGGATGATAAAATCAGCAGAGCTACACCTCATTTGAGAGCTTCCCCTCAGATCTACAGCGATCTACAGCGACTGCACTTACAAGTGCACTTACAAGTGCACTTTCGGTGAACTTGTAGTGCAAGGTGGATTTGCCTTTAGTAAATCAACCCCATAGTGTTTTGATAAACATTTGCACAAACATCGTGGGGCCTTAAAAATCAGTAGCACCTTATTTTTATGCTACTGGTCCTATGCTTTCAGAAAATATATGGTTTGGGGGGTCATTAACAAACTCTGAAAGCTGTAAAGGGAACTATGAAAACCTTCAGATTTTTTGAGAAATGTGGTTATTTATATTTTTGCATACGTTCAGTTTTCACCATTTTGCAAAGAGGCATAATTTAAAAATGACATTTAAAAATTACAAATATTTGTTATTTATTAACTCCATACAGGTTAAGCTTTTATATTTAGTAGGAATTTAGCAGGAGTTTAGTAAAACTTGCTGTGTTTATATCTGCTAAAAATTATTTTAGAGAATATAATAAAAATATATTGTTTTGATAAACATTTGCACAAATATCGTGGGGCCTAAAAAAAATCATCAGCTTTTATATTTACTAGAAATTTTGTAAAATGTACTTTTTTTATCTGCTAATAATGATTTTAGTGTATTTTGATGAAAATATTGTTTTGATAAACATTTGCACAAATATCATTGTGCCCTAAAAATTGGTAGCACCTTATTTGTATTCTACTGGTCATGTGCTTTCAGAAAATATATGCTTTTGGGGGTCTTTAACAAATTCTGAAAGCTGTAAGGGAAAAAAATGGTCTGGCCACCTGAGTGTAAAAATGGAGCACAGGGCCTGGCAGCGAAAGGGTCAAATCCTGTGCATGCTCTTCCTCACTGCCTTGATATTATCTCCATGTGCCTCTGACCTGCGTTCCAGTGTTCCTGTATCCTGCAGATTGTTTTCTGTTCCTGGACCCTGATCCTGACCCTGCAGCCTGATCCCTTCCTACCTGCTTACTCCATCTCCTGTTACCCTTTTCCTATCCTGTCTTGTTCACAGCTCCCTCTGCTGATCTCCTGTGTATGACCCTGGTTCTGTTACGATTACAATTTGTTTATCCCACTTTCTGTATATATTTGGTTTGGGCAGTTGTTCATTGTGTGTCACTATTGTTGGGTTATCTGGTTTGATTTATGCAGTTTTAGTCTACTCAAGGTGCGTTTACTTATGTGTTATTTACTTATTTTTAAATAAATGATATTATTCTACGCTCTACTTGTGCCTAATAATGTCCACACATTTCTAGTCACACCAGTTCCTGACACCTGCTCTGTGTGTCTTAAGGGCACACAGAGCGGGGCTTGGGATTGATCATGCACGAGTGTCCCCATAGCAAGCTGCTATGTCCCACCAGGAGCACTGGTGGGAATCCAAAAGAGGATCGGGGTGGCAAAACCATAGCACAGAAAAGGTGAGTATAACAATATTTGTTATTTTTTTTAAATACTTTTTTCACCATTGGTTTCACGTTAAAGCCCAACATTAATAGGTTTAAAAAATCAGTAAAAAAAAGGCAGCTCTGATTGTAATTCCCACATTTTGTCGGCCACTGTTCCAAGCATATTCCCCACTCTGAGGTCCAGGGGCTGTGCTATCAAGTTGGTTTGGCCTCACAGAACCATGCTGCAAAAAATAAAACTTGTGTTACTATGTTAGTGCCATTCTCTGCAAAACTTAGGACTACTCATCACCACCAATGCCATGAGAAGATTAAGAGGTCCCATGATGTGACCAGACAGCAGACCACTGAAAAAAATGTATGTATATACAAATTTTAATAAAATAAAAAAAAAACTGATGGAGGAGAAGTGAATTCCAAGGGGGAACAGAAAAGGAAATGGGGTGGAGAGTCCATAGCCCCCCTAAACTATTATAATCTTAGTTTCCCTTGGAGAATACATCAGCAATCACTTTCGATGAAATTTTACAATTATTTAAAGTGTAAATTAAAGACAAACCTTTTTTTTTTAGTTTTGTATAGAGTGGAGAGGGATTAAAACCTGTAAGGTTTTATTGCTATTTGTGCCACTGCTATGGAGAGTCACTCTCTCTATTTGTCCTGTTGATTGTTATCATTAAAAGTGAAAGTAAAAGAAAATCCCAAATTTTGGGTTAACACCAGAACAGTAATAAAGGGGAATCTTTCAATGGAGACACTAGTTCCGCTGATCCTGGTGACACACCAGGATTCCTTCACTTTGGAGGGATTTCTTCTCCTTTCTTGTTTTTGGCTAGGGTCTGTTTCACAGGGGCTTTAGCTTCTGTTAGAGCAGAGTGAACAGCAAGTTTTGACAAAGCATTTGCAAAGCATTAAAATTCACCTCCAGTTTGCAAATACTAGACACAGATCCTAATGGGAGTGTTGATTGCCACTTTAAGCAAGCTGCTAACAGACTTTAGCACTTCATGAAGCTTGATGAAAGCCTGCCGAAGCATGCTAGCAGCTTGCTTAAAATGGCGATCCACATCCATTAGGATCTGTGTTCAGCATTTACAAACTGGAGTTGAATGGTACTTTAACTACTTCCCACTCGCCCACTGTACTTAAATGGCGGGGTGGGAATTTCGAAATTCAGAGTTAACATACCGGTACGCCACTCAGAACGAGTGCCCACGTGCGGCTGCGCGATCCTGTGATGGCTGTGATTTTTCGACCCAGCCAAACACTGATCGGAATATGGGTGCTGTGATTGGCCTTCCTGATCACGTGATGGCTGTGTCCAATAACAATGTACACAGAGACACGTGTTTCTTTGACAGTTCTCCCCACTGAGCTCAGTGAGAGCTCAGTGTGGGGGAGGGGGAGCAGGGGATGCTGCAGCCTGTACTGACAACTCTCTTTGTAGGGGATGATTTTACACGGAGACTTGTCACAAACTGCAGACATCCCCACACATAGTACACCAAGCACCACTGTTCCTGTCCCATAAACCTCTGTCCAAGTGTCTCAATGAACATCTGTACCAGTGCACAAAACATCTGTCACAGTGTCCCTATGAACATCTGTTCCAGTGCACAAAACATCTGTCACAGTGTATGTGCCCCATGAACATCTGTAACACTGCACAAAAACATCTGCAAGTGTTCCACTGTGACATCAACATCTGTCAGTGTCTGCTGTGGATGATCAACATCTGTCACAGTGTACAAGTGCAAAACATCATCTGTTAGTGCACCAGTCCCCCCCCCACACACACACACACTCCATGCTCACATGCAAAGTGGAACGCACACATTGGTCCAGTATGTATATAAGTAAATGGCAATCACAATGAGGTATTGCCACAAACATCAGAGCAAGAGCAATAATTCTAGCACCAGACCTCCTGTGTAACTCTAAACTGGTAACAAATAAAGGCTTATAAAGCTTTGCCTATGGAGATTTTTAAATACTGTTATACAATACAAAAATGTGGGTGTTATATTGTCTCTGTGTGCATTGAAATGAATTAAACTGTATTTATGATTCTAAACATTGTTGCACAAATCCTGTGTGACATAGATATTTGCAAAACACACATTTTTTTCTCTTGCGCCTCTGCTACAAAAATATATAATGTTCTGAGTAATTTTCTAGCAAAAATACAGACTTTTACTTGTAAACAAAAAGTATCGAAAGAACGCCTGGTCTTAAAGTGGATAATGTCTGAAGGTGCTCCCTGCATGTTGCACCTCTCTATGTGGCTAGACTGTGAAAAACCTAACACATGTGGTATTGCCATACTAAGAACAAGTAGCAGAATGTGTTTTGGGGTGTAGTTGTAAGTATACCTATGCTGTGTGTGAGAAACAACTTGTTAGTATGACTATGTTTGTGACAAAAGAAAAAATTGATTTCTAGATTTTTCAAAGAATTTTTGGAAAAAAAATTACAACTTCAAAAAAACTCGCCATGCCTCTTACTAAATATGTTGGACTGTCTACTTTCCAAAAAAGGGTCATTTGGGGAATATTTGTACTGTCTTGGCATGTTAGGGCCTCAAGAAATGAATGAAATGACGTGGATCAGTACATCAGGTGTGATCAATTTTTAATGCTTGTAGACTCTATAACTTTCACACAGACCAAATAATATACACTGATTTGGGTTATTTTTACCAAAGAAATGTAGCAGTATAAATTTAGCTTCAAATTAATGAAGAAAAATTACTTATTTGCAACATTTTATAACAGAAACTAAAAATTGTCAAAATTGTCGGTCTTTTTTCATTTGTAGCACAAAGAATAAAAATCCAGCGATTAACCACCTCAATACTGGGCACTTTCACCTCCTTCCTTCCCAGACCAATTTTCAGCTTTCAGTGCTCTCTCACTTTGAATGAAAATTACTCAGTCATGCTACACTGTACCCAAATGAAATTTTTATCATTTTGTTCACACAAATAGGGCTTTCTTTTGGTGGTATTTATTCACCACTTCATTTTTTATTTTTTGTGATATAAGTGAAAAAAGAGCGAATATATTGAAAAAAAACCAAAATTTTCTACTTTCTCTTTTAAAAGAAACCAAAAAAATTAAATTTTGTCGAAAATTTAGGCAAAAATGTATTCTACCACATGTCTTTGGTAACAAAAATCCTGATAATTGTATGATCATTGGTTTGTGTGAAAGTTATAGAGTCTACAAGCCATGCTACGCATTATTGAAAATGTATCAATCCTAATGCACTGATGGCCTAATGCACTGATCTCATTTCTTGAGGCCCTAAAATGTCAGGACAGTACAATAACCCCCCAAAAGACCCCTTTTTGGAAAGAAGACAGTCTGAGGTATTTAGTAAGAGGCATAGTGAATTTTTTTAAGTTGAAATTTTTTCCCCACAATGCTTTGGAAAATTAAGAAATATAGATTTTTTTTTTTTCTTCACTAAATTGTCATATTCACAAGTTATTTCTCACACATGGTGCAGGCATAATTGCAATTACACCCCAAAATACATTCTGCTATTCGTCCTGAGTATGGCGATACCCCATGTGTGAGACTTTTCCACAGCCTGGCCACATACAGAGGCCCAACATCCATATATCACCATCAGGCGTTCTAAAGGCATAAATTACACATTTCATTTCCTGAGTACCTATCACATTTTTGAAGGCCCTGGAGCACCAGGACAATGGAATTACCCACAAAATGACTGTCAGAGAGGTTACCTGGTTGGGCGCCAGTGCGCGTTGGTGCCCGTGTCTCTGTGCGTGCTGGGGCGCGTGTTCCTGGGGACACTGGCGTGTCTGGTCTGACCGGCCGTGGCGTGCAGGGTGGCGTCCGGGTGTGCGTGCGTCCGCGCGTCCGCGCGTTCGCCTATGGGCGTTACCACGGGCGTGCCCGGTGGTGTTGGCGTGCACGCCGGTGTCGGGGGCGCGCTCGGGCGCGTGCGGGGGCGCGGGGCGCTTTGCCGAATCGGCGCGTGCACGAGCGCGGCGTTTTGGCGCCAATCAGCCTATTTAAGTCTGCCTCTATCCCTGTTCGGTGCTGCCTGATCAACAGCTCTGTGTCTAGTTCCGTGATCCTCTCTGTGATCCTGTATCTCTGAAGTTTGACCCGTTGTGACCCGGCTTGCCTTTTGGACCTCCCTTGATGCTGCCTGAACCCGACCCTGGCTTGTTTGACCTTGTTTCTGCCTGTTCCCTTTGTACCGTTGCTGCCAGCCCGCTGCCGACCTCTGCCTGTGTGTGACCAGCCTGATAAGCTCCTGCTCAGCATCAGCTCCAGCATTCCTGAAGCTCTACCGGTTGCCTGCAAGACCACCCTGCTCCAGGACTCTAACATCAGGCCCTCATACCACTCCGCATTCGCGGGCCTCCTGTTTACTCTATCAGGGGCCCCGAATCGGATACGTAAGGGAGCCTACCCTCTGCCCAAGCGGACTCACCTGTCTGGTAAGTGTGGGACCTGACAGTATCAGGCAGCCATGACTGAGTCCGGGCAGGGGGCCTCCCCCATGGATGAACTTTGCAGGCACCTAGCGGGCCTCACCCAAGCCGTCAAAAGATTACAGGAGGGCTATACCAGACTGGAAGGACAGGTCCAGGCCCTCTCAGCCTCCCCTCCGGGAGCGGCACCTGCTAATCCTGCCTCAGCGCCCTCTGTAGTAATGCTCCCACCAGAGCCCAGGGTGCCTACACCTGAAAAATTCTCCGGAGAACGTTGCAAGTTCCGGGCGTTCCGCAACGCATGCAAACTTTATTTTGCCTTACAACCCCATACGTTTTCCTTGGAGGCCACCAAAGTGGGGTTTGTCATATCTCTGTTGTCCGGCGAGCCTCAGACCTGGGCCCACCACCTGCTGGAGCAAAAGGCCAGATCTCTGGATTCCTTGAATGACTTTTTCATAGCAATGTCTCAGTTGTACGAGGACCCCCAGTTAACAACCACGGCAGAAGCCGCCTTGCACTCCCTTCAACAAGTCCGCAGAGCGGCCGAAGATTACGCTGTGGAGTTCAGGCGTTGGAGCTCGGATACGGAGTGGAATGACGTGGCTTTGCGTCACCAATACCGGCTGGGGTTATCGGACCCTCTTAAGGACGAATTGGCACGGGTAGGGGTACCTCAGACACTAGAGGAGCTTATCAACTTGTCAATCCAAATTGACCGCCGCCTCAGAGAGAGACGTTCTGAGAGGTCCGTTGGCCATTCACGCCTCACTTGGATGCTTCCCAGGGCTCCTAGTGCCCCGAACCAAGCTCCGCCTGTCCCGACTGTTCCAACCCTGGAGGCTCCTGAGCCCATGCAGCTGGGACTGCTCCGTCCCTCTCTGACCCCAGAAGAGAAGACACGTAGACGCACACTCAACCTGTGCCTGTACTGTGGAGAGTCTGGACACTTTGCAAGAGCATGTCCCAACAAGAGACGTAAGTGTCTGCCGTCCTCCTCGTTGTGTGCACCTGTTTTTCCTAGATCCGGAAACCACTTAACACTTTCCGTTGTATTACAGTTACCTGGAAGGAACATCCCAGTACCGGTCATCATTGATTCGGGAGCATGTAGCGGATTCATTGACCGGACCTTCATTGAAGATCATCATATTCCCACTCAAACCAAGGCCCAGGGATTGGCAGTTTTCTTAGCGGATGACTCCACCCTCAGCTCCGGTCCTGTTACCCAGGAGACTGTTCCTCTACTGGCCACCATTGGCCCGGAACACCAGGAACTTTTACGCCTGGATGTCATCTCCTCTCCCCTCTTCCCAATTATCTTAGGAATGCCTTGGCTACAGGCTCACAATCCCAGTATCAACTGGTCCATGGGCAAAATCCAGTTTTCATCCGAATATTGCAAGCAACACTGTTTACAGGGGACCCCTATGTCATCCTCTCAATGCCTGTGCCTAGATTCAGAAACCAAATCTTACCAAAATCTTCCCAAACCTTACCGGGATTTCCTGGATGTATTCAGCAAAAAGGGGGCAGAAACTCTTCCAGTACATAGACCCTACGATTGCCCGATAGAACTCTTACCTGGAACTGAAGTTCCCTTCTGGAGGATTTTTCCCTTAACTGAGCAGGAGCTGGGCACCTTGAAAGTCTATATAGACGAAAACCTAAAGAAAGGATTCATTCCTCCCTCCACATCTCCAGCAGGTGCAGGCATCTTTTTCGTAGAGAAGAAAGATCACTCTTTACGTCCCTGCATCGATTACCGGGAACTCAATAAAATTACTATAAAAAACAGATATCCACTACCTCTGGTTCCCGAATTATTTCAGAGATTAGGATCTGCTACCGTCTTCACCAAGCTGGACCTCCGCGGAGCCTACAATTTGATCCGCATAAAAGAGGGGGACGAATGGAAGACGGCCTTTCGTACTCGATTCGGGCACTACGAGTACCTCGTCATGCCCTTTGGTCTGTGCAACGCGCCAGCCACATTCCAGCACTTCGTCAACGATGTCTTTCGTGACTTTCTGGACCTATATGTCATCATTTACCCGGACGATATCCTGGTTTTCTCTGCTTCCCTGACTGACCACCGCAAACATGTGCGAAATGTACTTACCCGACTTAGACAACATGGGCTTTATGCCAAACTCGAAAAATGCGAGTTCGAGCTCCAATCCATCCAGTTCCTAGGCTTGGTCATTTCCCCTGACGGTATCAAAATGGATCCGCAAAAAGTATTCGCTATCTTGGATTGGCCTGCACCTATAGACAAGAAAGGAGTACAGCGCTTTATTAGTTTCGCCAGTTTGTATAGGAAATTCATTAAAGGATTCTCTTCAATTATAACTCCCATTACGGAACTCATCAAACAGGGAATCCGGTTCTGCTGGACCCCTAAGGCGCAAGTGGCCTTTGGAAGACTCAAAGCTCTGTTTACGTCAGCCACAATCCTCAAACATCCCAACCCTGCCTTGCCTTTCGTCTTAGAAGTGGATGCTTCCGAAGTCGCGGTTGGAGCCGTGCTCTCACAAAGACAAGGTGCCAAAGCACTTCTGTACCCTGTGGGATTCTTCTCACGTAAACTCTCCTCTTCCGAGAGGAATTATGACGTGGGAGATCGGGAATTTCTAGCCATTAAAGCAGCTCTGGAGGAATAGCGCTATCTCCTGGAAGGTGCAGCTCACCCCATTTTGGTCTACACGGACCATAAAAATTTAGAATACCTAAGGACAGCTAAGAGATTGAAACCCCGGCAGGCCAGATGGGCACTTTTTTTTTCCTGATTTGTTTTTCATATCACCTACAGACCCGGATCCAAGAATGTCAAATCCGACGCCCTTTCCCGAATGTATCCTGATTCAGAGAAGACCCTGTTTCCAGACACCATCCTCCCCTCTGGGAATTTCCTGATCTTACAGGAGGATCTAATCTCTCAGATCAGACGATCCTCTATGGGAATGCCATCACGTGCTGAAGCTTGTACCAAAGATGGGCTGTTCTGGTACAAAAATAAAATTGTGGTCCCTGAGGAGCTAAAAGTACGGGTGTTAAGCTTGTGCCATGATCACAAACTGGCCGGTCACTTCGGCACACGGAAGACAATTGATCTTGTCCAACGCACCTTTTGGTGGCCTCACCTTACTAAGGACTGCAAGGAATACGTTGAATCCTGTAATACTTGCGCCAGAAGCAAGAGTAGCCGGGCAAGAGCATGGGGTCTGTTGAGACCATTACCAGTCCCAGAGAGACCGTGGGTCATGATTTCAATGGACTTTATCGTTGAACTCCCCCCATCAGAAGGTTTTTCTTCCATTTTTGTTGTGGTAGACAGGCTGTCTAAAATGGCCCATTTCCTCCCCATGAAGGGCACCCCTTCGGCTATGGAGACCGCTTCCATCTTTATTAAGGAGGTCATCAGACTGCATGGAGTACCAACCAATATAGTTTCCAACAGAGGCGTCCAGTTTACCTCCAGATTCTGGAAAGCCCTTTGTGGCGCCCTGGAAATCGAATTATCATTCTCCTCGGCCTATCATCCCCAGTCAAATGGACAAACCGAGAGGACGAATCAGACCTTGGAGCAATACCTCCGCTGTTTCTCTGCATTCTCCCAGGATGATTGGGCTTCCCTGCTTCCCATCGCGGAGTTCTCTTATAACAACTCACTACACTCAGCTACCAATCAGTCACCATTTTATGCCAACTATGGTTTCCATCCATCCTTCTTGCCTGGATCTATTCCCGAGTGCCCTGTCCCTGCAGTATCCGAAACCTTGGACTTTTTCTCAAACAATAACAAATTACTGCAGGATACCATGGCCAAAGCTCAAGAAGATTACAAGAGAATCTTTGACAGGAAGAGACTGGGAGAACTCGTTCTGGAACCGGGCAATTCTGTCTGGTTATCTACCGCTAACCTTAAGTTGGCCTGTCCATCCAGAAAACTAGGCCCTAAATACTTGGGTCCTTTCTCGATCAAAAGAAAAATCAACAATGTGGCATATGAACTTGACCTTCCTAACACCCTGAGGATACACCCAGTCTTCCACGTGTCCCTCTTGAAGCCGGTCACCCCCAACTCTTTTTCTGGCCGTAGTATTGGCCCACCCAAGCCTATCTTAGTTAATGGCGAAGAGGAGTTCGAGGTGGAGACAATTTTAGATTCCAGAAGAAGACGCAATCAAGTTCAATATCTTGTAAAATGGAGGGGCTATGGACCCGAAGACAATTCGTGGGAGCCAGAAAGTAACTTGCATGTCAGAGAACTCCTACAGTCTTTTAAAACTTCTCATGCCTCAAAGATGGCCCAGCTGGGCATCCGGAGTCTGCCCTTGAGGAGGGGGCACTGTCAGAGAGGTTACCTGGTTGGGCCCCGGTGCGCGCCGGGGCGCGTTGGTGCCCGTGTCTCTGTGCGTGCTGGGGCGCGTGTTCCTGGGGACACTGGCGTGTCTGGTCTGACCGGCTGTGGCGTGCAGGGTGGCGTCCGGGCGTCCGCGCTAACGCGTGTTCGCCTATGGGTGGTGTTGGCGTGCACGCCGGTGTCGGGGGCGCGCTCGGGCGCGTGCGGGGGCGCTTTGGCGAATCGGCCCGTGCACGAGCGCGGCGTTTTGGCGCCAATCAGCCTATTTAAAGCTGCCTCTATCCCTGTTCAGTGCTGCCTGATCAACAGCTCTGTGTCTAGTTCCGTGATCTTCTCTGTGTTCCTGTATCTCTGAAAGTTTGACCCGTTGTGACCCGGCTTGCCTTTTGGACCTCCCTTGATTGCTGCCTGAACCCGACCCCGGCTTGTTTGACCTTGTTTCTGCCTGTTCCCTTTGTACCGTTGCTGCCAGCCCGCTGCCAACCTCTGCCTGTGTGTGACCAGCCTGATAAGCTCCTGCTCAGCATCAGCTCCAGCATTCCTGAAGCTCTACCGGTTGCCTGCAAGACCACCCTGCTCCAGGACTCTAACATCAGGCCCTCATACCACTCCGCATTCGCGGGCCTCCTGTTTACTCTATCAGGGGCCCCGAATCGGATACGTAAGGGAGCCTACCCTCTGCCCAAGCGGACTCACCTGTCTGGTAAGTGTGGGACCTGACAATGACCCCATTTTGGAAAGAAAACAACCCAATGTATATTCTATGAGGCATAATGAGTCTTTTGAACATGTCATTTCTTTCCACAAGTTTTTGGAAAATGTGGAAAGAAAATGAAAACCTATTTTTTTCTCACAAAGTTGTCAATTTAGAAGATCTTTCTAACACATAGCATGCCCATAGCCAAAATGACACCCCAAAATACATTCTGCTACTCGTCCTGAGTATAGCAATACCCCATGTGTGAGACTTTTCCAGAGCCTGGCCACATACAGAGGCCCAACATCCATATAGCACCATCAGGCGTTCTAAAGGCATAAATTACACATTTCATTTCACGAGTACCTATCACATTTTTGAAGGCCCTGGAGCACCAGGACAATGGAATTGCCCACAAAATGACCCCATTTTGGAAAGAAAACAACCCAATGTATATTCTATGAGGCATAATGAGTCTTTTGAACATGTAATTTCTTTCCACAAGTTTTTGAAAAATGTGGAAAGAAAATGAAAACCTATTATTTTCTCACAAAGTTGTCAATTTAGAAGATCTTTCTAACACATAGCATGCACATAGCCAAAATGACACCCCAAAATACATTCTGCTACTCATCCTGAGTATGGCGATACCCCATGTGTGAGACTTTTCCACAGCCTGGCCACATACAGAGGCCCAACATCCATATAGCACCATCAGACGTTCTAAAGGCATAAATTACACATTTCATTTCCTGAGTACCTATCACATTTTTGAAGGCCCTGGAGCACCAGGACAATGGAATTACCCACAAAATGACCCCATTTTGGAAAGAAAACAACCCAATGTATATTCTATGAGGCATAATGAGTCTTTTGAACATGTCATTTCTTTCCACAAGTTTTTGGAAAATGTGGAAAGAAAATGAAAACCTATTTTTTTTCTCACAAAGTTGTCAATTTAGAAGATCTTTCTTACACATAGCATGTACATAGCCAAAATGACACCCCAAAATACATTCTGCTACTCGTCCTGAGTATGGCGATACCCCATGTGTGAGACTTTTCCACTACCTGGCCACATACAGAGGCCCAACATGCAAGTAGCACCTCCAGGCTTCTAACACATAGCATGTACACACCAAGAATTACACCCCAAAATACATTCTGCTGAGCAAAAGGTAAAAAAAAAAGCTCACCTGTGGTTTTAGCAGGCAGGAATACCGTTCCAGAGCAGCCAAAGCATTTGTCCAGACAGCCAAAGGAAATGTCCAGGAATTGTCCAGGCAGCAGACAGATATGGAAAAGTATGAACATGGTTCAGTACAGTCCAAGGTTTAGCAGGCAGTTCAGGTAACAGGCATGGCCAGTCTAGGTGGCAGGCAAAGGCATGGCAAGGTCATGTGGCAGGCAAAGGCATGGCCAGTTCAGGTGGCAGGCAGAGGCATGGCCAGTTCAGGTGGCAGGCAGAGGCATGACCAGTTCAGGTGGCAGCAGGCAGCACTAGGTACATTGGGCCTTAGACCTGAGGACAGGGGTAGAGGCTTCTTCCCACCCAAATCTCTACGAAGCCTCAGAGTCTCCAGACCCTAATCCGAGAAAACGTTTTCTCCACTCGGAAAACCTTTTCTGGAGCCCCTCACATATGTGAGACCCCTGTGCTGTACAGTGGCAGGGCAAATGATCAGTTCAGGAGGCAGGCAAAAAGCATGGTCATTTAACAGTCCGGGTCAATTCACGTTGAAGGCAGAAAGATGTTTGGCAGAGGCATAGTCGTTAACAGTCCGGGTCAATTTACGTTGAAGGCAGAAACATGTTTGGCAGAGGCATAGTCGTTAACAGTCCGGGTCATTCACAGAAATGGCAGATAGTGGAAAAAAATCATCTTCACTGTACTAATAGTGTAGTGAAGTATGATAGCTCCGATAGCACGTTCCAATACAGAGGCCTGGCTGGGAGGGACATTGGGGACAGTAGTATCGGGTGTCACGGCGAATTCCTCTACTTGCACATACACAACATTTTTTGGGGGGTTTGCGACCTGTTTGGGTAAGAGGGAGGATTTCGGGAAAGTGCCTTTCATGGAGTCTGGCTAACGAATCGGAGCGAATTAGTTGAGGGGCTTGGCCTTGGGGATAGAGAAGGGCTGTGACAACGTCTTCTTGGAATTTTAGATAGGTTAGGGAACTTTGGGTGCACTTAGAAAAAATGATATAGGAATTAAATAGGGCAAGTTGCATCAAATAAATGTCGACTTTCTTGTACCAAAATAGTGATCTCCTGGTGGCCAAGTAGGGCTGCATCATCTGGTCATTCATATCCACCCCCCCCATGTATAGGTTGTACTCATGCACACATTTTGGCTTCTGTATGGGGCCTCCTCTTCTCTGAAGTTCCACCAAGGTGTCGTCATGTATTGTTGAAAGGATGTAGACATCTATTTTTTTATCTCTCCACTTTACCGCTAGTACTTCTTCAGTCCGCATACTGGCCATTTCACCCTGCTTCAATTTCTTGGCGACCAATCTTTGTGGGAAGCTTTTGCGGTTGGTCCGTGCTGTCCCACAGGCCACAGTGTTCTGTAGGTACAAATGGCGGAAAAGTGGGAGACTAGTGTAGAAATTGTCTACATAAAGGTGGTAACCTTTCCCAAGTAATGGTTGGATCAGCTGCCAGACAATTTTGCCACTTGTTCCCATGTAGGTAGGGCATCCAGGGGGGTTTAGCTGTCTGTCTTTTCCCTCATAAATGATAAAATCATATGTGTAACCCGTGGCCCTGTCACACGCCTTATAAAATTTTACCCCACGTCTGGCTTTTTTACTGGGGAGGTATTGTTTTATTCCCAGTCTTCCGGTGAAGTGCACCAGGGATTCATCCACACATATGTTTCTATAAGGGGTAAACATCTCCTTGAAGCTGGCACAAAAAAAATTGATTAGGGGCCGAATTTTGAATAACTTATCATAACTGGGATGATTTCGAGGGAGGCATTGGGCATTGTTATTGAAGTGTAAAAATCTCATGATCATCTCATAATGGGTTCTGGGCATCAATGACGAATAGACCGGCATGTGGTGGATAGGTTGGGTAGACCAGTAGGAATGGAGTTCATTTTTTTTTTGTCAGTCCCATGTTGAGGGTTAGGCCAAGGAAAATTTTTAATTCTTCTACGGTGAGGGGTTTCCAAACAAAAGGACGGGCATATGAGGAACTGGGATTGTTGGCTATATGTTGGCTGGCGTATAGATTACATTGCTCCACAATGTAGGTTAGGAGATCATTGGTAAAAAATAAATGAAAATAATAAAGTGGGGTTACATTTTTCCGTCTGCATCTGAGGGCCTGGCTGGGCTGTGAAAAGGGGTATTACAGGTTCTACTGATGTATCGGGCAGCCATGTTGGATACAGTAGAACATCTGGGAGGCTAGTATGGGCACTGCCTCGTTGATGGGATCCGTTGCTAGCATCTGGCCTATCTTCTAGGAAGGTTGCAGAACTGCTGGTGGATGCCTGCCTATCCCAGAGTGCTGCGCTGCTGGTGGATGCCTTCTGGTGGATGCCCTGGAGTGCTGCGCTACTGGTGGATGCCTGCATATCATCCTGGAGTGCTGGGCTGCTGGTGGATGCCTGCATATCATCCTGGAGTGCTGCGCTGCTGGTGGATGCCTGCTGGTGGATGCCCTGGAGTGCTGCGCTGCTGGTGAATGCCTCCTCCTGCTCATTTCTCCTGATTCTCCTTGTTAGGATTCTATCTTCCTCTGTTTCCAACTCGGAGCCACTGCTTTCCATTGGCTCATAGTCGCTATCCGAGTCTGACGGAGAGAATTCCCCGCTACTCTCGTCCGACATACTCTGGAGTATTTGGAGAGCCTCCTCTGCGCTGTAAGACCTTTTTGTCATGTTGGCAGGCAGATGTGTCAGATGGCAGGCGGTAGATGTGCCAGATGGTAGGCAGCTGTGCCAGATGGTGGGTGGCTAGATGTGCCTGATGTTGGTGGGCAGATGTGCCTGATCATGGGCAGATGGCGGGTGGCAGATGTGCCTGATGATGGTGGGCGGCTGATGTGTCAGCTGTTGGCGGGCTGATGTGCCAGCTGATGACGGGCTGATGTGCCAGCTGATGACGGGCTGATGTGCCAGCTGATGACGGGCTGATGTGTCAGCTGATGACGGGCTGATGTGTCAGCTGATGACGGGCTGATGTGTTAGCTGTTGACGGTGCCTGATGGCGGGTGGCAGATGTGCCTGATGGCGGGCGGCAGATGTGCCTGATGGCAGGCGGCAGATGTGCCTGATGACTGGTGGGCAGATGTGCCTGATGACTGGCGGGCAGATGTGCCTGATGGCAGGCGGGCAGATGTGCCTAAAAGGCGGGCAGATGTGCCTTATGGCAGGCGGGCAGATGTGCCTGATGGCAGGTGGGCAGATGTGCCTGATGACTGGCGGGCAGATGTGCCTGATGACTGGCGGGCAGATGTGCCTAATGGCAGGCGGGCAGATGTGCCTGATGGCAGGCGGGCAGATGTGGCTGATGACTGGCGGGCAGATGTGGCTGATGACTGGCGGGCAGATGTGGCTGATGACTGGCGGGCAGATGTGCCTGATGATGACGGGCTGATGTGCCCGCTGTTGGCGGACAGATGTGCCAGTTGTTGACGGGCAGATGTTCACTGACAGGTGTTTTCACTGTTTTGGGGACACTGTGTTTTGGGGACACTAGCTGGGTGATCAGTGGGTAAACAGCAGACAAACAGCTATATAACTCACTGATCTCCCGGCTACAGCACAGATCTCTCTTCCTCTCCTCACTGACAGGCTCTGTGTGAGGAGAGGAAGAGATGAGAGCAGTTACAACGCTCTCTATTTACATTACATGACGACTGTGGACACAGTTGTCATGTGATCAGGAGGGCCAATCACAGGGCCCTCCTGTGTTGTGCTGTCTCTGGGGGGCACAGGCAGATCTGGATCGCGCCGCTGCGCGGGCACGTGGCGGCGCAATCTCCTGTCAACTGCCACCCCCTCCCCCTTGTTTACTATACGATGGCTGTGATTACACACAGCCATCGTGCGGATCAGGAGGGCAAATCACATTGCCCTCCTGCCGCTCCGAGATGTGGCGTGTCCGAGTGACATGCGCGCATCGGGATCGCGCGGCTGCGCGCATCGGGATCGCGCGGCTGCGCGGGAGCCCCCACGTGATCCCGCTCCTTCTGAGGGACGTTGGGGAACGTCCAGTCAGAAGGAGGGAGCTCCCACCCGGCCACTGCACATATACGGCTGCGGCTAGGTACCACCAAAATAAATTTTTATTTTCCTAGGGGACACAGATGGCAAAGAAAACTGGGTTATAATCCTCCCTTACTCTATCCAAAATGAAAAAAAAAAAATGTTGCCTTTAGTTACACTTTAATGAAACATGGTCATTGCTAAATACTGATCTTCTTAAAACCTTAAAATCTTTTAATCTTTTGGTAATTGTTAACACAATATGAAATACATGATATTTTATTGAATTTACTTTGTAATTGTTTGTGAGTGTTATTAATATTTTTAGGTGGGGCAACGTGTGAGCAATTTTTGTTGAATGTCTGTATATTTATTGCATTGTAACTGTACAGTAAAAATCTATAACAAAGAGGTGGCAATGTCATTTGATGTTCTTTTTGGTTCACTTGCTTATTTTTGAAAAGTACAGAAAGCATAAAACTTTGCATATAAGTCAAAATGGAATGGCAATTTATTTCATACCCAGTCTTCTTTAATGGTCCTACGATTAATGCTGACTGAACACAACACTGTGTATGATACACCATTCCCACTTCAGTTCCAGCTAGCTGTAAATATCTTAAATGTTATCATAGATTACTCAGACCAGCTATAATCTGTTTGATATATGTGTAGATACACAAACTTAGCCCTCCAGGGACATAGAAGGAAATAGAAAGTAACACAGAAACAAAGAAAATGAAAAATATGTCTCAAACATGGAAAAACACATTTTCATCTTGCCACTTCTTTGTATTAACAGAACAATAGATATTTTACACAATTACATAATCACTCTGAGCAATATAATACTATTATGTGTGATTAAATCAATGGATAATGCCCAACTGAGTCATTGGGTCTGTTTCTTTCAAGTAATATTAATACTGTATGTGAAATATATAACATTTTTCAGAGGTGTACTAAATTCTTCAGACATTCTGGGGGGAGGTGCTAGATGTACTAGCAGATTTAGATACAGTAACAAATTGAAGCCAAACTCCAGCTCACTCTGCAGGTACACAGGCAGAGACAGCAATCGTGTTTTGTTTTTTTTTTTCTTTTGGGATTAAGGTTTTACATGAATAAATTAAAAGCTAATCATGGTCGCTGCTGGGCAAAGGTGTGTACAGGTATGCCCCCTTTAAGAAGCGCTGCTGCGGGTGCGTGCGTGCCGTCGGCGGCACGCGCATGCCCACTGCCGTCTCCGTGACCACGGGTCCCGCGGAGTCGTTGTCAGCCGGGTGCCCGCGATCATGTCACAGAGAGGTAGAATGGGGAGAAGCTTTTGTAAACAAAGCATTTCCCCGTTCTGCTTAGTGACAGGACAGAGATCACTGCTCTCTGTCATCGAGAGCAGTGATCGCTATCACGTGAGGTGTAGCCCCTCCCCCCCACAGTTAGAATCACTCCCTAGGACACACTTAACCCCTTCACCGCCCCCTAGTGGTTAACCCCTTCACTGCCAGTGTCATTTACACAGTAATCAATGCATTTTTATAGCACTGATCGCTGTATAAATGACAATGGTCCCAAAATAGTGTCAAAAGTGTCCGATCTGTCCGCCATAATGTTTCAGTTCCAATAAACATCGCAGATTACTGCCATTACTAATAAAATTTAAAAAAAATAAAATAAAAATGGCATAAAACTTTCCCTTATTTTGTAGATGCTATATATTTTGCGCAAACCAATCAATATACGCTTATTGTGTTTTTTTTACCAAAAATATGTAGAAGAATATATATCGGCCTAAACAGAGGAAAAAAATTGTTTTTTTTATATATTTTTTGGGGATATTTATTATAGCAAAAAGTAAAAAATATTGCGTTTTTTTCAAAATTGTCGCTTGTTTTTGTTTATAGCGCAAAAATTAAAAACCGCAGAGGCGATCAAATACCACCAAAAGAAATCTCTATTTGTAGGAAAAGAAGGACGTCAATTTTGTTTGGGTACAAACATGTGATGCAGTGCCGAATCGCAAAAAGTGCTCTGGTCAGGAAGGGGGTAAATTCTTCCAGGGCTGAAGCGGTTAAGTAAACCAGGGCTTTACCAATTTGTTATAGACTTAATTTTCCCCACATAGGCCTCTCTGCCAGACTAAGGGGCACAGAGCTATTGAAATGTGTAACCTTAGTATAGCACACAAGGTTGCATAGTCAATTTGTTTCTTCTTCTTTGTATTCTTTGCTCACTATACCTCTATCTCCAGTTGTCAGAGATATTTTTGCTGTCAATTTCCCCCCATTCTTAGCCCATGGTCTACAACATTGCTGTCTTGGTTGGATGAAATAGCACACTTAAGATGAACATGCTACCGAGGGTTTTATACTTATTCCAGACCCTCCTAATGAGTATTCTATTAGTAAACAGCTTAGGAGTGAGTTCAGTAGATTTCTGTGGGTGGGTAAAGCTTCTAGGCTTAACCAACAATTGCTTATCAGACCAAAGTCTCCGGGCAGGGATGGTTTACTGGATGCGCATGAATATCACAGAGGAATGCTTATAGCGAGCCTTGGTCTGGGCAAACCCTCTATGGGAGACGCAAAAACCTGTTGTCTTGAGCTACCCTGAGTTTGTGGCTTCATTTAAAAGGGTATTTGATGTTCCCGCATGCTCCGTTTCTGCTGCCAAGTGCCTCATGTCCATTGAACAGAGTAAGAGAACTGTTGCCGACTACGCCATTGAATTACGTAGTCTGGCAGCAGAGGTTGCGTGGAATAATGAGGCCCTCGTGGCTGCTTTTTCGCATGGTCTCTCGGATACCATCAAGGATGAGATAGCAGCCCGAGATATACCCACTGAGCTGGAGAAGTTGATCACATTTGCCATCCTCATTGACTCCAGACTCAGAGAAAAACACTCTTTTAAGGAGCACTTGCGGAAGCCTCCTGTACGTTTGTCTCCAAGCTTTGCAGTCCCACCCGTGCCTCCCTCACCTCCCATGCCTCCTGGTACCGAGTCGGTCAGTGAAGGTGAACCCATGCACTTGAGTTTCACGCGTCTCTCTGCAGATGAGAGAACCTTTATGAGGAGGGAGAGATTGTGCCTTTATTGTGGCCAGGCAGGTCACTTTTTGAAGTCTTGTCCTACCCGTCCAGTGAACGCCCGAACCTTGAGGTCCTGTCACGGACAGACCTTGGGTGGCGTTGTTTCATCCCCATTTATCCAGAAGGATAAGCCCCTGGTTTCGGTTACCCTTTCTTGGGCTGAGTCATCTATTGAGATACAGGCTCTAATCGACTCTGGGGCTGCAGGCCTGTTCATTGATGCTACCTTTGTATCGAAGCACTCGATTCCGCTGCAGCTGCGTGACACTCCACTTGCCATTGAGGCTCTTGATAGGAGACCTCTACAGCCTGCCCATGTGACTCATGAGACGTTCCGTTGTCCATGGCCGTAGTGGCTCTTCACCATGAGATGATTCCAAGTTATTTCCTCACCCAAGTTTCCGCTGGTTATTGGTTATCCTTGGTTACAGAGGCACAACCCCTCTTTTAATTGGCTCCACACTGAGGTTCTCTCCTGGTCACCACAATGCAGTGAGACATGCTTTCAGAAGGTAGCCAAGGTTCTGTGCACCTCTTCACTCTCCTCCCTGCTAGAGGAGTACTGCGATTGTAGCGATGTCTTTGACAAAGGTCAAGCTGGTTGTTTGCCTCCACAACAGCCATATGATTGCACAATTGACCTTCAACCTGGGGCCATACCCCCTCGTGGCTGGGTTTACCCTTTGTCAGTCTTGGAGGATAAGGCCATGGAGGAGTATGTTGCAGATGCACTTTCCCAAGGTTTCAAATCCTCGTCTCCTGCTGGTGCTGGTTTCTTCTTTGTGAAGAAGAGTGGTGAACTGAGATCTTGTATTGATTATAGGGGCCTCAATCTTTTCATGATTAAGAATGCCTATCCGATTCCATTGATTACGGAGCTATTTGACCGCCTCAAGGGAGCAACGGCTTTCACGAAGCTTGATTTGAGAGGGGCATACAATCTCGTGAGAATTAAGGAGGGCAACGAGTGGAAAACTGCGTATAATACCAGAATAGACCATTATGAGTACCTCATAATGCCTTTTGGCCTTTGTAACGCCCCAACAGTTTTCCAGGAATTTATTAACGATGTCCTCCGAGATTTGTTGCAGATATGTGTGGTGGTTTATCTCGATGATATCCTCATATTTTCCAAGTCCCTGGAGAGCCACCACACAGATGTCTGTCATGTGCTTCAGAAACTAAAAGAGAACAATCTCTATTGTAGACTGGAGAAGTGCGAGTTCCATCGTGAACAGGTTAAATTCCTGGGCTATGTAATTTCCACTGCTGGTTTTTCAGTGGAAATTTTCGGCAGTTCTACAGTGGACCTTACCCATGGGTTTACGTCCTCTGCAGTGTTTCCTGGGCTTTGCCAACTATTATCGGAAGTTTATTCGTAACTTTTCGTCTCTGGTCAAGCCTCTGACTAGGGATGAGCCGAACACCCCCCCTGTTCGGTTCGCACCAGAACATGCGAACAGGAAAAAAGTTCATTCGAACACTCGAACACCGTTAAAGTCTATGGGACACGAACATGAATAACCAAAAGTGCTAATTTTAAAGGCTTATATGCAAGTTATTGTCATAAAAAGTGTTTCAGGACCTAGGTCCTGCCCCAGGGGACATGGATCAATGCAAAAAAAAGTTTTAAAAACGGCCGTTTTTTCAGGAGCAGTGATTTTAATAATGCTTAAAGTCAAACAATAAAAGTGTACTATCCCTTTAAATTTCATACCTGGGAGGTGTCTATAGTATGCCTGTAAAGGGGCGCATGTTTCCCGTGTTTAGAACAGTCTGACAGCAAAATGACATTTGAAAGGAAAAAAGCCATTTAAAACTACTCGCGGCTATTGCATTGCCGGTCCGACAATACACATTAGAAGTTCATTGATAAAAAACGGCATGGGAATTCCCCACAGGGGAAACCCGAACCACAATTAAAAAAAAAAAAAATGACGTGGGGGTCCCCCTAAATTCCACACCAGGCCCTTCAGGTCTGGTATGGATATTAAGGGGAACCCCGTCCAAAATTTAAAAAAAAAATGACGTGAGGGTCCCCCTAAATTCCATACCAGGCCCTTCAGATCTGGTATGGATTTTAAGGGGAACCCCGCACCAAAAAAAAAACAAAAAACGGCGTGGGGTCCCCCCAAAGATCCATACCAGACCCTTATCCAAGCACGCAACCTGGCAGGCCGCAGGAGTAGAGGGGGGATGAGAGAGCCCCCCCTCCTGAACTGTACCAGGCCACATGCCCTCAACATTGGGAGGGTGCTTTGGGGTAGCCCCCAAAACACCTTGTCCCCATGTTGATGAGGACAAGGGCCTCATCCCCACAACCCTGGCCGGTGGTTGTGGGGGTCTGCGGGCAGGGGGCTTATCAGAATCTGGAAGCCCCCTTTAACAAGGGGACCCCCATATCCCGGCCCCCCCTTGTGTGAAATGGTAAGGGGGTACAAGTACCCCTACCATTTCACTAAAAAACTGTCAAAAATGTTAAAAATGACAAGAGACCGCTTTTGACAATTCCTTTATTTAAATGCTTCTTCTTTCTTCTATCTTCCTTCATCTTCTTCTTCTGGTTCTTTTGGATCTTCTGGTTCTTCCTCCGGTGTTCTCGTCCAGCATCTCCTCCGCGGCATCTTCTATCTTCTTCTCCTCGGGCCACTCCGCACCCATGGCATGGAGGGAGGCTCCTGCTCTTCTCTTCATCTTCTTCTCTTCTTCATCTTCCTTTCTTCTTCTCTTCTTCTCTTCTTCATTTTCTTCTCCGGGCTGCTCCGCACCCATGCTGGCATGGAGGGAGGCTCCTGCTGTGTGACGGCGTCTCCTCATCTGACGGTTCTTAAATAATGGGGGGCGGGGCCACCCAGTGACCCCGCCCCCCTCTGACGCACGGTGACTTGAAGGGACTTCCCTGTGACGTCACGGGGAATGCCACAGGGAAGTCCCGTCATGTCCCGTGCGTCAGACGGGGGCGGGGTCACCAGGTGGCCCCGCCCCCCATTATTTAAGAACCGTCAGAAGAGGAGCGGGAGCGGGAGCCTCCCTCCATGCCAGCATTGGTGCGGAGCGGCCCAGAGAAGAAAATGAAGAAGAGAAGAAGAGAAGAAGAGAAGAAAAGAAGAAGATGAAGAAGAGAAGAGGATGAAGAGAAGAGCGGGAGCCTCCCTCCATGCCATGGGTGCAGAGCGGCCCGAGGAGAAGAAGATAGAAGACGCCGTGGAGGAGATGCTGGACGAGAATGTCGGAGGAAGAACCAGAAGAACCAGAAGAACTAGAAGAAGAAGAAGATGAAGGAAGATATAAGAAAGAAGAAGCATTTAAATAAAGGAATTGTCAAAAACTGTCTCTTGTCATTTTTAACATTTTTGACAGTTTTTTAGTGAAATGGTAGGGGTACTTGTACCCCCTTACCATTTCACACAGGGGGGGCCAGGATCCGGGGGTCCCCTTGTTAAAGGGGGCTTCCAGATTCCGATAAGCCCCCCGCCCGCAGACCCCCACAACCACCGGCCAGGGTTGTGGGGATGAGGCCCTTGTCCTCATCAACATGGGGACAAGGTGTTTTGGGGGGCTACCCCAAAGCACCCTCCCAATGTTGAGGGCATGTGGCCCGGTATGGTTCAGGAGGGGGGCGCTCTCTCGTCCCCCCCTCTTTTCCTGCGTCCTGCCAGGTTGCGTGCTCGGATAAGGGTCTGGTATGGATTTTTGGGGGGGCCCCACGCCGTTTTTTTGGGGGGTTTTTTTGGCGCGGGGTTCCCCCTAAAATCCATACCACCTGGTATGGAATTTAGGGGGACCCCACGTCATTTTTTTTTTAAATTTTGGCCGGGGTTCCCCTTAATATCCATACCAGACCTGAAGGGCCTGATATGGAATTTAGGGGGACCCCCACATCATTTTTTTTTTTAAATTATGGTTCGGTGTTCCCCTGTGGTCATGCCGTTTTTATCAATGAACTTCTATGTGTATTGTTGGACCGGCAATGCAATAGCCGCAAGTAGTTTTAAATGGCTTTTTTCCTTTCAAATGTAATTTTGCTGTCAGACTGTTCTAAACACGGGAAACATGCGCCCCTTTACAGGCATACTATAGACACGCCCCAGGTATGAAATTTAAAGGGATATTACACTTTTATTGTTTGACTTTAAGCATTATTAAAATCACTGCTCCTGAAAAAACGGACGTTTTTAAAACTTTTTTTTGCATTGATCCATGTCCCCTGGGGCAGGACCCAGGTCCCCAAACACTTTTTATGACAATAACTTGCATATAAGCCTTTAAAATTAGCACTTTTGATTTCTCCCATAGACTTTTAAAGGGTGTTCCGCGGCATTCGAATTTGCCGCGAACACCCCAAATTGTTCGCTGTTCGGCGAACTTGCGAACAGCCAATGTTCGAGTCGAACATATGTTTGACTCGAACTCGAAGCTCAACCCTACCCCTGACTGATATGACCAGAAAGGACGGTAACCCACAGAGTTGGTCTCCAGAGTCCATTAAGGCCTTTGAGAGTCTCAAGGCTGCTTTTGTTTCTGCTCCTGTGTTGGCACATCCTGATCCTATGTTACCTTTTATCCTTGAGGTTGATGCTTCTGAGACTGTGAGACTGGTGTTGGCGCCCTTCTATCTCAACGTCCTACCTCTGAGAGCGCTATGCATCCTTGTGGCTACTTTTCCAAGAAATTGTCACCTGCAGAGTGAAATTACGAGATTGGTGACAGAGAGTTGTTGGTGATCATTTTATCCCTGAAAGAATGGAGATATCTCCTTGAAGGTACCACTGTACCGGTTCTCATTCTTACTGACCATAAGAATCTCACATTCTTGTCTGAGGCTAAACGCCTCTCTCCTAGAAGGGCGTGATGGGCTCTTTTCTTGTCAAATTTCAATTACATTGTCTCATTCTTACCCGGTACTAAGAATGTAAGGGCTGACACCTTGTCACAACAATTTTTCTCCACTTCCATGTTGGACTCGGTTCCGGTTCTTGTGATTCCTCCTGATCGTATTCTGGCTGCGATTCGCACCAGTCTCACTTCTCTTTTGGGTGACAAAATTCTTGCTGCTCAGTTCCATGCTCCGCCTGAGAACCCTTGTGACCGCTGCTTTGTCCCAGAGAGTCTCTGTACTACTATGCTCCAGAATTACCATTCTCCCAAGGCTGCTGGCCACCCTGGGAAGAATCAACTCGTTTGGGTCAATTCCCAACAATTCTGGTGGCCTAGTCTATGTGCTGATGTAACTGCCTTCATAGCTGCCTGTTCCGTGTGTGCTCAGAGTAAGACTCCACAACACCTTCCAGTGGGCCTCCTACAACCCATATCCAATGGAGAGAGGCCCTGGACCCACCTGTCTATGGATTTCATTGTGGAGTTACCCAACTCCCAGGGCAACACAGTTATCCTTATGTTGGTTGACCGATTCTCAAAGATGTGTCATTGTATTCCACTTAAGAAGTTTCCCACTTCTAAGGAACTGGCTTCCATTTTTGCTCGGGAGATCTTTCGCTTACATGGGCTACCCAAGGTGATTGTCTCGGATAGGGGTAGACAGTTTGTGTCCCGGTTCTGGCGAGCCTTTTGTGCACAGTTGGGAATTCAGCTTGCTTTCTCCTCTGCATATCACCCGCAGTCTAATGGTGCCGCAGAAAGAGCCAATCAGTCCTTGGAGCAATTCCTACGTTGCTATATTTCTTACCATCATAACAACTGGTCAGACCTATTACCATGGGCAGAGTTTGCTCACAACAGTGCCTTGAATTCTGCTTCCCGATTGTCCCCGTTTATGGCGAATTATGGTTTCCAACCTTCCATGTTGCCTGACTTGTTTGTTCCGCAGAGTATTCCTCCGTTAGAGGAGCGTCTTCGTTCCACTTGGGCACAAGTCCAGGAGGCTTTGCGTCATGCTAATGATAGGTACAGACTCCATGCTGACCGCAGACGCCTGCCTGTGCCTTCCTACCAGGTTGGGGACAGGGTCTGGCTGTCATCTCGCAACCTCCGATTTCGTGTTCCCTCACTGAAGTTTGCACCTTGGTTTATTGGGCCTTTCCGTATTCTTCGCAGGATTAGCCCAGTGGCTTACGCATTAGACCTTCCTTTTAATATGCGCATTTCGAATGTATTTCATGTCTCCTTATTAAAACCTTTGGCCTGCAACCGCTTTGCCACCTCAGTGCCATGTCCTCACCCTGTACAGGGGAGGGGTACTGTCAGGGCTGGGCTTAGCCTTTCCTTCTCTGGGCTGGATGCTCAGCTGTCAGCAAATTGCCAGCTCCCATCTCTCGTCACAGTTACTCAGCTGTTGTTCATATCCTGCTCGTCAGTCCTGTTCAGAGGGTTTCTGCCTTCAGCTTGGTCTACATCACAAGAAACATCTCCTGCGTTCCTGTTTAAAGACTTTGCTTTGCTGACGTCCCTTCTGGCTCCAGATCCTGCTTGCTGCTCCACTACTTTGACCTTGACTTCTGGCTTGGCTGACCATCTGTTCTGGTTACTGAACTCTGGCTATGTTTTGACTATGTTTGTTCTTTTTACTTTTATTAAACAAGTGTGATTTAACTGTACTTCTGTCTCGGTCTGATTTCATGGTTTCTGACACATATATTTTCAAAAAAAGCCCAATATACCACTAAAAATTATGTAAATATGTAAAAATTATTTAGGTAGCCAAACTGTTTGGTCAGAACAGCTAGGTCAGGTCCCCTTCAGGTTAGGAAAGATTTACGCAGTTGCATGTGTCTTCTATCTGTCAGATGACCTCTCTGACAGGTGTAGTTGTAAAGGAGGGATTTCCTGCACCTTGTCCCCTGACCTCTAGACCCTGGTATGACAGCAGTTCTGTTACAGAATTATAAAAAAAAATCATATTGGATAAGCAGATGTATTGGAAGAGCAGTACTGTTGCTTTTAAATGTCTGTAGAACATATTCAGAAATGAAATCAAATAGAAAAAACAACATTCTGCAGGTGCAGATTTATATTTTCCCACAGTAAAGCACATTTTTAATGTTATAACTTTAAACTGATAAGAGTGATGATCTCCATTTCATAAGCCCATTCGCATTTAAATTACTTTCTCAAAAAATGTTTAGCTATATAGTTTCTGGCTTATAAATAAAGGTTTACTGCTCTGTAAATTGCTTCAGATGAGCAAAATATATAACAAACCTGGACTACTCAAATCACATGAGAGTGATCTAATTCAGTATATGAAAACCACTAACACTGAAGGTAAAAAGTGTTTCTGTCTTGTGAGAGCGGATAAAGTATGCAGAATTGTTCATAGATGTTTCCTTAAATACAAGCTGACAATTGTAGTATATCACGTCACCCATTTTCAGGAATCTGAGAGGAATAAATGCATATGTTAAATTAAATTCATGTGACAAGCATTACAATTTGAAAAAAAAAAGTAAGGTTGCAGTCATGACTGCTTCTCCCCAGTACTTGTGAGGTAGGTTGGCATCTGACAACATGCATCTGGCCATTTCTATAAGAGTGTGATGTTTCCTTTCTGCTACATCGTTTTGTTCAGGAGTGCATGGTGCGGTTGTCTGGTGTACTATTCCTTGTCTCGTAAGGTATGAGGCCATTTCTTTGCTTATGTATTCTCTGCCAATTTCAGTGCGTATTATTCCTGGTATCCATTGGAATTTGTTGCTAGCCATGGCTCTTCAGTAGTTTTGTACCTGAAATAATAATCAATGAAAGTCAGTAGATATCTGTTCCCGCCTGACGTGAGAGTTTTCATTGGACTACATACATCACTGTGTATGAGCAGGGGGTGGGTAGTTTTTTTTTTAGATGTTTGTGGAAGGGGAGCATGTGTGGCTTTTGCTTAATACAGCATTTGCATTTCATGA